>NC_084736.1:58289023-58554023 GCF_033978785.1 Entelurus aequoreus
CAGGTCAGTGGAGGCCAGCGCGAGAGGAGCGGATGAGCTGCCCTTAGTTGTCAGTAGAGCACCACTGTGTATTATACACAGTTACCGAGGCTTTGTGTCATTTTGTATACAGATTCCTGACAGCCTTGGGTGTGCTTCAGTTATTATTCTTAGCTGTTAGTGGTCAAGTGTGACGATATAGACCAGCGGTTCTTAACCTTGTTGGAGGTACCGAACCCCACCAGTTTCATATGCGCATTCACCGAACCCTTCTTTAGTGAAAAATAAATGTTTTTTTTTTTCATATTCAAGACAAAGTTACTGTATATGTTTTTGGTAACACTTTAGTATGGGGAACATATTCTAAATAACAAAGACTTAATTTAGAGTTATTTGGACACTAGGGGAACATATTCTAAGTAATAAATACTTAAAGGCCTACTGAAACCCACTACTACTGACCACGCAGTCTGATAGTTTATATATCAATGATGAAATCTTAACATTGCAACACATGCCAATACGGCCGGGTTAACTTATAAAGTGACATTTAAAATTTCCCGGGTAATATCCGGCTGAAACGTCGCGGTATGATGACGTATGCGCGTGACGTAGTCAGTTTAACGGAAGTTATGGTACCCCGTAGAATCCTATACAAAAAGCTCTGTTTTCATTTCTTAATTCCACAGTATTCTGGACATCTTTTGCAATTCGTTTAATGAACAATGAAGGCTGCAAAGAAGAAAGTTGTAGGTGGGATCGGTGTATTAGCAGCGGACTACAGCAACACAACCAGGAGGACTTTGTTGGAGAGCAGACGCGCTAGCCGGCGACCTCACCTTGACTTCCTACGTCTCTGGGCCGCCAAACGCATCGGGTGAAGTCCTTCGTCCTTCCGCCGATCGCTGGAACGCAGGTGAAGTGAAGTGAAGTGAAGTGAATTACATTTATATAGCGCTTTTTCTCAAGTGACTCAAAGCGCTTTACATTGTGAAACCCAATATCTAAGTTACATTTAAACCAGTGTGGGTGGCACTGGGAGCAGGTGGGTAAAGTGTCTTGCCCAAGGACACGACGGCAGTGACTAGGATGGCAGAAGCGGGGATCGAACCTGCAACCCTCAAGTTGCTGGCACGGCCGCTCTACCAACCGAGCTATACCGCCCCAGGTGAGCACGGGTGTTGATGAGCAGATGAGGGCTGGCTGGCGTAGGCGGAGAGCTAATGTTTTTAGCATAGCTCTGTGCGGTCCGGTTGCTAAGTTGCTAAGTTAGCTCCAATGGCGTCGTTAGCACAGCATTGTTAACCTTCGCCAGCCTGGAAAGCATTAACCGTGTATTTACATGTCCACGGTTTAATAGTATTGTTGATTTTCTATCTATCCTTCCAGTCAGGGGTTTATTTTTTTTGTTTCCTTATGCAGTTAAAGCACGATGCTATCACGTTAGCTCGTAGCTAAAGTGTTTCGCCGATGTATTGTCATGGAGATAAAAGGCACTGAATGTCCATTTCGCGTTCTCGACTCTCATTTTCAAGAGGATATAGTATCCGAGGTGGTTTAAAATACAAATCCGTGATCCACAATAGAAAAAGGAGAGAGTGTGGAATCCAATGAGCCAGCTTGTACCTAAGTTACGGTCAGAGCGAAAAAAAATATGTATTTCACTGCATTCTAGTCCGTCACTGTAACGTTCCTCGTCCATGAATCTTTCATCCTCGCTCAAATTAATGGGGTAATGGTCCGAATCGCTCTAGCCGCGTTGAAAACAATAGGAAAATATGAGGGAGTGAACAACTGACAACGTCACGCTACTTCCGGTAGGGGCAAGGTTTTTTTTTATCAGAGACCAAAAGTTGCGAACTTTATCGACGTTGTTCTATACTAAATCCTTTCAGCAAAAATATGGCAATATCGCAAAATGATCAAGTATGACACATAGAATGGATCTGCTATTCCCGTTTAAATAAAAAAAATTCATTTCAGTAGGCCTTTAATTTAGAGCTATTTGGTTAGGGTTAGGGTTAGGGTCAGGGTTAGGGTTATAATAAGCCCATGCCGAATAAGGCATTAATAAGTACTTAATAATGACTAGTTAAGAGCCAATATGTTACTAATTTGCATGTTAATAAGCAACTAATTAATGGTGAATATGTTCCCCATACTAAAGTGTTACCATGTTTTTTTACTGGTGCATAAAATGAACCGTGCATGAACATCACCTTGTTCAAACAACAAAACCAACACAGTGCATAAACTCACAACAAATTACACACCTGCAAATCAGTCAGCTGTTGCCGTATCCGTAATACGCTGATAGGGAGAAGTTTGTATTTACACGATGAGTCGGGTGTGTCTTGACCTCCGCCGAACCCCTGAGGCCGACTCACCGAACCCCTAGGGTTCGATCGAACCCAGGTTAAGAACTACTGATATAACCTCAATATAAATCCAATTCTTACACTGCAAAAAGTCAGTGTTCAAAAACAAGAAAAAAAAAAAAAAATTAGGGGTATTTTACTTGAGCTAAGCAAAATTATCTGCCAATAGAACAAGAAAATTCGGCTTGTCAAGACTTTCCAAAACAAGTAAAATTATCTACCCTCAATGAACCCCAAAATACCTCAAATAAGTATATTCTCACTAATAACAAGTGCACTTTTCTTGGTAGAAAAAAAAAGAGACCTTTTTGCTCAATATGTTGAAAAATATTCTTAAATTCATTAAATGCTAGTGCCATTATCTTGACATAATGATATGCACTCGGCATCATGATTTGTTTTTTCATGCTTGAAATAAGAAAATATTACTTTAAAAAAGTAGTTTTATACTTGTGAGTGTTGATGACACAGCTTTGCAACAGTTGATATTCTAGTTTCAAGCATGTTTTACTCAATATAGGTCATCAAATCTCAGCAACAAGCTGTAATATCTTACTGAGATCATTTAGGACCAAAACACTTAAAAGAAGTAAAACACTCTAATATAAAATCTGCTTAGTGAGAAGAATTATCTTATCAGACAGAAAATAAGCAAATATCACCCTTATTTGAGATATTTCATCTTACTTAGATTTCAGTTTTTGCAGTGTAACTACAGGCTTCCACCACCTCAATGTTGTTTATGCAATACAGTGAGTTGGTGTACATTATGTAAGTGCTGAAGAAAGCAGCAGAGCTATTTTAATTAACAGTTTGACAGTTTGGTACTTGAAAGTCAAGAGCCGGCAGCTCATTACTTCACTTTATCATTATTACAGGATACACTGTAACAACAACTAAATCTATTTACTCTGCAAAAAGTCAGTGGTCAAAAACAAGAAAAAACAAAACAAAAATAAGGGGTATTTTATTTGAACTAAGCAAAATTATCTGCCAATAGAACAAGAACATTCGGCTTCTTAAGGCTTTCCAAAACAAGTAAAATTAGCTAACCTCAATGAACCCAAAAATACCTTAAAATAAGTATATTCTCACAAATAACAAGTGCACTTTTCTTGGTAGAAAAAAAAGAGACCTCTTTGCTCAATATGTTGAAAAATATGATAGTGCCATTATCTTGACATAATGATAAGCGCTCGGCATTACATTTCTTGAAACCAGCAAACTTATACTAAAAACTAATTTATTGTTCTTAATAGAAAGGCAACAAGGCAACCGCTTGTTACTCTCGGGGTCTCCTAGCCACTCAGGCAAGTCATATTGTCTAAAAATGCATTTTTCCATCGATAACATGACATCATCGCGCCAAGTGCGTGATCTTTCAGTCAATTAGTGCTCATATATACAGCCCGGCCCCCGGCCAAAACATTTTTAAATGTAATTTGGGAGAATTCATCTGAATGTGCATGAACTATTTTTGTTCAAAATTGTTTGAAATGTCACATGTTAAATGTTTAAATAGTCAGTTTGCTGTACTGTGCCAACTGTACTACTATATGAGTACGTATTTTCTACTGTTTCAATTAAAATAAAACAACAAAGTCTATTTGGCTGTCTTCCATTTTAATTATGAGACACAATTGTGTCAAAATCATGATTTTTTTTAAATGTTGAAGTAAGAAATTATTAGTTTAAAAAAGTAGTTGTATACTTGTGAGTGTTGATGACACAGCTTGGCAACAGTTGATATTCTAGTTTCAAGCATGTTTTACTCAATATAGGTCATCAAATCTCAGCAACAAGCTGTAATATCTTACTGAGGTTATTTAGGACCAAAACACTTAAAACAAGTAAAACACTCTAACATAAAATCTGCTTAGTGAGAAGAATTATCTTATCAGACAGAAAATAAGCAAATATCACCCTTATTTGAGATATTTCATCTTACTTAAATTTCAGTTTTTGCAGTGTAGGGGCTAATCTACTAAAGGTTTGCGTGTATTAAAAGATGTGCAAACTTGATAGCGCACGCAACTGCACAGCAGTGGAGATCGTAAGCAGCACCAAGTTCCTCGGGGTGCAGATTACTGACTATAACCTGGTCCCTACACACTCTTGTAAAAAGAGCTCGGCAGCGCATGCACTTTTTTGCGTCGGATGAAAAGAGCACAGCTCCCTCCCCCCATTCTCACCACATTCTACAGAGGCACTATAGAGAGCCTACTGACCATCTGCATCTCTGTCTGGACCGGAACCGGCAGTGCCTCAGACTGGAAGTCTCTGCAGAGAGTGGTGCTTGATGTACAGCTTAAGTTGTTCAACAGGAATTATGGTATAGGGTTGTTTTTCCGGAGTTGGGCTTGGCCCCTTAGTTCCAGTGAAAGGAACTTTGAATGCTCCAGGATACCAAAACATTTTGGACAATTCCATGCTCCCAACCTTGTGGGAACAGTTTGGAGCCGGCCCCTTCTTTTTTCAATATGACCACCAGTGCACAAAGCAAGGTCCTTAAAAACATGGATGACAGAGTGTGGTGTAGATTAACTTGACTGGCCTGCACATAGTCCTGACCTGAACCCGATAGAACACCTTTGGGATGAATTAGAACGGAAACTGAGAGCCAGGCCTTCTCGACCAACATCTCGAACAACAATGCGCTTTTGGAAGGAATGGTCGAAAATTCCTATAAACACACTCCGCAACCTTGTGGACAGCCTTCCCAGAAGAGTGGAAGCTGTAATAGCTGCAAAAGGTGGACCGACATCATATTGAACCCTATGGGTTAGGAATGGGATGGCACTTCAAGTTCATATGTGAGTCAAGGCAGGTGGCCAAATACTTTTAGCAATATAGTGTACTTCACATAGTTGCGTAAGACAGCACTTTACGGCAGAACACGTCGTCAAACAATCTTATGAAAAGCGGGGTGTACAAAAACCAAGGCACCACTGATTTGCATGAAAGTGGGTTACTTTTAAAAATACCGTAAGGTATTTGGTCACCGTCTGGTAGAAGTCAGCATATCTACATTACAGGCCCAAAAAATGTGGAGTTAAAGTGAAGTCTTATTTGTGAAATGGGTATCATAAATTTCTATCCCCCTTATCCTGTTCAGAATCACGAGAAGCCGACTTTGAGGGAAAAAGGTGACTCCACTCCACTGGAGCATGGCCACCAGTAAATCACAGTGCATACGTAGAAAGATAACTACTGAATTTACAACAATGAATGTACAGTACTGTGTCTAATCACAATTAATGATTGCATGATTAAAGAGTCTGCACCTCTAAGCATTGTTTACATCAATTCTGTAGCTACCTGTTTTTTTTTTTAAATTACTGCTTTTGCCTCGCTAGGATAAGTTCCACATTAAGTGCTGAGAGCAGTTAAACATTAACTGCAGCTTTCCCACTGGAAAGATAATGAATGCATGCCTCTGTTTTGCCTGGTAGGTAGCCAATTGCATTTGGCCCACTGTACTGCATACTAGAGGTGGGATTCTTTGGCCACCTCATGATTCGATTATGATTCAGGAGCTACGATTCGATTAAAAATCGATTTTTTTAGATGTATGTTTAGTTTATACGGAGCCCCTAAAGGGACATGGGGGAATTTTTTTTTTTAAATAATTTTTTTATTATTATTATTTTTTTTAGACATGTATCTCGTGCACACAAGAAACTTTGTCGTGCGCACAAGAAACTTTTTATAAAGTTATAAAAAAATTATTTTTTTTAATTTATAATTTTTTATTTTTTTTTATACATGTATCTCGTGCGCACGAGATACATGTCTGAAAAAAATAAAAATAAATTATATATATATATATATATATATATATATATATATATATATATATATATATATATATATATATATATATATATATTTTTTTTTATAACTTTATAAAAGGTTTCTTGTGCGCACGAGAAAGTTTCTCGTGTGCGCAAGATAGTTTCTCCTGCACACAAGATATATGTCTGAAAAAAAATTAAAACAAAATAAAATTATTAAAAAAATAATTTCCCCCATGTCCCTTTAGGACATGGGGGGACACCCAAGGGGGGGGGGGGGGGGTATTTTTTATTTTTTTATTTTTATTTTTAATAAAGAAATACAATCATGTGTGCTTACGGACTGTATCCTTGCAGACTGTATTGATCTATATTGATATATAATGTATATATTGTGTTTTTTATGTTGATTTAATAAAAAATCAAAAATAAATTATTTTTTATTTTTTTAATTTCTTGTGCGGCCCGGTACCGGTCCGCGGCCCGGTGGTTGGTGACCACTGCTTTAGGAGCTCCGTAAGTTTATGTATATTGATGCAGGTTTACATTTCACTAAATAAGCGTTTATCATTTTCAGCTTATAAAAACGGTGCATTTTTATTAAGAAATTCCCATCACATATATTAAATTCATGGAAATGTGTGAAAAACTGGAATATACAGTCGTGGTCAAAAGTTTACATACACTTGTAAAGAACATAATGTCATGGCTGTCTTGAGTTTCCAATCATTTCTACAACTCTTTATTTTTGTGTGATAGAGTGATTGGAGCACTACTTGTTGGTCACAAAAAAACATTCATGAAGTTTGGTTCTTTTAAGAATTTATTATGGGTCTACTGAAAATGTGAGCAAATCTGCTGGGTCAAAAGTATACATACAGCAATGTTAATATTTGCTTACATGTCCCTTGGCAAGTTTCACTGCAATAAGGCGCTTTTGGTAGCCATCCACAAGCTTCTGGTTGCACTTTTGACCACTCCTCTTGACAAAATTGGTGCAGTTCAGCTAAATGTGTTGGTTTTCTGACATGGACTTGTTTCTTCAGCATTGTCCACACGTTTAAGTCAGGACTTTGGGAAGGCCATTCTAAAACCTTCATTTCAGCCTGATTTAGCCATTCCTTTACCACTTTTGACATGTGTTTGGGGGTCATTGTCCTGTTGGAGCGCCCAAGACCCAACCTCCGAGCTGATGATTTTAGGTTGTGTTGCGTCGACCAGCTCTTCCTCCCAGGGAATCTAAGTTACTGGTCAATCCCAAGTTCTTTTGATGACATATATGCTGAGTAAGAAGGACCATCAAGACAGAATAGGAATATTATCAAGTTTTACTGTCAGGAGATCAGCCCACACCAATACATTCATATCGGCTACTCGAGTTGATCTAACATTCAAACGGAAAAAAAACTAACCTTGACCTCATTTTTACCACACAATAATCTTTTAATCTGAGAACAATGACTTCCCACAATAAATCATACAGGACCAACTTTTTGTGTAATCCTTGTCACAGACAGATAAACCAGCAGGATAAAAAAACAAAAACATAAACTCCTTGGTGGGTGTCGATAAACTGAGATGTTACTTAACATCTCATGACATATAATACAAATAGTTTTATTTTGGCTCCTCCCACCAGTAAAACAGCAAGTCATCTGGCTGATTTGTGGGTTTAGTTTTCATTTCATTCATCTTTGCTTGGGAATGGTCATGGTTTACCCCATATCAATGTAATAGTGTTGTCCCGATACCAATACTTTGGTACCAGTACCAAAATAATTTCGATACTTTTCTGTACTTTTCTAAATAAAGGGGACCAAAAAAAATTGCATTATTGGCTTTATTTTAACAAAAAATGTTAGGGTACATTAAGCAAATGTTTCTTATTGCAAGTTTGTCCTTAAATAAAATAGTGAAGATACAATCCAACTTGTCTTTTAGTAGTAAGTAAGCAAACAAAGGCTCCTAATTTAGCTGCTGACGTATGCAGTAACATATTGTGTCATTTTCCGTTTTATTATTTTGTCAAAATTATTAAGGACAAGTGGTAGAAAATGAATTATTATTATACTTGTTCATTTACTGTTAATATCTGCTTACTTTCTCTTTTAACATGTTTGCGGGGGGCGTGGCCTGCGGACCTGCAGCGAAGCGGGGTGTGTCGGGGCTGGCTTCGAGATTAGCGACAGGTGCGTAAATGGCACACCTGGGTCGGTTTATCTAATCACCGGTCGCTCTGTTAAAGAGCAGCAGCCGGGAAGGAGAGGGGTGGTTGATGATGGAGAACGAGTACGAGCATGAGAGAGAGCGAGGACTGACACGTAACGCAATGACTGAAAAGGAACACAGGGAACATTTTTTGAAAAATAAATCATTGTTCAGAACTATGAATGGAGCTGTCATGTCCGTGATTGGTGGTCTGAAGAACCCGGAAGAGCAAGTTTTCCACAATGTTCTATCTAAGCTTCTGTTAAAATGTAATAATCACTTATTCTTCTGTTGTTTGATACTTTACATTAGTTTTGGATGATACCACAAATTTGGTTATCAATCCGATACCAAGTAGTTACAGGATCATACATTGGTCATATTCAAAGTCCTCATGTGTCCAGGGACATATTTGATGAGTTTATAAACATAATATAAATTAAAAAAAAACAAAAGAAAATGTTGTGATGCCAAAAAATATTGACGTAATCATAGTAGTATCGACTAGATACGCTCTTGTACTTGGTATCATTACAGTGGAGGTTAGGTGTAGATCATACTTGCCAACCCTCCCGGTATTACCGGGAGACTCCCGGAATTCAGCGCCTCTCCCGGTAACCTCCCGGAAGAAATTTTATCCCGATAAACTCTCGGAATTCAGGCCACGCCCCCTCTAGCTCCATGCGGACCTGAGTGGGGACAGCGGCGACAGTCTGTTTTCACGTCCGCTTTCCCACAATATAAACAGCGTGCCTGCCCAATCACGTTATAACTGTAGAATGATCGAGGGCGAGTTCTTGGTTTCTTATGTGGGTTTATTGTTAGGCAGTTTCATTAACGTCCTCCCAGCGCGGTAACAACACACAACAACAGCAGTCACGTTTTCCTCTACCGTAAAGCAGTTTGTCTGCCGTAAACAGCAATGTTGTGACACTCTTAAACAGGACAATACTGCCATCTACTGGATAGCCTCCGGAACACTGAAATTCAAGTATTTTTTTTTTTTATATGTATAATAAAATAAATATATATATATATATATATATATATATATATATATATATATATATATATATATATATATAGCTAGAATTCACTGAAAGTCAAGTATTTCATACATATATATATATATATATATATATATATATATATATATATATATATATATATATATATATATATATATATATATATATATATATATATATATATATATATATATATATATACATATGAAATATATATGAAATACTCGAGCTGGTGAATTCTAGCTGTAAATATACTCCTCCCCTCTTAACCACGCCCCCAGCCCCGCCCCACCCCTGACCACGCCCCACCCCCCACCTCCCGGAATCGGAGGTCTCAAGGTTGGCAAGTATGGTGTAGATCCACCAATGGCATTTGTTTACATTTTACAAAAGAAGATGTGTATTGTTGATATTTATTTGGTGATTTATTGCTCTATTTAAAAGCTACTAAAGTGCAGAAGGCACATGTTAGTTTGCGCATGTGGAAAAAATGTGTTCCTATATCTTTAATGGGATGAAGGATGTCTTCTTAATTGCAATACTCTGATATCTTCTTGCCTACGCTAAAAAACAAACTCTGAAGTACACTTTCTATCAAAGTCCCTGATCCAGTTGTCTTCCTCCTTTTCTTTTGAAGTGTGATGTTGTTGCACCTTCTTTGACAGCTGACGGACAGCTGCTGTTTACTTTCTGCAAAGCCAGTCTCACTGCTCTCATACCAATGGAAGGCTGCCACTCCATGTTGGACTCACAATGTTCAGTTGCACGTTGTACTGTGCAGTACATGTGTTGGCAAGGAATCTTTTTTTCCAGGGCGCTATAGGTAGTAGGCCTGGGCAATATGGTCTAAAAATTAAATCTCAGATTTTTTCACAAACAATTCCATTAATGATTTTTTTCTGATTTTTTTTTACCCTACTTTTGTCATGTCTGTGTGATCATGTTTTGTTTTAGTTATGTTCGGTTTTGTTTTTGGACTATTTGTGCACTCTTGTTTTGTCACCATGACGACCGATTAGTTGCACCTGTTTTCACGTTCGGTTTCACACACCTATTGTCAATCATTTCTGGATTATTTAAGTCCATTGTTTTGAGTTATTCTGCCTGGCGACATCATACTTTATGATCACATGCCATCTTCATGCCATGTTCACAGTCCCATGCCAAGTAAGTTTTTGTTTCATGTTTATAGTTTTTTGCCTTTGTGCAAGTCTTTTGTTTTTATTAGCCAAGTTTTGTACCTCCGCCATTGTGCGCGCCTTTCGTTTGTTCTTTTTTGATAGTATTAAATCAAATCATGTCACGTCTTGCCCGCGCCAACTTTCCTTTGCCTTCCGGAAAAACAAACCCCAAGGACCAAGTCGTGACAACTTTTTTTTTAAAGAAACTTTTGCAATTTTTCTTTTATATGATCAAAAACTATTAGTTTGAAATGACACTGCACACACTACATTTTATTTTTAGTAATTTGAATGTTTTTTTTTAAAACAAGATATAAATTGTACTTTTTATGGAATATTTTTCAAAGAACTAAATTAAGCATTTAAGCACCAACACCGTTCTAAAGGTACTGTTTTGGCACCAGTATCAGATAGACGACATCCAACCCTAGGTTTGATGAAAAAAGGGTTCTGCAAAACCTTTAGTTGTCTTTTTACCTGGTTGTTTTGTTTACCTTCCACTCCTCAGGATTCTGGCCATTCCTCAGCTCATTGACGCTCTGCTTTTTCAAGCAATAGTCTGCTAGCAGTCTGTGTCTTTGCAAAGAAAAACTCTGATTCTCTTATGACATTACACTGTAAAAACTGAAATCTAAGTAAGATTAAATATCTCAAATAAGGGTGATATTTGCTTATTTTCTGTCTGATAAGATAATTCTTCTCACTAGGCAGATTTTATGTTAGAGTCTTTTACTTGTTTTAAGTGTTTTGGTCCTAAATGATCTCAGTAAGATATTACAGCTTGTTGCTGAGATTTGATGACCTATATTGAGTAAAACATGCTTGAAACTAGAATATCAACTGTTGCAAAGCTGTATCATCAACACTCACAAGTATAAAACTGCTTTTTCAAAGTAATAATTTCTTATTTCAAGCATGAACAAAAAAAAAAACATGACTTTGACAATTGTGTCTCATAATTAAAACAGATCACAGCCAAATGCTGTTTTATTTTCAATGAAACAGGAGAACATATCTACCGGTACTCATATATAGTAGTACAGTTGGCACAGTTAATATTTAAAAATTTAACATTTCAAACTATTTTGAACAGGAATAGTTCATGCACATTCAGGTAAATTCTTCAAAATTACAATAAAAAAAAATTTGGCTGGGGGCCGGGCTATATCTATATATATACCGTATATTACCAAATAGTAGCCCGGGCGTTTATTTCATAAAATCGATTTTGGAGACAGGCGTTTAAAAGAAGCAGGCGGTTATTTGCACAAAGCTTTTATTTATTTTTGCACCAGCCTGCACCAGGCCATTATTTGGTTACAATGGTTACTGTCCAGTATTTTTTTTTCGTACAAAAAACTTTAAATGTAAAAGCTATTGTAAACATACAAACAAAAAAACAAGAGATTAACATGAGGTAGGCTATCAAAAGACAAGCGATCAACAAGGCCTCAACATGGCAGTAGTGCAACAATTTTCAAATAGAATACCAATACTAAAAATAAATACACTTTTTAAATAAAGCAGCCTACCGGGAAAAATAAAATGATTGTACCAGGTACTCAAGTATAAAACCCACCATCAAAACAGAACAATAATACTGTCACTTAAATAAAATAAAGGCTACAGTACTCCAAGTTTTAAATAAAGCAGCATACAGGAAAAATAAAAGTATGGTACCAAGTACTTTATAAAACCATCAAAACAATGATACCGCGGCAAACGCAACCC
The DNA here is from genome assembly GCF_033978785.1 of Entelurus aequoreus. NCBI lineage: Eukaryota > Metazoa > Chordata > Actinopteri > Syngnathiformes > Syngnathidae > Entelurus > Entelurus aequoreus. The sequence continues at coordinate 58,301,323 of NC_084736.1, forward strand.
CAGTAGCATTTTAATCTAAAGTATGCAAATAACAGCCCATGGGCGGCTATTTGGACATAGGCGGTTATTAGGAAGAGGCGGTTAATTCACAAAATGGGGTCAGACCCCGGGCGGCTATTAGGACATGAGCGGTTATTTGCCCAAGGGCGTTTATTTGGTAATATACGGCAGTGGTCCCCAACCACCGGGCCACGGCCCGGTACCGGTCCGCGGACCGATTGGTACCGGGCCGCGCAAGAAATTTTATTAAAAAAAAAATATATATATATTATTATAATTTTTTTTTTTAATTAAATCAACATAAAAAACACAATATATACATTATATATCAATATAGATCAATACAGTCTGCAGGGATACAGTCCGTAAGCACACATGATTGTATTTATTTTTGAAAAAAAAAATAATAATAATAATAATCCCCCTCCACCCCATCCCCACACCCCGGTCCGTGGGACAAATTTTCAAGCGTTGACCGGTCCCCAGCTACAAAAAGGTTGGGGACCACTGATATACGGTATATATATATATATATATATATATATATATATATATATATATATATATATATATATATATATATATATATATATATATATATATATATATATATATATATAATTGAAAGAGCACGCACTTGGCGCGATGATGTCATGTTGTCGATGGGAAAATGCATTTTTAGACCATATGATTTGCCTGATCGGCTAGTAGACCCCGAGAGTAACAAGCGGTTGCCTTTCCATTAAGAAAAATAAACTAGTTTTTAGTGTAAGTTTGCTGGTTTCAAGAAATGTAATGCCGAGCGCATATCATTATGTCAAGATAATGGCACTAGCATTTACTTAATTTAAGAACATTTTTCAACAGAGAAAAAAGGTCTCTTTTTTTTTTCTACCAAGAAAAGTGCACTTGTTATTAGTGAGAATATACTTATTTTAAGGTACTTTTGGGTTTATTGAGGTTAGCTAATTTTACTTGTTTTGGAAAGTCTTGACAAGCCGAATTTTCTTGTTCTATTGGCAGATAATTTTGCTTAGTTCAAGTAAATTACCCCCCATTTTTGTATTTTTTTCTTGTTTTTGAACACTGACTTTTTGCAGTGTGAAGTGAAGTGAAGTGTGAAGTGAATTACATTTATATAGCGCTTTTTCTCAAGTGACTCAAAGCGCTTTACATAGTGAACCCCAATATCTATGTTACATTTAAACCAATGTGGGTAGCACTGGGAGCAGGTGGGTAAAGTGTCTTGCCCAAGGACACAATGGCAGTGACTAGGATGGTGGAAGCAGGGATCGAACCTGCAACCCTCAAGTTGCTGGCACAGGAGCTATACCGCCCAGTGTAGTGCGTAAACAATCGCCAGCTGTACTATTAGGCCCGGGGAGCACATATCAATGGCCTCTGGTATCTATTGTGGTCTTTACAGACAACCAGGCTCATCATCACACATGAGTGACCAGTTCTAGGTCAATAAGCACCACGTTTATTGACTGCTTCTCTGGCCCACAAGCACTTTGTTTTCTGGTGTGAGGTCAGCTTTGGCGACTCACATTGACCTCAAAGGGGACATGGAGTTGGTCAGTCAATAGATAACATGAATCAACCGGTTTTTTTTTTTCCAGGACAGCACAGATCCAGGACACATAGATATTTCAGCCCGTCCATCCCTTTCCACAGCTCACCGGGAAAGGTTAAGCCAGAGGTGTCCAAACTAATTCCATTGAGGGCCGCACACTTAAAAATTAAAGCATGCGGGGGCTATTTTGATATTTTTCATTTTCAAAACCAATACAATGTATAGATTTTTTTTTTTTTACCTTTAGGGATCCCCTCAAGTTTGGTCCCAGGGACATGAAAGGGTCTCAGTCATTAAAAGGTTACATCAGTCATATATATACAAATATTTTTAGATCAACTTTAGGTATATCTGTCAATATAAAGTTATTTATTTCTTCAAATTCAATACTTTTTTGGCAAATCCATTTATTTGGCAAAAACACAAAATATCCAGTCTTTTAATATTATATAATCAATATAACATTGATTTTGATTTATTATTATTTTTAGAGCAATGACAGTAAAAAAAAAAAAAAAAGTCCCACTAAAATTATTGGGGATCCAAAAGTGTCCCACTCATGAAAGTGTTAAAAATAAGTCATACATTTTTTTTTTTCCAATGCTTGAGTCTCTAGATCAGTGGTTCTTAACCTGGGTTCGATCGAACCCTAGAGGTTCGGTTAGTCGGCCTCAGGGGTTCGGCGGAGGTCAAGACACACCTGACTCATCATGTAAATAAAAACTTCTCCCTATCGGCGTATTACGGATACCCCCAAACAATGTTCCATCTGGTTTGCAGGTGTGTAATTTGTTGTGAGTTTATGCACTGTGTTGGATTTGTTCTTTGAACAAGGTGATGTTCATGCATGGTTCATTTTGTGCACCAGTAAAAAAAACATACAACTTTGTCTTGAATTTGAAAAAAAAAAAAAAAAAGGGTTCGGTGAATGCGCATATGAAACTGGTGGGGTTCGGTACCTCCAACAAGGTTAAAGGCCTACTGAAAGCCCCTACTACCGACCACGCAGTCTGATAGTTTATATATCAATGATGAAATCTTAACATTGCAACACATGCCAATACGGCCGGGTTAACTTATAAAGTGACATTTTAAAATTCCCGGGAAATATCCGGCTGAAACATCGCGGTATGATGACGTATGCGCGTGACGATGTCAGAGTAACGGAAGTTATGGTACCCCGTAGAATCCTATACAAAAAGCTCTGTTTTCATTTCATAATTCCACAGTATTCTGGACATCTTTTGCAATTTTTTTAATGAACAATGAAGGCTGCAAAGAAGACAGTTGTAGGTGGGATCAGTGTATTAGCAGCGGACTACAGCAACACAACCAGGAGGACTTTGTTGGAGCGCTAGCCGCGCTAGCCGCGCTAGCCGCGCTAGCCGCCGACTTCACCTTGACTTCCTACGTCTCCGGGCCGCCAAACGCATCGGGTAAAGTCCTTCGTCCTTCTGCCGATCGCTGGAACGCAGGTGAGCACGGGTGTTGATGAGCAGATGAGGGCTGGCTGGCATAGGTGGAGAGCTAATGTTTTTAGCATAGCTCTGTGCAGTCTGGTTGCTAAGTTAGCTTCAATGGCGTCGTTAGCACAGCATTGTTAACCTTCGCCAGCCTGGAAAGCATTAACCGTGTATTTACATGTCCACGGTTTAATAGTATTGTTGATTTTCTATCTATCCTTCCAGTCAGAGGTTTATTTATTTTGTTTCTATCTTCATTTGAGAACGATGCTATCGCGCTAGCTCAGTAGCTAAGTGTGTCACCGATGTATTGTCTTGGAGATAAAAGTCACTTTAAATGTCCATTTTGCGTGCTCGACTCTCATTTTCAAGAGGATATAGTATCCGAGGTGGTTTAAAATAAAAATCTGTGATCTACAATAGAAAAAGGAGAGTGTGGAATCCAATGAGCCAGCTTGTACCTAAGTTACGGTCAGAGCGAAAAAAGATACGTCCATCGCTGCCTCTCAAGTCATTCACTGTAACGTTCCTCATCTACGAATCTTTCATCCTCGCTCAAATTAATGGGGTAATCATCACTTTCTCGGTCCGAATCTCTCTCGCTCCATTGTAAACAATGGGGAATTGTGAGGAATACTAGCTCCTGTGACGTCACGCTACTTCCGGTACAGGCAAGGCTTTTTTTTATCAGAGAGCAAAAGTTGCGAACTTTATCGTCGATTTTCTCTACTAAATCCTTTCAGCAAAAATATGGCAATATCGCGTAATGATCAAGTATGACACATAGAATGGATCTGCTATTCCCGTTTAAATTTAAAAAAATCATTTCAGTAGGCCTTTAAGAACCACTGCTCTAGATCATTGCTTAGTTTATGCATTTGCTGTAAAAAAACGGAGTTTTCTTTGACAAAAAGGGTATAAAATAAACAAACAAACCAAAAAAATTCCAAAATAATGAAAACTTAGAATCAGCAGATAGATCTATCTGCTGATTCTAAGTTTTCATTATTCATTATAAAAAATTCCAAAAGTAAATTCCTAAAGTAAATTCCCAAGTTTTCATTATTTTGGAATTTTTTTGGTTTGTTTGTTTATTTTATAACCCTTTTTGTCAAAGAAAACTCAGGTTTTTTTTACCAAAAAAATTCCAAAATAATGAAAACTTACAGTAGAATCAGCAGATCTATCTGCTGATTCTAAGTTTTCTTTATTTTGGATTTTTTTAGGTTTGTTTGTTTATTCTATACCCTTTTTGTCAAAGAAAACTCTGTTTTTTTACGGAAAATCAGCAGATCTATCTGCTGATTCTAAGTTTTCATTATTTTGGAATTTGTTTGATTTGTTTGTTTATTTTATACCCTTTTTGTCAAATAAACCTCCGTTTTTTTTTACAGCAAATGCATAAAATAAGCAATATTTTCCCCCAAAAAATATTTCATTTTTGATGTGAAGTAATTGGAGCTTTAGGTAGGTCACTAATTCAAAACATTACTTTTGATTGATTATTATTATTTTAATAATTACATTTGTAAATGGAAAAAATACCTGCATTAGAGACAAAATTGCAACATTTTCTCGTTACATTTCACCTGTTTTGCTGTTTTATTTCACCTTTTGATGTTACATTTTCTTTTTCAGTAGTATTTGTAAAGGGTGCCAGGGGCCGTTAAACAAATTAGCTGAGGGCCACACTTTGGACACACCTGGGTTAAGCCTATTGGAAAGACAAAATGCACCCTTAATTGGTCTCCAGTCAATCACAGACCAACAATTATTCACCCATCCATTCACGCCAGATCCCAACCTAACCTTTTTTACTTCAGGCTTTCAATATGGGTATTGATTTAACCACACCAGCAAAACATCGGCATGCATGACTTGGTTGGAGTTTGTGGAAACAGAGAGGACCACAGAAATGAGTGTGTGGTTGAAATGTTGGATTTAGGAATGTGCATGAATCAAAGTCTGTGCAGCCTTTGCCTCTGATCCCAGAAGTGGAATAGCGGACATATTGAAATTCGTGCAGCGACAGCTTTCAACTCTACATGGTTTATATGATAATACTGGATTCTATCACTCCCAAACAAACAAGACACTCTCTGACAACTCTGAGCCTCTTGCATGTCATTTTGCAACCCCCTTGAGGTTTGCTCTAGTTAAGTGGAAAGGCCGTATGAATTCATAAATTCACCAAATATATTTTGTACTGTGGCTAACTTCTTTTTACACTGTGATATGCAGTAGGCACATTGCTGACGCAAATCACCCTTTGGGAGTTAAGACGTAGGGCCTGGTCTATGAAAGTTTGTATGTATTAAAACATGTGCAAACTTGAAAGCACACGCAAAATAGAAAGCACAATCAATTTAGCTTGTCTGGCTATATATGTACAGTCGTGGTCAAAAGTTTACGTACACTTACGTAATGTCATGGCTGTCTTAAGTTTCCAATCATTTCTACAACTCTCATTTTTTTGTGATAGAGTGATCGGAGCACATACTTGTCGGTCACAAAAAACATTCATGAAGTTTGGTTCTTTTATAAATTTATTATGGGTCTACTGAAAATGTGACCAAATCTGCTTGGTCAAAAGTTTACATACAGCAATGCTAATATTTGGTTACATCTCTCTTGGCAAGTTTCACTGCCATCCACAAGCTTCTGGTTGTATTTTTGACCACTCCTCTTGACAAAATTGGTGCCGTTCAGCTAAATTTGTTGGTTTTCTGACATGGACTTGTTTCTTCAGCATTGTCCACACGTTTAAGTCAGGACTTTGGGAAGGCAATTCTAAAACCTTCATTCTAAGCCTGATTTAGCCATTCCTTTACCACTTTTGACGTGTGTTTGGGGGTCATTGTCCTGTTGGAACACCCAACTGCGCCCAAGACCCAACCTCCGGGCTGATGATTTTAGGTTGTCCTGTAGAATTTGGAGGTAAATAAACGTAAATAAAAGAAGCCAATGAGAGGTCCACTATTCCGACCATAAGACCAAATAAATAATCATACAAAAATCGGCGAAAATATTCAACTTACATTTTGAAACTTGAATATTAACCAAATATCAGTGTTATTCTAAGCACTAAAGTTAGTGATCCGCTATAATAGCGGCCACGTGATCACTAGCTTATGCTGCTAGGTTGATATCGGCTAAACTCGTGAAAGTTTATTCTAGATCATAAATAATGCCTCTCGGGACATAAATGAACAAGTTAGTACACTTTGCCAGCCAATTTAGACCCGGGAATGGCGAGAAATACACGAAAAGACGCTTGGTTCCACCCCCCCTTTTCTTTTCTTCATCTAAATGGGAATCTAGCAGTCGACAATCCTAATAACAACAGACATTGTACAGTAAGTGATGTTTTATTATTATTATTGTTGGCGCTCATGAAGTCTGATAGAGTAATAATCAGTGATGTTGTTAAAGAAGAAAATTAATGTTGTAACGAAATTACAAATTCAATTTTAAAATTAATGAGCGAAAAACGTAAATATTACATGTTCTTTTAAATGTGCCCATCACTACATTACATATACTTACAGCATGTATATAAAACCTTAATGGAGGAGTTTGGGTGTTTTTTAAGCGCTTTATAGGCAGAATAGAGCGACTCTAATAGGCTCCATTGTAAGCTACTTTTGATCGTATTTAATTAATATTTCAAATACATACAAAAAAATGTGTTCCTGTCTTACATAAGGATTGTGAAAGACAGGCAACATTAAAAAAAGTGCAGTTCCCCTTTAAGGGACTAATTAAAACAACCTCTTTTTCTAATAATATAAATACATTTAAATAATATAAATACATTTAATAAAGTCAAACACAAATAAGGCAACAAGAGAAGTATCCTACACTTCTCTTTTGTAAAGTAAATCTGAACAGCCGATATGGGCATCTACATCAACTATATGAATTGCCTGAGAAGCTGGACAGGACAAAAAAATAAATCAATAAAATTAAATAAAATTAAAACAAACTCAATTGATTCATTTTGGTGTCTGCTGGCATTTTTTTAATGGCTCTTGTTTTTTCATTTGGGAGATACAGTACCGTATTTCCTTGAATTGGCGCAGGGAATATAGTATTCGCACGTCTAGAATTACTGCCGGGTCAAACTCGTTTCTCAAAATAATTAACGCATGCTTGGCCTAATCGCCGGTTTATTATTGAAGCTGGATCAAATTCGTTTCGCAAAATATTAATTTTATTATCGCATGTCTATAATTTTCGCCGGGTCAAACTCGTTTCGCAAAATATTTAGCATATGGCTACAACTTCCACCGGGTCAAATTCGTTACGTCACGAGTGACGCATCTGTCCTCATTTTCAAAATGGAGGAAGCTGCTTTCAGGGTTAGGGTGATGTTACCTGCACCTTATGTAACATGCATCCAGAGACTGTTTACCACCTGTTTTGGACTTGTGAAAGCACTCGATCACTATGGCAGGGCATCTGTCGCTTCATCCTGGACAATATTCACGACACATTTGTGCTTTGTTTTAAAGATGTGATATTTGGTTTTACACTATATGAACAAAAATTTGAAAAGGAATTTTACCTTTGCAACCTCATTATACTATTGGCTAAGTTTTATATTCATAAATGTAAGTTTCTCAATACCCGACCTGTCTTTTGTGCCTTTAAAAAAGAGTTAGAACTGTACATTAAGACACTCTCTACCTCTAGCAACCAGAAAGCTGTGAAGACGATTATGCTGTGTTCCAAATTTGAGTTGTTTACTGAAATTGAGTGAGCCTATGGCTTTGCACTTTGTTTATATTATATATATGTTTTTTTGCATTCTATTTTAGTTACTTTGAATTTATAACCCCCTGGCGCTGCTTTGTATTCTTTTTGTACTGTTTTGTACTACTTTTGTACTTATTTGATTGTTGAAATGTTGAAATGTATAAATAAAACTTTATAAAAAAAAAAAAAAAAAAAAGGAAGCTGCTTTCAGTAGTTTACAATCGCACAAAGGAAAAAAGATAAAGAGCTTTTCAGTTGGATTTAAGGTCCAAGCTATTGAATACTGGTACAATATGCTAAAGAGAACAGTAAGCAGCTATGTTTTATTAATATACCGTAGCTGCGTGTGTGAAATACTGTATAAGTCATTAAATGACTCCCGCCTCCTGGTGGTAGAGGGCGCTGCCGCGCTAGTGATCCTTCTTGCGACTTCCGGTACTGCAGAAGAAGTGAACACACGCAGGAAGAGATTTTTTCTTTTTCCTCTGCCTGAACTTTTAACATGGAGGATTACATACCGGTATCTAAAATAAAACAGTTTTCTAAACTGGACTTTCAATGGAAGCAGGAGGTAATAATTAAAGGAATATCTCCATCGAAACAGAGACTTTTAAAACTGAAGAAAGAAAATAAGGAAGACTTCTATAAACAAGTTATCGATGCTTTTGGTCAGAAGGAGCTGCAAATGGACTCCATTTATAAGTACAGGTAAGACCATAATAACGTTTTTTTTAATTAAATGTGCTTTTCATGATGGTATGCTTACATCACACTCAAAGCGCACGCCTAAATTTTATGGATTCCTTTTGGTAAACGCCGGAGTGAGAAGAGGTTTTAAAATAATTACCGCATGCACGGCCATCCCGCCGGTTTCCGGTAAACGCAGGAGTGACAGGAGGTTTTAAATTAATTAACGCCCCTGCGGCTATTCAAGGAAATACGGTATATTATTTTAAAAACATCTGCACGCAATCCGCTGATAAGGGGGTTATAGTAATGTCAAAAAAAAAACCCAGTGTATTCTGTCCTTCTAGAGGAGCGGAAGGAAATAAACTCGATCAAGTGATTCGAGACACGTAGTGGCTGCTGAACGGCAACACTGCAGAATGTCTCGAGCTTTGCCGTCCATCAACACCCCCAAGTGGGCGTCTGTGACGTCGCCGACTTGAATTGACCCGTGGAAAAGATGACAGTCTTGCAGAGCATTCGCTTTATTTATTTTTTTTATAGCAAACAACAACATAACAGTAACATCATTCCTGGTGAGCGTTGTACACACACACACACACACACACACACACACACACACACACACACACACACACACACACACACACACACACACACACTGGTTATCATTTGGAATGGGGACCAAGTTTTAAATCTCTGGATTGATGAGGTAATGTGCTCATCATTCTTACTAGGGACCCTGGGGAAAAAGAGTTAATATGGTTCATGGGGACCAAATTTAAATAATTTTGCATAATTCACACAAATTTGTATGCGACTACTGAGGACCATTTAAAAAAAAAAAAAAAAGTTCAAATTAAATATGACATGATCCTCAGAATACAGCACAACAGCTGTCCTCTTATAGGATGTTTCAAGTAAACATTGTTTTATGGGCCAAAGCTTAAAAATCACTTTGGCATCTTCAGAATGGATCTGACTATCATTTAAAAAGGTTTCCCTTTAGGGGACCTGTTTTTTTTTGTCCCCATACCGTCAGAGGTCCCCTAAAGGTGACTGTGTAAACCAGGGGTGTCCAAAGTGCGGCCCGGGGGCCATTTGGGGCCCGCAGCTAATTGTTTACCGGCCCGCCACACATTCTGGAAATACTATTGCAAAAATAAACAAAGAACATTCAAAAAAGTGGAATGAGGTGAAATCTAACGAGAAAAAGTTGACACAAAGCTGCCATGCAGGCTGTTTTTTTTTTAATTTTGTCTTTCTTTTTTTGCAATTGTTTAAAAAAAAAAATAATGACAAAAAAATCCATGTAATAATGAATTATTTTCAAGGCTTCAGTTACTTCAAATATTTCACTTTAAAATGTCTTAGGTGGTAAATATTGCATATATTGTGCAGATGCCATATAAAAACATTAAAGTTTTATTTGACAAAAGAGCATAAAACAAAAAAATAATAGTTTAAACATATAATGGACAGATGTATCTGAAGTTGATCCTGTAACTTAAGTGTTGAAAGTAAAAGAAAAACCTAATAAAAATGTATCACTTTATGAGTGGGGCACCTTTTGGATCCCAAATATATTTAGTGGTATTGTATTTATCTTTTCACTGTGATTACCGTACTCAAATATATTAAAGAATTAAAATCAATGGTGTCCTGCATTATTGATCTTTTAAGGCTCTAAGTACTAAATACTGCATATTTCAGTTTTACTATAAAAACTAAGTTGTTTTGACAGAAAAGCCATAAAACCTTTTTTTTAAAAATTACTTTATTTGAACTTGAAGTTGATATAGAGATTAACTGTAAGCGTTAAATAAAAAATAATAATTTTACTTATTTTTAACATTTTAAAAATGTCCTTTATGGTCCCCGGGACCCCTAAAGGTAAAATAAATAAAACATCCATATTTTTTTTTATGTTTTGAAAATGAAAAATATCAAAATGGCCCCCACATGCTTTAATTTTTCCATGTGCGGCCCTCAGTGGAAAAAGTTTGGACACCCCTGGTGTAAACAGAGCGATGTCCCCATTAAGTAAGCATTGCCAGAACACACACACACACACACACACACACACACACACACACACACACACACACACACACACACACACACACACACACACACACACACACACACACACACACACACACACACACACACACACACACACACACATCTTATTTAACTCCCACAAAACACTCCCCTGCTTTCCTGACCCCCTTATCAGCTGGCATTTGACACAGAACCCCATGTCTGCACATCACTGCCAATGATAAGCCCGTATAAAGTTCTATGGTACCATGGTACATTTTTAGTCTACTTTATAACTTTTGTTACCATGGTACATTTTTAGTCTACTTTATAACTTTTGTTACTATGGTACATTTTTAGTCTACTTTATAACTTTTGTTACTATGGTACATTTTTAGTCTACTTTGTATATTTTGTTACCATGGTACATTTTTAGTCTACTTTATAACTTTTCTTACTTTGGTACGTTTTTAGTCTACTTTATAACTTTTGTTACTTTGGTACGTTTTTAGTCTACTTTATAACTTTTGTTACCATGGTACGTTTTTAGTCTACTTTATAACTTTTGTTACTTTGGTACGTTTTTAGTCTACTTTATACCTTTTGTTACTATGGTACATTTTTAGTCTACTTTATATATTTTGTTACTATGGTACATTTTTAGTCTACTTTATGTCTTTTGTTACTCTGGTACATTTTTAGTCTACTTTATAACTTTTGTTACTATGGTACATTTTTAGTCTACTTTATATCTTTCGTTACTATGGTACATTTTTAGTCTACTTTATATATTTTGTTACTATGGTACATTTTTAGTCTACTTTATATCTTTTGTTACGCTGGTACATTTTTAGTCTACTTTATAACTTTTGTTACGATGGTACATTTTTAGTCTACTTTATATCTTTCGTTACTATGGTACATTTTTAGTCTACTTTATATATTTTGTTACTATGGTACATTTTTAGTCTACTTTATAACTTTTGTTACGCTGGTACATTTTTAGTGTACTTTATAACTTTTGTTACTATGGTACATTTTTAGTCTACTTTATATCTTTCGTTACTATGGTACATTTTTAGTCTACTTTATATCTTTTGTTATTATGGTACATTTTTAGTCTACTTTAGGCCTTTTGTTTTCACCCTCTTTTTGTGTCCTTGTGTGCATTATCCTGTCCATCCTTATCCTTTCCATCCTTTGTAACTGAGCTACTGTGTGGAACAATTTCCCTTGTGGATCAATAAAGTTTGTCTAAGTCTAAGTCTTTAATTTGTGGACCTCCAGAATCAGCATTTGGGTCAACAATTTTAATTTCCCCTATGGGATTAATAAAGTATTTCTGATTCTGATTCTGAAGATGAAATTACATCCGAAAACCTGTGACAAGTTGACTCCATGTCCGTCCGTTTCAAAGTGTAAAATAAGATTCGCCTTAAAAAAAAGAGGACTTTATTTTGAAAGTAAACCGTATCATCCGTCAGACTACCCCAGGGCAGCTGTGGCTAAGAAAGTAGCTTACCACCATGGGTTCTCACTTCTCTGTGAAGCGCTTTGAGTGTCTAGAAAAGCGCTATATAAATCTAATCCATTATTATTATTATTATTATTTATTTTGTGTTTGTGCATGACTTCCTGTCCAACATAAGCTACTTTGTAGGGATTTGTTGCGGCGACCGACAAATATAGAAACTGCGTATATTTAGCGCATGAATCCGAAATGGAACTGCTAGTCGGTGTCGTTTCAATCGTTCAATTTTATTTAATTTTTTTTGGTAATTTTAATGCCTTTTTTTACATCATGGCCAAGGGACTACAGATGAAAACTAGCCTTCTGGCTAATTCTGGCTTTTTAAACCATGTGTAGTCATGTATTTTATAAAATTGCATTGCCCCCTTTGAAATAAACTAATCTTAACAAATTTTTTTTTAAATAAAATCTAAATACAAATTAGAATTTTGCTAAGAGTAAGATGCAGTGTACGCAGTGTCATTTCAAACGACTAATTTTTGATCAAATGAAAGAACTTGTTTTGAATTGTCTCTGTCATTTGTATTCAATGGAGTCTTTAAAAAGTAGGGAAACAAAGTGGAAAAAATCTGGGATTTTATTTTTCGACCATATCGCCCAGGCCTATTTTACCTTGTGGTTAGAGTGTCCGCCCTGAGATCGGTAGGTCGTGAGTTCAAACCCCGGCCGAGTCATACCAGAGACTATAAAAAATGGGACCCATTACCTCCCTGCTTGGCCCTCAGCATCAAGGGTTGGAATTGGGGGTTAAGTCAGCAAAATTATTCCTGAGCGCGGCCACCGCTGCTGCTCACTGCTCCCCTCACCTCCCAGGGGGTGGAACAAGAGGGTAATTTCACCACACCTAGTGTGTGTGTGGGACTATCAGTGGTACTTACTTACATTATGGCAACAGTGTCGCCCTGTGATACATTATTTCCATTTCCATTATTTCCAATGGGAACACAAATCCATCAAACAAATCAGAGGTTGACCAGCGTCCCACATTTGACTGGGTATGTTCCATTGTATCTGTGAACACATTTAGTGGGATTTTAGCGCTTGTATGTCATCACTTGGAGTGACCAGTAATGGAGTGGCCTGTACATTGGCAGCAATGGTCAGACAGTGACCCCGCAGATAGGAAGGCATCTATTTTCTGTTGAGAGAGTGCCAAACTCCTGCGGGGGATGAAAGCTTAAGTATTCATCTCCTCCAGGTCACCACCTGGCTCCGCTTATGAGCCCTATGGGATCTGTTTACCCGCGTGGGAATTATGCTTCTTATATTCACATTTTTGCCACGCTTAAGAGCAGAGTGGGGGTCTCAATGATGGTTGACACAATCAAATGCATGTTTAGATGATCCACTGTTCTCTGGAGGGTTCATTTTTTCCCCAAAATGTGTAACTCTTTGAAAAGAAATAGCCCAAAAACAAATTGACTCTTGGCATGTTTTTACAGTCGAGCAAAAGGGAGCAAATGTCAAAGCCTGGTGTCCACACTAGGGTTGTACGGTATCCCGGTATTAGTATAGTACCGCGATACTAATGAATCATATTCGGTACTATACTATGCCCCCGTCGTCGTCAGGTCGTGTCATTGCTGGTTTACGAGCAGACGGGCATGTTCGGCAGTGCACAATCACAGAGTACTTACAAGCAGACACAGTGTGTAGACAGAAAAGGGAGAACGGATGCATTTTGGCTTAAAAACTAACGATAAAGGTGAAGTTATAACACTGAAACGCCCTCAGGAAGAAGTGTTTTAAGACATGGTTAGCTAGCTAGCGGCTAAAGTCCAGCCCCAGTCTTCTAAATCACAAATCCTCGTCTCCATGGCGACAAATAAAGTAAGTTTCTTACAAGTATCATCCCTGCAGGACGAGGAATAGCTGAACATGCTTCACTACACACCGTAGCTCACCGGCGTCACAATGTAAACAAACGCCATTGGTGGATCTACACCTGACATCCACTGTAGTGATACCAAGTAAAGGAACATATTTAGTCGATACTACTATGATTACGTCTATATTTTTGGGCATTACAACATCATCTTTCGTTTAAAAAAAATATGATATTATTTATATAAATTCAGGAAATATGTCCCTGGACACATGAGGACTTTGAGTATGATCCTGTAACTACTTGGTATCGGATTGATACCCACATTTTTGGTATCATCCAAAACTAATGTAAGGTATCAAACAACAAAAGAATAAGTGATTATTACATTTTAACGGAAGTGTAGATAGAACATGTTAAAAGAGAAAGTAAGCAGATATTAACAGTAAATGAACAAGTAGATTAATAATTAATTTTCTACCACTTGTCCTTAATAATTATGACAAAATAATAGAATGGGAAATGACACAATATGTGACTGCATACCTCAGCAGCTAAATTAGGAGCCGTTGTTTGCTCACTTACTAATAAAAGACAAGTTGTCTTGTATGTTCACTATTTTGTTTAAGGACAAACTTGCAATAAGAAACATATGTTTAATGTACCGTACATTTTTTTTGTTAAAATAAAGCCAATAATGTTGTGTACAGGAAGAGTAGACGGCACAGACCACAAGGGGGCATAGTTAAGCTCTAGATTTGTTTATATACATACAATATATATATATATATATATATATATATATATATATATATATATATATATATATATATATATATATATATATATATATATATATATATATATATATATATATATATATATATATATATATGTGTATAAAAAACAAAAAATGATATAATAAACCAAGGGAAATGGAGTGTGACGAATCTAAAGTGTGTGTGTGAGACTATTGTGGAGATTAGCTGTTGTGTGATTACCGGGAGTGTTGAGCGAGAGGCGCAAGTCACGGAGGAGAAACTAAAGGCATGCTCGAATGTCTGTGGGTCAAGCAGGAAGTCGGGGGCTATAGCGGGGTGTAGGAGGTCCGTGTCCAAGCGGGAGGTCGGGATCCAAGAGGCAGTCCGGGAAGCAAAGGAACAAGGAATGACGAGACACTGGTAGTGGGTTGATGAGGCGTCATGAAGCGTTTCGACACATTGCAAAACTGCATTGATACTGTGTCGATACTGTGTCACTAAATACTGACATCTGCTGGACATTAAAAATCCTTACAGGCAACCTATGAACCGACTCAACTGACACTGATTTTATGACCTAGTATATACAATAATATAAACCAAGTCATTGTATTTCATTTAGGATTATTTCATATCTTCATTTAAATCAAAATATATTTTTATCTTTTTTAGATACAGTCAATAAATAATGTGAACATGTATCATAACATGGAAATCTAAGAGAACGTGTTGTGAATGAGGATGCTTGTGCACTGGGAATTTTAAAATATTTTTTTTACACATTTTTATTAAAAAAAAAAACAGTTTGTCCAACGTATTAAATTTTACACAATTTCTCTTCTTAGTTATTATTTCTCCGGCTGTAGAAAAGACCCGCTCACAGGGCACAGAGGAGGCGTCAGTGCGACACAGTTCGCGTATCGGTCACGTGACCGAAACAGCTCATGATCGGTCACGTGACTTTCTAAAAGCGGTACTCGCACCGACACAGGGTTTTGCTCTATGAGCTCGACGCATGCGCCGATGCATCGGTGTTGCCGGACCCATCACTACGAGACACACAGCACGTCAACGCGGGAACGGAGGTCTGTAGACAAGGAGGACACGAGACAATCAATAACACGGGGAAGAAAAACACAGAGAGCAAAGTGTGCATACGGCAGGGTTAGTCGGCTTACGGTACACAAAGGGATGGTTACGTTCTGGCCCCGGATAGCAGGTTGCGCAGGCTTATGAAGGCAGGACCTCTCATTAACCACAGGTGCGCTGATTACAAGGTGTATGATTGCAGCTGCCGGCTGCAGCAGGACTGGCGCACTCCTGGAAGTGCTCTCATCAGTGCGCATTGGCATGCCCCCGGACCATGACAAATTGTTTGTGGTCCCCTTTATTTAGAAAAGCACCAAAATCATTTTGGTACCGGTACCAAAATATAGGTATCGGGACAACACTAGTCCACACTCATGCTTAGAAATGCAAAAGCTAAAGTGCGCTCACTGTATTGGGTTTCGCCATCTGGAGAGCACAATAATTGGTCACCAGCTGTCGAAGTGTACCTAATGAATGTAAATGCGGTGGAGATCCGCCAACACCTGCATGCAGTCGCTCCCCCCCTGCAGGATGGAGAGACGCACTGTGAGTCTGTGGCTCTGGCACGACATCAAAGCGTGGAGACGGGGGCCACCGTAGCCGATGACAGCAGTTGACAGTGTTCTGTGGGTGTAGGAAGACGGCAAATTAGCAGGCAGCAGTGTAGAATTAGTGTTTGCAAAGGTCCCCTCATCACACTGTTCAAAGGGGATCTCGCCGGCTACTTCAGAGCGTGCTGCTCTTCACATGTTCACACTGAATCCACTGTATTATTATTATTAAACGGGAACTTTAGATCACCGTGCCTACTTTATCATCGTCCGTCTTTATCTTCACATTTCGTACAGCGACCGTGCATCATCAGGACAAACAGGACAGCGTGTAATATTGTGGGTAATACTCGGCTTATCTGATTTGGGGC
Source organism: Entelurus aequoreus (assembly GCF_033978785.1). NCBI lineage: Eukaryota > Metazoa > Chordata > Actinopteri > Syngnathiformes > Syngnathidae > Entelurus > Entelurus aequoreus. The sequence continues at coordinate 58,317,978 of NC_084736.1, forward strand.
CCAAGCAGGCTGCTCTGCTGTGAATTCATTTGACGGTGACACGGTTTTTCTCTGCCTGCGAAACAGTCATGACAGCGTGGAGGCAAACATAGCTGCTCCTTTTGCTCATTAAGATTGCCTTTTTTGTCTCTGAACTAAACAAATAGATATTTTACACTTTATACGGCGTGTCATTGTATTCCAGACATGCGGCTCTTCACTGTGACCTATGAAACGTCCTCATTTATTATTCATTTATCACGTGTCACTTTCCATTAACCTTTCCGTTATGACCGCAAAATATAATTGAATAATTTGTAAAACAATTTACTTTTAGCTTTGTGTACTCGTTTTTTTGTTGAAATTACATGTCATTGTTATCAGAGCTTTTGGGTGTATTGTATCTTCATGTAAGCCCATTTAGTCGATTTATTTTTACTATCACAAAAGGATTTGTTTTCATGTATTTTCATTAGGGATGTCCGATAATATCGGACTGCCGATATTATCGGCCGATAAATGCTTAAATAAATATAATATCGGAAATTATCGGTTTTGGTTTCAAAAAGTAAAATGTATGACTTTTCAAAACGCCGCTGTGTACACGGACATAGGGAGAGGTACAGAGCGCCAATAAACCTTGAAGGCACTGCCTTTGCGTGCCGGCTTTTCACACACACAAGTGAATGCAAAGCATACTTGGTCAACAGCCATACAGGTCACACTGAGGGTGTCCGTATAAACAACTTTAACACTGTTACAAATATGCGCCACACTGTGAACCCACACCAAACAAGAATAACAAACACATTTCTGGAGAACATCCGCACCGTAACACAACATAAACACATACCCAGAACCTCTTGCAGCACTAACTCTTCCGGGACACTACAATATACACCCCCCCGCTACCTCCAACCCCGCCCACCTCAACCTCCTCATGCTCTCTCATGCTCTCTCAGGGAGAGCATGCCCCAAATTCCAAAGCTGCTGTTTTGAGGCATGTTAAAAAAAAAGAATGCACTTTGTGACTTCAATAATAAATATGGCAGTGCCATGTTGGCATTTTTTTCCATAACTTGAGTTGATTTATTTTGGAAAACCTTGTTACATTGTTTAATGCATCCAGCGGGGCATCACAACAAAATTAGGCATAATAATGTGTTAATTCCACGACTGTATATATCGGTATCGGTTGATATCGGAATCGGTAATTAAGAGTTGGACAATATCGGATATCGGCAAAAAAGCCATTATCGGACATCCCTAATTTTCATCTATCAATCCTAATCAGTAATTTATAAAGAATATCAACTCTGGCTGTGAAATGATTGGCATATTTGCAAATTATTATATTTTAAATCCAATTAATCAATGTTTTCAAATTAATTATTTGTGATTAATCACCACTCGCAGTTATATCTTAAATATGCTTATGTTCACCATCACACTATCACCTTGCACCTGCTTTTACCTTTATTTTTATTTGTTATAATTTATTTCCCATTTTCTATACTTGTTTTTACCATGTTTTTACTTAAAATCATCTATTTTACCGCTCTGAAGCACTTTGAGCTGCAATTCGGTATGAAAGGTGCTATACAAATAACGTTTCTTATTATTTACTGTGTTGTGCAGAAAGCCAAACGACGTCACAATTCTATACGTTTATGTTTATTGATAATCGCCAAATAAAAATGCAAATTTAAATCATGTTAAAACATATTACACAGTATATAATTAGTTTTGGTTTAGGTCAGGGGTGTCAAACTGGTTTTATTGAGGTCCACATCGCAGTTGTGGTTGCCGCGTTTAACAATGAGTAGTATATGAATATACATGTGTATGTATAATATACTAACAATGTATTTTTTTAGATAAGCTGCAAAAAAAAAAAAAAAAAATGTATATATGCAGCTCAGTCACCAGAATTTTACAGTGGAAGCAGTGTTTTTTTTTACAGCATTTAAAAAAAATGAATAAATGGAATGGAGACACAATACTGTCAGGTTCAAACACTGATGACATCTATTAAACAAGACAAGAAGCAAAGAATGAAACAGAGGCAGAATTCAATTTTGCTCAATTGAGGAGAAACGTGTCGACCTGTAACCTCTTACAGTGTCACCCACGCTCTGACGAAAAATGTTTACGTCTCCTCCTTTATTTGGACACTCTCTGTTTACACAACAACATCTGCTTTCAAAGGAATGGGGAGCATGTAAACCAGTGGTCCCCAACCACCGGTACCGATTGATACCAGGCCGTACAAGAAATTAAAAAAAAAAAAAAAATTAAAAAAAAAAAAGTATTATTTTTTTTAAAATTAAATCAACATAAAAAACACAATATATACATTATATATCAATATAGAGCAATACAGTCTGCAGGGATACAGTCCGTAAGCACACATGATTGTATTTCTTTATGAAAAATAAATAAATAAAAAATAATCATAATAATAAGCGTTGACCGGTCCACAGCTACAAAAAGGTTGGGGACCACTGACGTAAACAGTCATTGTTTTCGGTCACATTAACACAAAAGAAAAAGATGCCTCGGGCTTGGGCTGGTCCTGACTTCAGCCTGGGCAGGTCTTCGATGACAATAGATAACCCCCATCCCGTCTCCTCCCATCGTGCACAATGGGATTTTTCCAAGCCTTTGCTTGGTGCAACAAAGACAGCCTCTTGTCTGTTCATTGGGAACTCAGAGAATGGAAAGTTTTTTGATAATTTACATACAATTTTTCTGACAAATACCACTGTTTTTAGGGGTAAATTTTAAGGCTGCCATTTTGTTTTGTTTTTTACCATAAAATCTTGTTGTTATAATGTATTTTTTAAATTTTTTTTTTTATGTTTTAGTAGTAAAAAACAGTACCAAAGTTGATTTTACGGTAAAAAAAAAACCAAGTCGGCGGAATTTAACCGTAAAATCAATTGTCAATTTTACAGTCTACAATTTGATTGATAATTTGTATTGAAGTCATAAGTCAAGCAGATTTTTAAAGTACAGTATTTATTTTTATTTTAAGAAAAAATATTTTGAGAATACATGAGAATATATTTTGATTGTGATAATATTGAATTTAAAGAGATATGCAATTGAATGCAGTACATGATTTTTAATATTAAAAGTTAAATTAATATATTTAATAAAGAAAAATTAAGCATTTTATTAACGGTTTATTATTTCCAGGCTTTCGTGGGCCACTTAAAATAATGTGGCGGGCCAGATTTGGCCCCCCGGGCCTTCAGTTTGACACATGTGGATTAGGTGGATATTCTTAATTTGCGTGTTGTTGTGCATTATTTTCTGTCAGAGTCCTATTTTGTATTTTCCATACCCTGGTTTGGACTGTTGGCAGCAGTTTTGCCTAGCACTGGTGGTGTAGATGTGTGGAATTAGTAATCACCACTGTTATAAATCGAGCTGCAGTATTGTCTAATTGCTGGATCATTGCATGTGTTGTCTGCTATGCTATGTGTGATTTGCTCCAAGTTTTTCTTGCAATTCTGGATTGTTTGGTTTGTAACTTTTGCTCAATGCTTCCTGTTGCATCGTCCTTTGGCCAATTTCCACAAGGTGCCAGCCGTGCTTCCGAGCCAGCTTTGTTGTTGTTTATATACATATTCATTGTTGTGTCTTGCCCCAAGTGAGCTGCCTTTTTGTTACAATAAAGATTGTTTTTGACCGCACCTGCCAAAATGTCATCTCATTCTGGGGCAACGCCACGTTTTTGTAGACATGGCCGTACACTAGGTCACCGTTAGACTCTATCCGCGTTCTTCGATTGAACAGTCAGAGGCCAGATCTTTCAGGAAGATTTTACAACATTTATTCAACAAAGGTCACAGGTGAGAATTACAGCATTGGTCTCAATCAGCAATCGTCTAGCCACTGCCAAAAGGTATAAGCCTCGATCAATAGTTATTAGTTCTTCTTATAGTCCATGAGACGAAAGAAAGTTCATTGAGTGCAAAAAAACACGTTCATGGCCAAACGAGTCCTCACGAATCTACAGGATGTCTATATATTAGGGCTGTCAAATGTTTATTTAATCGTGATTAATCGCAGTTTGTTCATACTTAATTCAAAATCAATCGTGATTAGTCGCAGATAGATATGATTTTTCATCATTAAGTGTACCCTAGACAGATATTTTACAAGTTTTAATTACCTTGACTGGTCAAATAGTTTGATTTAATGAAATGTCTTTTTTTTTAAACAGCTCAACACAAATTAGACAAACACTTTTTTAATAACAATTAAAAAAATTACCTGCAGTCAGTCGGTGTCTTGGCAGATTTTGTACAGAATTTGTATTCCTGCTGTAGGAACACTTGCATTCAGGGGATAAGAGCTATACCATGTTAAAATACCAGCGTTGGACGTTAATAACACAAAAGGTGGATTGTTACGATGATTGTCAAAGATGTTTGGTAATGTATTCTGTGATATTTCTACCTGAATAAATGTTTCTGATATTCTGTACATGACATGTTGTACAAGTTAATGGTACTCATATCTCTGTGTGACAATGTTTTAACCTTCTCTGTTTATTATTAAAATGTAAAATTCAGCCTGCTAAACATTCTGTAATTGTGGACTATCAATCAGAACATGTTATACATGACACACTTTATTTCAATATGCCAGAAAACATTTACTTAGGTTGAAAAATCACAGATTACATTACAAAACATCTCTGACAAAGCATGATTGTAATGTAAGACATTTTTTATTTTGTTTTGGTAGTCAGACCATTCCTTTATCAAATGCCGCGGAATGGACCGAAGGTCAAAAGGGAGCCAAGACGCATGGGTGTTGTTCGCGCGTAGAAAAAAATTGTGCCGGTAAAGGAACTTATAGTTGATGCGGTATCATTGCGTTAACTTTGACAGCCCGAGTGATTATCATTTTAATATTAATCTGTAGTTTACAGAAGACAGTGTCCTGTACAGTGATTAGGACTATAGCTATAACAGTTTCATTATGTTCTCACAACAAGAAAGATCCTGTTAAAAGTCATGGACCGAAAAGACAGCGTAATAAAACAGTTTGAGTGTAAAATTGTGTAGTGTATTTAAAATGTATACATGCTACAATATGTTAACACGACCATGCATGTGGAGTGCACGGTGACACTTAGCATGGTACTCACAGCTTCATTGAAACGACGACGTTTTCTTGTAATTTGGTTTGACTGTTCCATCATTGATGTTTTTGGAATAAAATTAGGGCTGGCAATTGATTGAAATTTTTATTTTTATTTTTATTTTTATTTTTATTTTTATTTTTATTTTTATTTTTATTTTTATTTTTATTTTTATTTTTATTTTTATTTTTATTTTTATTCTTATTTTTATTTTTATTTTTTTATTTTTTTATTTATATTTTATATCAGGTTCAAACACCGATGACATCTATTAAACAGACGAGAAGCAAGGAATCATGCAGAGACAGAGTTCAATTTGGCTCAATGAGGAGACACGTGTTTTGGGCTGTATTCTAGTTACAGATCCAAACTACGTTCTAAAAGTCCAGCCCGCGTGCTTCCTCTATTTATTTGGGAGGTCCCTGGTTACATCACTGAAGCTGAGGGAAGGGGGTAATCTCGACAACTCCAGTTAGACACAATATATGATTATACAAAAATGCAAATGTATTGATGCTGGTGCTATCGCCCCGTCTCTGCTTTGTCTGCGTCCCAGTACCTGATGTTCGGCCTTGGCAGTCAGCAGGCCGAGTCTGGACACAACACTGATAGAGACGACTGGCAATCTTTTGGATAGATACAAAAATACAGATAATAACTATTGCAACGGCCCTTAAGCATAAAGTTGTGTGATAATGTATATACATGATTATTCCCACAACATTGTCCATAGTTAACTCGTGATCAATTACAGTCAATTGCACATAGAAGTTTTTTTTAAATCTTTAATATGTTTACCTTGGAAAGATAATTTTCAAGTTTTTGATACTATCAACATGGAAATAGACAATGTTTGCTTTTTGCAAATGTTTTTTTTTATTATTGAATATTACGCTTTTTAAAATGGCTTAACACAAAATGGACAAAAACGCTCTTTTACAGACACAAACACATTATTTCTCACACAAACAAACATATTGACTCACACATGCGTATTACTTGTCACTTTAAAAACAGGCCTACTATAAATGTCATGACAAAAAAAATGACCTGCAGTGCTCTTGCACCAAATGTGTGATATTTAGTTATTTTTTCTAGAGAAACACCTGCCGGGGCTTTAAAGCTAACCTTACCATTCAGTATACCCTTTTCTTTGTTCATTTCTGCTCTACCCTGCTGCGTTTTTTCCACACCGCAGCGTGTGCTGAGGGTCACTGCTGCTGTTAGATGGCGACAGGTGTGGACAATATTGGAGACAGACGCATTTGTCCCACGCTAAAAGCGTACCGTGGAGGAGATGTTGGTTTCATTTTCTCAATAGAGCGTCCATCAGCCGCTGTGACTGAGAGGTAATGATGAGAGGAGACATGCGGCGGGCGATGTGTCGGGAACGTTGCACAACTTGTTTATAAAGTCTTTAGTTTGTCTACTGGGATGCTCACTCGTCCTTGCGCAGAGGCTTTTTTTTAATTTTAATTTTTTTATTAAATTTTTTTTTTTATAAACCTTTATTTATAAACTGCAACATTTACAAACAGCTGAGAAACAATAATCAAAATAAGTTAAAAAGTTAAAGTACCAATGATTGTCACACACACACTAGGTGAGGTGGAATTTGTCCTCTGCATTTGACCCATCCCCTTGTTCACCCCCTGGGAGGTGAGGGGAGCAGTGGGCAGCAGTGGTGGCCGCGCCCGGGAATCATTTTTGGTGATTTAACCCCCAATTCCAACCCTTGATGCTGAGTGCCTGTAGCCAGTATGCTGTTTTTTTTTCCAATAAAATACTGGAAAGGATAGGAATGTAGATTGTCTGTTTTATCCGATTATTAATCGATTAATCGACGTAATAATCGACAGATTAATCGATTATCAAATTATTTGTTAGTTGCAGCCCTAATATATATATATATATATATATATATATATATATATATATATATATATATATATATGTATATGTATATGTATATATATATGTATATATATATATAAATAAATATATATATGTGTATGTATATATATATATATATATATATATATATATAAATATATATATGTGTATATATATACATATATATATACATATATATATACATATATATATATATATATATATATGTATATATATAAATAAATATATGTATGTGTATGTATATATATATATATATATATATATATATATATATATATATATATATAAATAAATATATATAAATAAATATATATATGTGTATATATATACATATATATATATATATATATATATATATATATATATATATATATATATATATATATATATATATATATATATATATATATATATATATATATATATATATATATATATACATATATATATTTATATATATTTATTTATATATATATATACATATACATATATATATATATATATATATATATATATATATATATATATATATATATATATATATATATATATATATATATATATATATATATACCATATTTTTTGGAGTATAAGTCGCTCCGGAGTATAAGTCGCACCGGCCGAAAATGCATAAGAAAGAAGGAAAAAAACATATATAAGTCGCACTGGAGTATAAGTCGCATTTTTTGGTGAAATTTATTTGATAAAAGCCAACACCAAGAATAGACATTTGAAAGGCAATTTAAAATAAATAAAGAATAGTGAACAACAGGCTGAATAAGTGTACGTTATATGAGGCATAAATAACCAACTGAGAACGTGCCTGGTATGTTAACGTAACATATTATGGTAAGAGTCATTCAAATAACTATAACATATAGAACATGCTATACGTTTACCAAACAATCTGTCACTCCTAATCGCTAAATCCCATGAAATCTTATACGTCTAGTCTCTTACGTGAATGAGCTAAGTAATATTACTTGATATTTTACGGTAATGTGTTAATAATTTCACACATAAGTCGCTCCTGAGTATAAGTCGCACCCCCGGCCAAACTATGAAAAAAATTGCGACTTATAGTCAGAAAAATACGGTATATATATATATATATATATATATATATATATATATATATATATATATATATATATATATATATATATACCTGTATATATACATACACAGTATATATATTAGTATGTACTGTCCTAATAATAAAAAAAAACACAGATCCATATAATAATAATCCATATAATATCACAGAACTTTGTTGTAAATATCTGACCTCTCAGGCTGGCTGCTGTAAACAAACCCCGCCCACTCCGTTTCCTGCCTTGTCTGCTTAAAGCTGAGGTGACATAGATAACCGTAATAACCCGTATCTCACTCAAAAGTGTAGATTCCAACCATTGGAATAATCTCCATATGTTCAAGACCTACGGTAATTTGGAAAATGCACGGCGCATCCTAACGGTGTTTCGATGGTAACGGTTTAAACTAATAATTTGGAGATGTTCGGCGAGCCGGATCGTAATGTACCCATGCCTGCAGTCGTGCTGAATATCTTAAAATGTGTTTTGTGGCAATTCCAACTTTTACTGCAGTCCCAGTTGCTATGTAGAGCGGCGCTTTCCATCATTTTTTGGCAGACCGCATTGAAAAATAATTAACCCCAAATCCCGCCCTCACCCACATTGCGCGAGATCCACCCAGGAATGGAGCCAAATGAGTCCCTTCCCACCTTAGGGTCTGTTTGCTCATCTTGCTCCATGTTGCCTGTCTGCTATACTTTCCTCAGCGTCATAACAAACACCTGCGTCAACTCTCCTTTTTTTTAACGTAATTAAATAAATACTATAAATTAGTTACCGCCATTAACTTATTTTTTTTGACAAGCCTAATAATAATAATAATAATAATAATAGATTTTATTTGTAAAAAGCACTTTACATTGAGTAAACAACCTCAAAGTGCTACAGTGTATTACATTTTTTTTAATAAAAAATAAAAAGATAATAAAAAATAAATAAAAATAAAAACTAGAACTGTCAAATAACTAAAACTAGAATGCATATATCTAAAAAAAGGCTTTTTTTTTTTTTTTTTTTTTTAAAAGAAGGGTTTTTAAGCCTTTTTTAAAAGCATCCGCAGTCTGTGGTGCCCTCAGGTGGTCAGGGAGAGCGTTCCACAGACTGGGAGCGGCGGAGCAGAAAGACCGGTCTCCCATTGTTCGTAGCTTTGTCCTCGGAGGTTGGAAGAGGTTAGCCTGTCCGGAGCGGAGGTGTCGTGTGGAGGATTTGGGGGTGAGTAGTTCTTTGAGGTAGAGGGGGGGCATTTCCATGGAGGCAACAAACATCAATTTTTAGACTGTGTTGTTGCTAACAGCGAACGGTGGCGGTTCACTGTTGGCGCTTTATTGGCAGAAGGACTCAGCTACAAAATTGCAGGAATTAATTAATGTTAGCATGCTAACATTAAAGTGCTAGATTTTTGAGCTAATTTTGCAACCGTTTACCTTACAGTCATATAACTTGGTATGTGACACTTGTTAACGGCTAGCATGCTTATTTTAGCATGCTAACCCTAAAGTTCTAAATTTTTTAACTTCTAGCATGCTTATGTTAGCATGCTAACCCTAAAGTGCTAACTTTTTTTAGCTATTTGTACTCGTTTTTGTTCTGTAATTCCCCAGCCATACACCTTAGAGTCATATAACTTGGTATGTGACACTTGTTAACGGCTAGCATGCTTATTTTAGCATGCTAACCCTAAAGTTCTAAATTTTTTAACTTCTAGCATGCTTATGTTAGCATGCTAACCCTAAAGTGCTAACTTTTTTTAGCTATTTGTACTCGTTTTTGTTCTGTAATTCCCCAGCCATACACCTTAGAGTCATATAACTTGGTATGTGACACCTGTTAACTGTTAGCATGCTTATGTTATGGTATGTGACACGTGCTAACTATCATTATGGTCACGTTAGCTTGCTAGCATGCTATCATTAGCGTGCTAACTTTTTGAGCTACTTTTGCTACCGTTCACCTCAGAGTCATATTACTCGGTATGTGCCACTTGTTAACTTTTAGCATGCAAATGATAGCATGCCAGTTGGCTAACTTAAACATGCAAACTTTTTCATCTACTTTTACACTTTTTTTCTCTGTTTCCGAAGCCATACACCTTACAGCCGTGTTAATTGACGTGTGAGACATGCTATCTGTTAGAATGCCATCGTTAGCACATTTGTTAGGTGTTATCATTTTATTGTGCGCATGCTAACGTTTTAGGCTAGTTCATTTTGTACAGTTACGCCTAAAACTCTCGTATCCAGACACTCGGCACCATCTAAAAAAGTACGGTGGCTTCCGGCAGGCCCATTTTCTATTTTTTTCTGACAAAAGAAAGAATATTTAAATGTCTAATGCAATATGTCATGAAGTAGCAGAAGTAAAGGTCAGCTTGACCTACATTGTGTGCACACTAAAATCTGTAAACTGAGCAACTATATTTCAATAATTGATCTGTAAAGGTGTAAAGTTTGGGAAACCCCGCCTCCTGTATGTGGCACTAATTAGATCCGAATCTAAGAGCTTTGCAATATTTTAATGTTATTATAGCGAAACACCACTTTGTCTTTATTGTGTAGGTGTTAGAATAATTGTTTCTAAGTTATCACAAAAACTTTGTGTTGCATTGAGTGTCCGGTGAGAAGACCAACAAGTATTTGAACCTACCAAGAAGAATGCTTGTAGGGGGGAAGCAACATGAAGGTGTTCTGTTTTCTTTCATGTATTGTAATCAACAGAAAGATATTGTTTTAACCCAAGGACTACAAAGCAGAGAGAAGGCAGGATCTGCCCAAGTTCCAGACGACCTATTTTTGAACCTCCTTTTTCAACTGTTTTACGAACCTCTTCTTGAACTCATTTACGACCTTTTCCGTGAACTGTTTACGACCTTTTCTTTTGAACTGTTGTAATAAAAGGCGATGGCTGTTTACGACCTCGTCCCTTCGAAGCAGCTGTTTTCATGTGGTCAGAGAAAGTCCAAATAAAGGAGGAGGAGTACAATCTTTCGCCGGAGCGTAATGACGCTGTACAAGGGTACAGATGTACACGTTTCTCCTCACTGAACCACATTGAATTTGGTCTCTGTTTGATTCTTTGCTTCTTGTCTTGTTTAATAGATGTCATCAGTGTTTGAACCTGACAGTAGGGAGTCAGTAGTCACATTTAATAACCATAAAGAAATAACTTTCCACCAACATGCAGGCGTTCTGTCCTCAGAGCAGTTCCTGTTAGGTCAGATGACTTTTATCCAGCCGTCAGTCGTCATAAAAGCATTCAGAGGTGATAGAGTTTTACAACAACTAGAGCAGTGGTTCTTAACCTGGGTTCGGTGAGGCGGCCTCTGGGGTTCGGCGGAGCCTCTGCCGCGGAGGACAGGACACACCCGACTCATCGTATAAATAAAAACTTCTCCCTATCGGCGTATTATGGATACCCCCAAACAATGTTCCCTCTAATTTTCCATATGCGTGCACCTACTCACTAGGTTAGAGTGTCCGCCCTGAGATCGGTAGGTTGTGAGTTCAAACCCCGGCCGAGTCATACCAAAGACTATAAAAATGGGACCCATTACTTCCCTGCTTGGCACTCAGCATCAACGGTTGGAATTGGGGGTTAAATCACCAAAAATTAGTCATTTCCATGGGATTTTTTTTCTAATATAACATATTGTTTTTCATGAGCTGTGTACTAATATTGCATGTCTGGTTGGGGGTCCTGCTTTGGAAATAATTTGTACCCCTTTCCGATATCGCATTTAGTTCCCACTAAAACATTCACATGTTGCACAATGAGATGTAAACATGGGATCATGTGTACATTCCTGTAACTTTCTGTTTGTAAAATATATCTTTATTAGTATTTCTTTAATATAATAACATCATTTCATGATTAATATTTATAAATTAAGATTAAATTAAGAAAAAAAACATTTTATGTTTCACTAAAGAAGGGTTCGGTGAACGCGCATATGAAACTGGTGGGGTTCGGTACCTCCAACAAGGTTAAGAACCACTGAACTAGAGTTTAGTGCTATGTCAGAGGAGGAGGGGGTCGGGGTGGGGGGGATTGAAGATTACCCAATGAACCTAATGACCATCTGCAGAAGCTTGGCTAGAGAATCCAGCTGAGGGTGAGTAATCTTGTCTGTGTGTGGGCAGCAGTGCAGCTACTGGTCCCCCAGCATTTGCTTGGCTGCAGAAGTAATCATCAAAAGGTCCTCGGAGGACCTTTTGTCAGCAAAATGGTTACATGCAGCTGCAAAAATAAATAGATTAATAAAGCCATTTATTTTCCCATCATGCACTAGCATGATGGCCATCACCATGAGTTAGGATTTTTGAATCTGCTCAAATACTGTACCACATTTTCATTTACACTGTGTAAACATATACTGTATATACAGGGGTATCCCAGTTCGGTAAGATGTGTTTTTTGATGGAAATGATTGACAAAAATATGTATATATGTGTTCGTACACTGACTCTGTTATTGTACGTTCAAACATTGCACCTAACAACTGATATGTTGACCTGCGTATCATTCGAATCAAGTGCCCAAACATATATTCCAACAAAAAGTTGCTTTATTACAAGCGAGCATCATTATACAGGACTGCAGTACCTAGAGGAGGTCAAGTCAAAAAAATTAGGCACTCCTAACTTAGAGGAGCTGAACCACAGTCTTATCTTCCTTTGTTCTCTGTCTAGGTGTGTGTTAATTCAGGAGAGTACAACCTGACCATGTAAGGAGATGTTCATATGTAAGTGACCCGAAAACAACCTCTATATGTTGTAACTTAAAAGTTGACGTAAAGATAGACAAGGAGTCTCTCCTCCAGGATAGAGCTAGCATTTTTGAATTCCGAAATCTGAATGTAATGCCTCTTCTGGTGAGAGAGTTAACCCAGTCCATATGCGAATGTCCAACTAAGGCTCCTTTAATTTATTATGGACTCAACCATTATTTACTTCAACCTGGTGGTTCGCTTTCTCCAAGTTGAATATAAACATTCACCATATGTTGAACATAATTTGAGTCAATTAATTCACTTCAGTGACAAACACAATTGAAGTCAAGCAAGTCTTAGCAAACAACGGATGTGATTCTCCCCATCCCTACTCCCTCTTTGCCGTCATTGAGTTTTCTATACAATTACCAGTAAAAGTGATGTTAAATGTTAATTTATCCATTTCATTCGTATATATGTTGCATTTTTTTCAGCATGTAAAACACATAATTAGTCTCTATTAGGGTTGTACGGAATAGCGGTATTAGTATAGTACCGCGATACTAATGAATCATATTCAATACTATATTCGGTCGTCGTCACATCGTGACATTGCTGGTTTACGAGCAGACGAGCATGTTCGGCAGCGCACAATCACGGAGTACTTCCAACAGACACAGTATGTAGACAGAAAAGGGAGAACAGACGAATTTTGGCATAAAAACTAACGATAAAGGTGAAGTTATTAACACTGAAACGCCCACCGGAAGAGGTGCTTTAAGACATGGCTAACATCTAAAGTCCAGCCCCAGTCTGCAGTGTTGTAGCTACTTCTAAATCACTAATCCTCGTCTCCATGGCGACAAATAAAGTAAGTTTCTTACAAGTATCATCCCTGCAGGACGAGGAATAGCTAAACATGCTTCACTACACACCGTAGCTCACCGGCGTCAAAATGTAAACAAACGCCATTGGTGGATCTACACCTAACATCCACTGTAATAATACCAAGTACAGGAGCGTATCTAGTCGATACTACTATGATTACGTCAATATTTTTTGGCATCACATCTTCTTTCGTTTTTTAAAAATGTGTATTATGTTTATAAACTCAGGAAATATGAGTAATTTTGATATGACCAATGTATGATCCTGTAACTACTTGGTATCGGATTGATACCCAAATTTGTGGTATCATCCAAAACTGATGTAAAGTATCCAATAACAGAAAAATAAGTGATTATTACATTTTAACAGAAGTGTACATATAACATGTTAAAAGAGAAATTAAGCAGATATTAACAGTAAATTAACAAGTAGATTAATAATTGATTTTCTACCACTTGTCCTTAATAATTTTGACAAAATAATAGAATGTCAAATGACACACAACTAGGAGTCTTTGTTGGCTTACTTACTAATAAAAGACAAGTTGTCTTGTATGTTCACTATTTTATTTAAGGACTAACTTGCAATAAGAAACATATGTTTAATATACCGTAAGATTTTTTGTTAAAATAAAGCCAATAATGCAATTTTTTGTGGTCCTCTTTATTTAGAAATAATGTAGGTACCGGTACCAAAATATTGGTATTGGGACAATACTAGTCTCTATAAAACGTATTTGGTGTTAACACTTATTATTGTTGTCATGACGAGGGGATTTTCGCAACTTACTGCGGGGTCGTTCTCCCAGGAAGGCAGACGGACTACTCGGGACAAGGCGTGCAGGTAAAAACATGATTTATTCTTAACCTGACTACACAGGAAAAGACAGGAACTAAAACAAAAGAAAAGTGAGCAGGTTGCACGGGAGGCTAAGGAACATAAAACTTAATGCAGGAAACATAGACGTAAACACTTAGCCTGAACTATGGACATAAACAAACAAGACTTACTGGACACGGCATGAATCGAACAGCATGAACTATGGCAAGAAACGAGCCAGAACAGAGCAGCATGAACTATGGCATGGACAGAGTAATCAGAGTAGCACATAGCAAGAACAGAGTATCAAGAGTAATGTCGCCAGGCCGACTACCTGGCAACTACAGGCTTAAATAATAGTCTCATTATTAGTGACAGGTGCGCGAGTCCAAATGAGTCAGGTGAAACCAATGAGTCGTCATGGTGACAAAACAAGGGAGCGTAAACAGGAACTAAAAGAGTCTTAAACAACCAGAAAATAACAAAACAAAACATGACCACAGAACATGACAATTGTCAGGAACAGCTTCATTGGATATACATAGTTTCCGAAAGGAAGTATAGTTTTGTTTTTTTCGTACGTTTTGGTTTTTGATGGACCTTTAAGAATCAATCAATCAATGTTTATTTATATAGCCCGAAATCACAAGTGTCTCAAAGGGCTGCACAAGCCACAACGACATCCTCGGTTCAGAGCCCACATAAGGGCAAGGAAAAACTCACAACCCAGTGGGATGTCAATGTGAATGACTATGAGAAACCTTGGAGAGGACCGCAGATGTAGGGAAGACCGGATGCAATGGACGTCGAGTGGGTCTAGCATAATATTGTGAAAGTCCAGTCCATAGTGGATCTAACATAATAGTGAGAGTCCAGTCCATAGTGGGGCCAGCAGGAGACTATCCCGAGCGGAGACGGGTCAGCAGCGCAGAGATGTCCCCAACCGATGCACAGGCGAGCGGTCCACCCCGGGTCCCGACTCTGGACAGCCAGCGCTTCATCCATGACCACCGAACGGGTTACTAATGAAAAAAACGGAGTTAGCACCGTCACACCACCCTCATTTGTCTTTGTAGCAGTCTGCTGCAGCTCAGTGAGTCATTACTTAGTTTCCTTTTTTATAAAGGCAAACGTTTCATCTGACATCTTGGTGTTGGTTCAGTGGGATTATCAGATTTGCAGTCTTCACCCAGGAGACGTTGACTCTGTTCCTTCAAATTAGTCCTCTATTGCAGCTTCCCGATGTAATATTAAATCCCTTTTTTAACTATTTCTCTTACTTCCTTTTCATAGCTGTTGTCACCGCTTTTGATAATGATGGCAAAGTCCTCCAACTTTAATCACTATCGACTTCTTTGCTATCTATGCCTTTCTATAGTGCCTTCTCTGCATGCATTCTTCGGGCCGGAGTGTGATAGAGTCATAAGACATCAGTAGGCAGGCCGTGTGTTGGGCGGCTCAAAGAGGTCAGACCCCGCTGATAGTGGCATGTGGGATGGAGAGAAAGAAATACAAGGATACTCATCTTCCTGCTGCTGAAAGATATTTAATGTGCCGGAGTCACCCATGACAGAATGCTGCATAGCGAGACAGTAAATTCTACCTCAAACCCATTTGTCATTGAGCCTCTTTACATTCATGTCGATCTCGCCGCCTCATGATCATGAATCTGTTTACTGTCTTTTCAGTCCCGCTGCATTCTGTTATTTCTTGCTTTTTGTCTGCGCGTGCCTGTGCCGGCTTCTTTACAGTATGTTGTATATTTACATCTGCATTTGTTAACCTCAGACAGTTAGGCTCATTACATCCCCCAATCTTGTATTTAATTGGATGCACATTTGTTTATTTATGTACAGCTTCCGGTCGACAATCTCTCAATCAATCAATCAAAGTTTATTTATATAGCCCTAAATCACGAGTGTCTCAAAGGGCTGCACAAGCCCCAACGACATCCTCGACTCAGATCTCACATCAGGGCAAGAAAAAACTCAACCCTGTCACGGTCAGGCCACGGGCGCTCTCTCTCTGCTACGGGCGTGCCTCCTCGCGCCTGCAGACAATCTGCAATCCGCACACCTGCCTGTGATGAGCGAGCTGCCTTCATAAGCCAGCACAACCTGCCATCCCGTGCCGGAATATAACCTTCTGTTCGCGTACATAGAATAGAATAGTATAGAGTAGAAAGTACTTTATTGATCCCTGGGGTAAATTCAGCACCACAGTTCGCTCACAATAGACAATAATAATAATAATAAATAATATATCATATAATATATATAATATATGAATAATATAAATAAATTCTACATATATTCTACATTTAAGTGCAGTCAAGGAACATGTGCATTATACAGTCTGATGGCTGTCGGTATGAAGGACCTCCTGTGTCGTTCCGTGTTGCATTTTGGGAGTCTGAGCCTTCCACTGAACGTGCTCATTCTCTCTGCAATGTCCAAGTGTGTGGGTGGGAGGTGTTGTCCATAATGGCTTGGAGTTTTGCTAGACTTCTCCTCTATGACACCACCGCCAGAGAGTCTGGCTCCACTCCCACCACGTTACTGGCCTTCTCTACCAACTTGTCCAGTCTGTTTGCGTCCCTCGCTCTCAGCCCATTGCCCCAGCAGGCCACGGCGTACAAGAAGGCGCCCGCCACCACTGACTCGTAGAACATCTTCAATATCTTTGTACGGACGTTGAAGGATCCTAGCCTCCTGAGGAAGTAGAGGCGGCTCTGTCCCTTCTTGTAGAGGGCCTCAGCGTGTTTTGACCCATTCAGCTTGTTGACCATGTGTACTCCGAGGTATTTATAATCCTCAACCATGTCCACATCGACCCCCCTGTTGGAACCAGGGGTCGCCGGAGTACTCCTCCTCCTTCCCAGGTCCATAACGTACCCTCAGTTGCCTTGAAAGTGAGCTGTGCGTCTCACTTTTCCCTGGATCTCCCTCTGGACTCTGACTGCCTTCGTCGAACCTCGACTCCCGCGCTCGGACCTGGACGTCTGGACGCCTCTCTCCTGCCCCCACGGACCTCGCTCGGATCACGGACCTCTTTTTGCTTCGCCCCTCTGGACTTGTTTGCTGCCACAACCAACACGCACTTACAACAACTTCTGGTAACTTATATTTGGTTAATTTCCACTACAGATTTACAGTATTATTGGCCGATAAATGCTTTAAAATGTAATATCGGAAATTATCGGTACCGTTTTTTTTATTATCTGTATCTTTTTTTTTTTTTTTTTTTAAATTAAATCAACATAAAAAACTCAAGGTACACTTACAATTAGTGCACAAACCCAAAAAACCTCCCTCCCCCATTTACACTCATTCACACTCATTCACACTCATTCACACAAAAGGGTTGTTTCTTTCTGTTATTAATATTCTGGTTCCTACATTATATATCAATATATATCAATACAGTCTGCAAGGGATACAGTCCGTAAGCACACATGATTGTGCGTGCTGCTGGTCCACTAATAGTACTAACCTTTAACAGTTAATTTTACTCATTTTCATTAATTACTAGTTTCTATGTCACTGTTTTTATATTGTTTTACTTTCTTTTTCATTCAAGAAAATGTTTTTAATTTATTTATCTTATTTTATTTAATTAATTTTTTAAAAAAAGGACCTTATCTTCACCATACCTGGTTGTCCAAATTAGGCATAATAATGTGTTAATTCCACGACTGTATATATCGGTATCGGTTGATATCAGTATCGGTAATTAAGAGTTGGACAATATCGGAAAAAAAGCCATTATCGGACATCCCTAATTTCCACACATAGCCTTGCGTCCACACACATAGTAGCATACACACCCAACATAATCATCAAGCTCAAATAAAACCCGTTGAGCTAGACCTCCTGCTGTCATGCCGTCTCCTTCCCCCTTTGTCGTACGTAACAAACCCAATGGGATGACAATGAGAAACCTTGGAGGGGACCATAGATGTGGGGACTAATAAGATGAGAAGTAAAATATGAATGATTTTAATAAAATAATTAATATTAGGTAAAAGTCAAATCAAAAAGGTGGGTCTTAAGCCTGCTCTTAAAAACATGAACGTTCTCCGCAGCGCAGAGGTCTTCCGGCAAGCTGTTCCATAGACGGGGGCCATAATGGTGGAAAGACATGCCATAAAAAAACATTTATAAACCATAAGAACAACCTTAAAATTGATCCTGAAACACACAGGGAGCCAATGAGAAGATTTTAAAACTGGTGTAATGTGAGCCTTCCTTCTGGTCTTCGTGCCGCTGAATTTTGGAGTAATTGCAAAGGTGTGATAACCTTTTTAGGAAGACCAGAAAGCAGGGCGTTACAAAAATCTGTCTCCACTCAAGATGATCCCCTGCTGGACTCTCGCACTATTAACTAGATCCACTCCACGTCCATTGCACCGGTCGCCCGGGGGGGGGGGGGGGGGGGGGGGGGTGTCGTCCCCACATCTGCGGTCCCATCCAAGGTTTCTCATTGTAGCCCATTGGTTTGAGTTTTTCCTTGCCCTGATGTGGAATCTGAGCCGAGGATGTCGTTGTGGCTTGTGCAGCCCTTTGAGACACTTGTGATTTAGGGCTATACAAATAAACTTTGATTGATTGATTGATTGATTGATTGATTGATTGATTGATTGATTGAAACTCTGGCTATATTCGTAACATGATGAAAACCTGTTTGTTGTATTTTTTATATGTGGTGTAAATCTAGGGCAACACGTTGGAACAGGGGTTAATGCATTTGCCTCACAATACAAAGGTCCTGGGTTTGATCCCCGGGCTCTGGGTTTTTCTGTGTGTAGTTTGCATGTTCTACCCGTGACTGCGTGGGTTCCCTCCGGGTACTCCGGCGGTATAGCTCAGTTGGTAGAGTGGTCGTGCCAGCAACTTGAGGGTTCCAGGTTCGATCCCGCTTCCGCCATCCTAGTCACTGCTGTTGTGTCCTTGGGCAAGACACTTTACCCACCTGCTCCCAGTGCCACCCACACTGGTTAAAATGTAACTTAGATATTGGGTTTCACTATGTAAAGCGCTTTGAGTCACTAGAGAAAAAGCGCTATATAAATATAATTCACTTCACTTCACTTCCTCCCACCTCCAAAGACATGCACCTGGGGATAGGTTGATTGGCAACACTAAATTGGCCCTAGTGTTTGAATGTGAGTGTGAATGTTGTCTGTCTATCTGTGTTGGCCCTGTGATGAGGCCAACAGCTCCCCCGCGACCCTGATAGTGACAAGCGGTAGAAAATGGATGGATGGATGGTATGAATCGAAGGTCAGAGTCGAAAACTCACTTGTCGTGATGGATTTAAAGACAATGGGCCCCATTCAGCAACCGTTCTTAAGAACAAATGTTGTTCTTCGGCCCACTTACGAAGTTTTTAAGGAGATTTTAGTATTCACCAATGTTTTCTTAGCTGGGATTTGTTCGTAGGTAAGAACAAAATCTACGAGTGCTCCAGAGCACTCTTAGGGTGGCCTATTTGTTCTTAGGTGTGACAAGTTCCCTCACTTCTATTGTCTAATGTTGAATTAATATCATAAATAGATATATAGACAGAGTTAGATATAGAGATATATATAGAGATATAGATAGATGGATAGAGATAGATATAGATTAAGACAGACAGACATATAGCAAAATTAGAAATATATAGACATTTCAAAATACTATGTGCATGCACACACACACACACACACACACACACACACACACACACACACACACACACACACACACACACACACACACACACACACACACACACACACACACACACACACACACACACACACACACACATACACATACACACACAATCATCAATTACCGGGGCGTTGATTTAGTGATTGGTGACTCTTTAAAAGACCAACGGGCCTCTCACACCCTGTTGCAACTCAACTCACACAATGGCAATGATTTTGCTGCTACTGCAAGATGCCACAGATCGTGCTCTGGGGAGGGAGCGCATATTTCACCACCATGTAGACCTATTTTGCCCGAAGTGACGAATATTTATTTGACCGCTTCGGGGCTACCTCAGCTGTCCCCCCTTTCTTAAACTTACATTTTGACAATATGTATTTCCCCCGCGGGATAATACGAATTTCTTTTCTGTAATCTGTTTGTGTTTTCTCCGTGTGTTTGATGTTTGGCTTTTCCGCCGGAATTGTGCCCTTATATGGGGAATTAAGGGCGTTTACCTATGCAAATTACAAAATTAAGGGTGTTTACATATGCATATTGGGGAAATAAGGGCGTGTTTATATGCAAATTATGATAGACATGCACGCGCTAACCATTTGGCATTCAGCAACTTAGGAACAGCAGGTGGGAACAATTTGGCCGTTTAAGAACACGTCATGAATTTGAATGGACTCCTCTTAGGAAATCACTTAAGAAGAAAGATATGAGGAAAAGTTAGGAACTTATTGCTGAATGGGGCCCAATGATTGTAGTTTTGATATGTGTTTCTCTCTCAGAGCATCAGGGCCAATGACTAGAAGTCTTGTCCTGGTTAAGCTGTAAAAAAGTTATCTGCCATCCAGGACTTAATATCTGAAATGCAATTAAAAAAGAGTATCAATTGGTCTCGTGTCTACAGGAGGCATGGAAATATACAACTTTGTGTCGTCAGCATAACTGTGGAAATTAATTCCATGTCCCCTGATGACACTGCCAAGTGGAATCATGTAAATATTAAAAACAGCAGCGCACTTCCAGCCATCACAATGGCAGTGCTGGGCCTGGTCTGGTCTGACGGCGCTAACAAAATAAAGGTTTCAAAAACGTACCTTACATAAACACTGGGTCGGTATTTAATCTTAGACAAAAACACAAGTTGAGTGCAGCAGTGGATGCACTGCAGCAAAGGGAAAGCTATGTAATGACAACATAACTAAAACAGGCTTCATGGTTAACTAACAGAATGCTGAAAGAGCAACAAAACTGTCTATTTCTCAGAAGAAGCGTGAAAACAAACACAATGTCCCGACCAAGAATGGTAGTCTAGGTTAAACTTAAATCACAGGTGTCAAACTCAAGGCCCGGGGGCCAGATGTGGCCCGCCACTTCATTTATTTGGCCCTCGAAAGTCTGGAAATAATGTATCAATACAGTACTGTAACTTTTCTTACTGAATGTATTCTTTCTTTATATTTTGGCAGAAAAAAAATATATGTACTCCATGTAATCGCAAATTATGTTAACCTAAATATTTTCTAATTATGCAAAAATATATTATCAAACATTCAAACCAGTTTTTGAATAGAAATAGTGATGATTTCAAAGCAAGTTATCCATCAAATTGTGCAATGTAAAAGTAGTGATAGATTTCATGGTAAAATTCTGAAATTTACTGTGTTTTTTTCAGCATTTTTCTCAAAATGAAAAAAAAACAGTACTTTTTTTACTGTAATAAACTGTGGTGTCAATTTGGCATTTACAATAATACACCGAAAAATCAACAGTTGTTGTTTTGTGGTAAAAAAACAACAACAAAAAAACAAAATGTTACTGTAAAATTGCAGTTTTTTTATTTACAGGAAAACATTTTTTTTTTACATTTTACAGTAAAATTCTGGCAGCTTAGCTGGCTTTTTTTGAACTATAAAAACAGCAGTACTGTTTTTACAATTTACAGTAAAATACACTAAATTATGAGGTGAAAATATTGCAATTTACCATATATTTTTTTACATTTTAGTTTTTTTTAAAAATCTAATAAAAAAATTGTGTAATAATAGTATTCACTGTTAGAAGCGGCCCTCTGGGGCCAAACATAACTGCGAAGTGGCCCTCAGTGAAAACAACTTTGACCCCTCTGACTTAAATAGTCCTAATTGCTAACACAAAACAGGTGTGTGAATCAATGCTAAGGGACATACATGACACTGTTACATTAAAACACCAACAAAACAGGAAAAGTCAACAAAATAAGAGCGCAGGACAGAAAGTGAAACACTAAATACAGGGGAAACCCAACAAACTCAAAATAAGGCAAGATCTGGTCTAACATTTATGTTACAAAATTGTTATGTTTTCAAAAACAGTTAACTCATGTGATTAATCACAAAAAATATTGCGTTAATCATGTGTATATGCAGATTATTCAAACTATTTTGACTGTACATACTACTTTACATTTAAAGGGTCATATTATGATTTTTTTTCTGCATTTGAAACACTTTATTTGGGTCTACCAATCATGTAAAAGTGGTTCTTCGGTTCAAATTTTGCATAGATTATATTCTACAGACCATCTTGAAAAAGGCTTTCTGATCGTCTAAGAATGCGGTTTTGTGGGCGGTCTTATTTAAGTGCCTCCACTTCGTCATCCATGTTGTAGTTTTTAACGCTTCCATATCGAGTCTACTGACAGATATGAGAACTAATTTTTATTAGAAACTCCAACATTGGAGGTTTGTGCCCCCACAACAAGAGGATAGAGATAGAGAAGGAACTTATTGACTACCCCAAAGCTGTTCGGGTAAAACTTTCACCATATATGGGAATATCCACTGACGTCACATGTTGGAAAAACATGATAAATTGTGTATATTCCAAACAGCTTGTTTGGAGGAAGTATAAAAGAAGACAACATTGATTTCTAAATATCTACGCAATGCCACCATGGTTTGATTTCAAATTTTCGGTATCCCAAATACACAAAAACAGACCCTTTAACCTCTATGGTCAGTCATTAAGTCAGTGCAAAGATGAGTGAGGGGAGTTCGACTTGTGTGCTCGCTGGAAAATTTCACTATAAAATATACTCCAAGAGGACTTTATTTATTTATTTATTTATTTTTTGTCCTGTCCAGCCACCCAGGCAAATCATATAGTTGATGTAGATGCCCATATCGGCTGTACAAATTTACTTTACAAAAGAGAAGTGTGGGATACTTCTCTTGTTGCCTTATTTGTATTTGACTTTATTAAATGGATTTATATTATTATTTGGTGCAGCCGGGCCGGAGCAGGAGGGGATAGAAAGAGAAAAAAAGGAAGACAGAGGGGGACAATTGGTGGATAAGACAGAAAGACAACAGCAAACACAACAATAACAATAACAACAACAGAACAACATCAGCAAATAGGATATGTACAAATATGATGGTAAAAGTGATAGCAAAGAAGCAATTAGTGAAATAAATATTAATAATACAGAAATGACAATAAACATTAATACAGTACACATGGAGCAATACAAATACCAATACAAATACCACTATTGATCATGAATAATACCAATAATTACCTTTATTATCAACAATACAATTGTTCAAATGCAACAATACATATATGTAATGATAACTAGAGATACAAAAGAATGCAGAAAATGGAGGGGAAGAAAGAGAAGCCAACTATATTAACCTTGTAGATTGTTATAGTAACAATAGGTTAAGCTTTGTCAGTGTGCCATGTGTTACCCAGTTTCCCTAAGTCCTCCCCAAGAGGACTTAAGATAAAACTATGAACAAGTTTTGAACAAACAAATGACGCCCAATCGAGTAAAACATTAAACATATTTCTGAATGACATTCTGACGATAAAAGTGCACTTGTGTCCAAATATTAGGGTCTGTTTTAAGTTAATTTAATTCATGAATGTCAGTAATAACCTGCGATTAATCATAATCAGCCCAAATTCAAAAGTGAGATTAATCGGATTTAAAAAATAAATGTTTGACATCACTAGTTTTTACTTAAAATATTGGTCAAAACTGTCCAATGATGTATTGCACCATGTAAGGACTGTCAGGTTCAAACACTGATGACATCTATTAAACAAGACAAGAAGCAAAGAATCAAACAGAGACATAATTCAATATGGTTCAGTGAGGAGAAACGTGCACATCTGTACCCTTGTGCAGTGTCATTACGTTCTGCCAAAAGATTGCACGCCTCCTCCTTTTATTTGGACCTTCCCTGACCACATGGCCATAGCTGTTTCTAAAGGACAAAGGTCGTAAACAGTTCACAGTATAGGTTGTAAACAGTTCACAGAAAAGGTCAGTTCAAAAAAGAGGTCCGTAAAACAGTTCAAAAAGAGGTCCGTAAAACAGTTCAAAAAGAGGTTCATAAAACGGTTCAAAAAGAGGTCCGTAAAACAGTTCAAAAAGAGGTTCGTAAAACAGTTGAAAAAGGAGGTTCAAAAAGAGGTCGTCTGGAAATTGGGCAGATCCTGCCTTCTCTCCGCTTTGTAGTCCTTGGGTTAAAACCATATATTTCTGTTGATTACCATTAATAAAAGAAAACAGAAAACCCTTCATGTTGCTTTCCCCCTTACACAGTGGAGTTTTACAAGCCTTCTTTTTGGTAGGTTTCAAAGACAGCTTTCGTCTTATTGCCAGGAACTCATTTCAACACAAATTATTGTGATAATTTAGATAGAATTATTCTGACAAGGACTTTTGCATTAAATTAACGCACCCTATATTAAATTGTACTTACAGTATTACACAAAAGCGATGGCGGTAAAATAACTGTAAAACGTGGATAAAATATATATATATATATATATATATATATATATATATATATATTAAAAAAAAAACACAGAATTTGGGAACAAATAAAACAGTTTTGATAGGGTTTCCTGTATAGTACATCTCAAATTCAGCAGTCCATATCCATGTTTTTGTGCCCACCCACCCACACACACACACGTACACACACACACACTGACGCATTAGTGGAGTGCGAGCATCTGTGCCTGCACACCCAGACCTAAGCTGCCGGGGTTATGTAACTTACTCTGCCATTTCAAATGATCTGAGACCACAAGTGATTGTTGTGGACTTGACTGCTGTGTCTGTCCATGCACTCTTTGCTGTGTGGTCAGCAGTTCCACTAAAGACTGAGCAGAGCTCGCAGAGATGGGTGTTGGTGAGTAACAGAGGGGGAATCCTCTATTGAAGACCCCGGCGACAGACTGCCGACTCAGCATTAGGAGCCCCTTTGCCACTCTCCTTAATGGTCTCATACCCAAAATGTCAGCTGAGTTGTAGTACACACACACACATACTGGTTATCATTTGGAATGCGGACCAAGTTTTTGATCATCACTTGTGGGGACAACCCTTTCTACAGGTTGTGGAGGCATAAAAAAATTGGTAAAATGGCCACTGCCCAGTTAGCTCTGGATTGATGAAGTAATGTGCTGATCATTCTTACTGTGGACCCTGGGGGAAAAGAGTTAATATGTGTCACGACTTGGACTATGGTGCAGTTTCCTGCGTGGAGTGTTTTCCCGAAATGCAAGCAAACCAGACTGGACATGGCGTGAAGGTAAATACATGATTTATTTGTAACTCTAAACTACAAAAAGAGTACAAACAAAAGGCCAGCACAAGGCGGAGAACAAACTTGGCTATGAAAACAAAACTAGCACAAAGGCAGAAACAATGAACATGAAACAAAAAAAAACACTTACTATACGTGAAAAGATCAGCATGAACTATGGTAGCAAGGGTAGCAGAAGCATCAGAGGTAACAGAGGTAATGTCGCCAGGCCGACCAACAGAAAATGACCGGCTTAAATAATAGTCACATGATTGGCAACAGGTGCGTGAGTCCAAACAAATGACAGGTGAAACTAATAAGTAGCCATGGTGACCAAACAAGGGAGCGTAAACATGAACTCAAAGAGTCTTAAACAACCAGAAAATAACAAAACATAATCCAAACCACAGAACATGACAATATGGTTCATGGGGACCAAATTTAAATAATTTTGCATAATTCACACAAATTTGTACGTGACTACTGAGGACCATTTAAAAAAAATAAAATAAAAAAAAGTTCAAATGAAATATGACATGATCCTCAGAATACAGCACTACAGCTGTCCTCTTATAGGAAGTTTCACCACTTAAATGTTCAGGCAAATCCTGCATCTTCTGTGACATTATTGAAAACTGCAATTTAGCAGTAAGGAAGTTGTCTGCCACTCACACTACCATATATAGAAGGATGGAACATTCTGAATGTGAATCATACTTTAAGGTAATAATGTACCAAGTACCAGGTACAGCCCAATGAGGGGGGCTGCTGTGCAAATGTCTCACACTCAAACTAACCAGTAAACATGTTTTATGGGCCAAAGCTTAAAAATCACTTAGGCATCTTCAGAATGGATCTGACTATCATTTAACCATTGTGTGGTGTTCGGGTCTGTGGGACCCGTTTTCATTTTTTATTAAAAGAAAAATGATACTATTAATACATTTTTCAAACTGACACTCACTGACTTTGGCTCGTTTTCTGTGAAGAACATATATCAGAATACATATTTAATGAGCACACACCATACACACCCCCTACACATTTCTATTACATATAAGATGTCCGGGTCCACTGGACCCGGGGCTAATAGAAGTGTGAAAATTGATGTTCTGTGTACCACACACACACACACACACACACACACACACACACACACACACACACACACACACACACACACACACACACACACACACACACACACACACACACACACACACATATACACACACACACACACACAGCAAGCCTAGACAGGAGGTGGACAGAGTGTAGGTACACAGAACATCAGAGGGTCAAATGTGCGAGAAAATGAGAGCAGACAGTGTTGACAAACAATGTTGCAACCTTGTGTGGGAACCGCAGGTGCAGAAACACAAAAGAAGAATCCTTGTGGGATGCAGAAACTGGCAGAGAAATTTTCCGTGCAACGTTCATATTGTTGTCACTCAGCCAGCGTTTGTGGGTCTGATGGACCCGTTGCAGTTTGTGGCTTTTAATGCCTCACAATCAAACACTTTTATGTTAAAATACTGAACAGATGTTTATTGGGATAAGGTAAACATCTGTTCAGTATTTTAACATAAAAGTGTTTGATTGTGAGGCATTAAAAGCCACAAAATGCAACGGGTCCATCAGACCCACAAACGCTGGTTGAGTAACAATATGAACATTAAAGCTGCAAGCAGCGATGGACGGGACCGACTTTGAGGGCTCATAAAATCCAAACCGGAGCAGTAATTAAAACTCTTTCATCAACTTTTAATCAGAAGGGTTCAATCTCTCCCCTGTGCTAATTTGAAGCCGACACGACAAACACGCTCAGAGGAGATAATGTTTGAAAAAAGGTGACTTTCAAAACTTTTGTTTTGAAGGGGGGATTGCAAACTTCCTGTTGATTTTTGCTGGGGGTTGTCAGTGTATGTAATATAGGTCTAAGTGAGACCTACATAGAGGTTTTTGTTTCATGTCTCTACGACATTCCTACTGGAAGTTACAGGCAGTCTTGTCTGTGTTTTCTTCCTAGGGGGCGCTAGAGCGCAATTTTGAGTTTTGGGGTTTGGTTTTGTGATTAAATCGCAATTTTTGCCAGTCCTGATGTGTGTGTCCAATTTGGTGAGTTTTGAAGTATGTTAAGGGGGTAAAATTATAGCTCAAAGAGGTGGCGGTATAATAATAAAACGCTACAAATTCAATAGGGTCCTTGTCTCAAAGGGACCCGGTCCCTAATTACACAAGGGTTAAAAAGGTTTCCCTTTGGGGGACCTGTTTTTTTGTCCCCATACCGTCAGAGGTCCCCCTAAAGGTGACTGTGTAAACAGAGCAATGTCCCCATCAAGTAAGCATTGCCAGAACACACACACACACACACACACACACACACACACACACACACACACACACACACACACACACACAAACACTGCCAGGATTAGCCGACAGTATCATCATTAGATTAGAAGTTAAGACTTTAAAACCCACCCAGCAGCAAGTGGATCAATATCGTTTGAGATCTGTATTATACCCTATCTGTCGTTTTCACAAAAATAGTAGATGAAAAAAAAAAACCTGCCCTCTGTACAAATTATTTGCCCTTCATTCAAATTATGCATATTTGAACACAACAGAAGATGAAAGAGCAAAGTGCAATGAGGTTCCTCCTGCTCGTTGGTGATTATTTGCTGAGCTCTTCCAGCTGCTGAAGATCAGAAGAGGCTTCTATTGGGATCAGGATACCCTCCTGAGTTAATTATGAGTTATTGTTGGAATCATGGTATCCAATTTTCTTTTCGAAAATTTTTTTTGTGGGAAAATCCAAGCAGAGTTACAGCAGTCTGGTTGTCCTGCAAACATTTAAGGGAGCTCTCCATGGTGCTTAGCCCTGACTGTGATAAGTGAATAAGTGGGAGTTTGGTAAGGTCAGTGAAGACACAAAAACGGGTTATTTGTAAAGCTGGATTAGACATTAGAGTGGGCTGGAGTAGCTTGCAAGTCACTTATAGAGAAAACAACGACAGAGGTTCTTTTCCCATCAATCTTCTGTTTTATTTTCATTCAACATTGTCTGTGCAGCGATGAAAATGCTCGCTTTCGTGCAGACAGCGCGTGAGGGAGTTCAGCTCAGTGACAGTAGGCGTGAATGTAAGAGTGAAAGGTTATTTGTCTCTTTGTGCCCAGTGATGGATTGTTGACCAGTGCAGGGTGCACTCCCACCTCTTTGCCAAAGTAAGCTCCAACTGCGACTTAGCAGGATAAGTGGAAGATGATAGTAAAAAGTAGTCATCCAATTAAGTATATTCGATTTTAGATTTAGATTTATTGGTCCCCGTTGGGGAAATTCATTTTCACTGCCATACATTTGAACAATAGACATTACACATCATGAAACAAAAATAACAAAAAGACATCATACATGACCAACACACATTTACAGGCTTGTCAGACAGGTCGGCCGGGCCTGCTGTTAAGGGCGGCTATAGCTTAAGGCAGTGGTCCCCAACCTTTTTGTAGCTGGGGATCGGTCAACGCTTGAAAATTTGTCCCACGGACCGGGGGGGATTTTTTAATTTTTTTTCATAAAGAAATACAATCATGTGTGCTTACGGACTGTATCCCTGCAGACTGTATTGATCTATATTGATATATAATGTACATATTGTGTTTTTTATGTTGATTAAATTTAAAAAAAAAAAAAATATATATATATATATATTTTTTTTTTAAAAAATTTTTTTATTTCTTGCGCGGCCCGATACCGCGGACCTGTACCGGGCCGTGGACCGATTGGTACCGGGCCGCGGCTGGGTACCACTGGCTTAAGGGATAAGGCTTTTCCTGAGGCGGGGCCTCCGGAATTTGATGGTTCTGTACCTGCGCCCTGATGGTAGTGGGATGATGTATTAGTGTAGTATTACTAGAGTAAGAATAAATATTCAGTGAAAAAGCTACTGAGGTACTGATCAACTGGTGAGTAACTACTTTTATTTATTTATTTTTTGTAAATTAATCAATCCAACAAAATAATACACAATAATACCATAATAATACAATTCCAATTCCAAAACCAAACCAGGCCCGGAAACATTCAGAATAGCAATCAACAGAGCAATTGAGAAAACACACAAACATGACACAAAACAATCCAAAAGTAGTCAAACAAAAATGAATAATATCAACAACAGCATCAATATTAATAAGAATTCCAACATAGCAGTGATTTGATATCCCTCATTGACATTATCATCACAGTCATTTATAAAAAATAAAAACATTAAAAAAAAAGAACAATAGTGTCACAGTGGCTTACACTTGCATTGCATCTCATAAGTTGACATTGTGTCCAACATCCATCCATCCATTTTCTACCGCTTGTCCCTTTTGGGGTCGCGGGGGGTGCTGGAGCCTATCTCAGCTGCATTCGGGCGGAAGGCGGGGTACACCCTGGACAAGTCGCCACATCATGGCAGGGCCAACACAGATAGACAGACAACATAATTTTCCACAAAAATAAAATAAGTCATATTTGAGGTTCATTTAACAGTTAAAACAAATGTAAATAATGGATCCCATATTCCAATACATGACTCATTATTATCTAAACTAAATGCAGTTTTTTCTACTGATGTCATCTCCATAGCTTGTGTGTACCAGTCAGTATGAGTTGGACTATCAACATCTATCCATTTTTTCTTATATTACCCTTTTTGTTATGATGCACATTGAAAGAAATGCATTTTTACTCTTTGATAACACATTACTAAATTGATGCAGATCACCAAGAATACACGTTTGCAGTGTCATTTGGATGTTTATATTTAGGAATGGGATTGCTTCTTTTGTTTTGTTTAGTCTTTATTTGAAGGGACAATGCACAGAAACATTAAGCTCAAAGACAGATATGTACTGCACCAGATTATAGCTAAATAGCTCATTTCCATCTGCAGTCCCTGGCTGCCTAAATTAAAGGGATACAAAAATCATGCAATAAAATTATGACAATAAAATCATACTATAGCATGTAATCAAATTAAGAAAAGTCATTAAATGCCCTTTCATTGACACATACTTATTATACAATACAATCACACCTAATTTACATCATCACACATAGACAATACAAGCTCTTGCTCACATCTGTCATCATTTGTAAAAACAACCATGATTTTAACACACACACCTCACAATTTACAACAAAAATGCTCTCATGGATAAATATAATACACATGAAGTTGATGTGTCAATCATAGTGCCCACCTTAGTGACCGTGTGAGCAGCTTTGATTACTCCAAAGCTACTTTTTGACTTCAATTGTGAATGAAGAGTCATCTGTTAGACTTTTTAAGTTTGTTGTGAGGTCGTTCCATTCCTTTATCGCTTTATATGAAAAGGCTGATTGTGCAAAATATGTTTTACATCTGTGTACGCTACACTGCCCCCTGGTGGAGGCCTGACTTAAACACGTTGAAAAACTTATTCGGGTGTTACCATTTAGTGGTCAATTGTACGGAATATGTACTTCACTGTGCAACCTACTAATAAAAGTCTCAATCAATCAATCAAAACCGTGTGTTTCTAGTTGTCACAGCAGATGCAAACTGGACAAAGTGCTTAAGTGGCGCTGGTGCAGTGTTAGTTAGGATTCGATGGGCCATTCGTATTGATGCTAATCTTTGAATGTTAGCGAAATTTAACAATCTATATTTTTGGAGAACTAAACAGATGTTGTTTTCAACCATAACTCTTTTATTCTCTGACATTCCCACAATAAATGAACAAGAGTTCCCTCTGCTCCTGTTCCCTCACTTCATACATAATTTGCTATCTACGGCACCAATTTTAAACAGCTGAGAAGATGTAAAATACAATCTATTCAAGATCTTAAATTGACTCATCTTATCTTTAATGCTTCTTAAGGGCTTATTGGCATTTTTCCAAATATCATACCACGATATGTCTAATTTCATCGGAAATTTTTAAGTCGATCATCCATTTCCGAACACATGCCTCATTTGCATTTCTAGTATAATGTTCATTTATTATTCTATGAAATCTTTTAATTAATTTCTTGATTGTATCTTGATTAAAAAGTGCATATTCTAATGTATTTCTAATGTATTCAGTAGATGTTAATGGTACTAGTACTACAATCATGGTGTGTGTGTGCTTGTGTGTGTGCGTGTGAGAGACAGAGAAACCCTTTTACAGCATCTACTACAAAAGCTGCACATTTTACAGTCACTTATTACATAACAGCGCTAGCGTTAGTATACGTGCAGTTATAACATGGAAACAACTTATTGCAAAATTGTTTTCTCTGGTTGGAAGTGGAATGCTTGTAGGCTGAAATGTGAATATTTCTACTCACACAAATGACATAAATCAGGGGTGCCCATTAGGACGATCGCGCGCCATACCCGTCGATCACTAAGGGTATGTTGGTCGATCCCCAGCCAGGCATAACAAAAATAAACCTAAAAGTTAACTATCATAAATCTTCTCTATGACGTCACTTTCATCACTTGATTGATATTGACGGCACCGAGCACCTTGTGAGCTCAGAATGAAAAAAAAAAAAAAACGACCGACAGGAACGCAAGAAACACTTTTTTATTGGAACAGATTCTCTCACCGTACCCGCTGTCAAAATTGTAAAGACAGACCGTACAGTTCCAGTCTTCACATTTTGAACTTTTTGCGCTGACGCAGGACGTACAGCCTCTGCTGTTCCTTTTTTGTCTGACTTTGTCAATGTGGGAGGTCCACTTCAGGTCCTGTGAGATTTTATTTATTCATTTATTTACAGACAGTTAATTCTAGATTATAAGTCATGCCTCTCACCTGTGTAGTAAAAGGTTGTTGCCATAAGCCGAGAAGTTGGTCAACTTTGACATTCATCTTAGGCCTACAGATCACGAGAAAGATACAAAAAGATGCAGATTTTTTTCTGTGAGGATTATGATTAATTCTTCATCTAAACGGGAAGATATGAACATCCCATCGGTCGGCATACCAGTGGGAGCAGACATTGCTGCCACCCTCAGAGCCAGTCAGAGTTTGTCTCTCGTCATGTAATGCACAAGAAAAAAAAAAGATTGTTTTTATCAGCGCTTGTCCTGTCTTTTTGCTTTTAAAGGCCTACTGAAATGATTTTTTTTTATTTAAACGGGGATAGCAGATCCATCCTTGATCATTTCGCGATATTGCCATATTTTTGCTAAAAGGATTTAGTAGAGAACATCGACGATAAAGTTCACAACTTTTGGTCGCTGATAAAAAAAGCCTTGCCTGTACCGGAAGTAGCGTGACGTCACAGGTTGAAGGGATCCTCACATTTCTCCATTGTTTACACCATTAGCGAGAGCGATTCGGACCGAGAAAGCGACGATTACCCCATTAATTTGAGCGAGGATGAAAGATTTGTGGATGAGGTACGTGAGAGTGAAGGACTAGAGTGCAGTGCAGGACGTATCTTTTTTCGCTCTGACCGTAACTTAGGTAAAAGGGCTCATTGGATGCCACACTTTCTCCTTGTTCTATTGTGGATCACGGATTTGTATTTTAAACCACCTCGGATACTACATAGTATACTATATATAGGCCTTTAAATTAGCAAACGTTTAATATAGTTAATATTTTTGTACCAGGCTGTTGAGCAGCACAGTTACAGTATTAAAAAAAATGTTTTTTCTGAATTAAGTAGTCATCTTTGTTAGTTAGTACATGCCTAAAAATATCTAAAGCCAAATTTAAAAGCCGATGGCTAAATTAGAGCCACTGGATACACTTCATAATCCGGTTAGTCCACTAATCTTCAAGATGGACGGTGAATTTTTGGTTTCAGCCCTAGGAACTGGCAAAATAAACCTTGTCAGCAGACCACACAATTGCTGTGTTAACCCTCTGGGCATCTGTTCAGCATAGATGTCATCACCTGTATACAGTATTGCAACATGCTGGTTTAGCAGCTATCAAAACAACTACCCAGTCACCATGGATGTCATTTCAACAGTTAAAGATACGGACATCATAGTAAATATATCCTTGTTTCCAATGCCCGATGCTGTGCTCATTCGTGTTGATGTTTTTTTTTTTTAACATTTAGGGAATATGCTGTTAGGAATATTTTTCACCTCCTCAAGTAGAATGGAATGAGAAGAGAGACATTCTCTGGACACTCCGTTCTCCTTGAGGAACAAAACACAATGAGTCCACCCGCTATCAGTTTCCCCTCGGGGTGATGGACGGCTGGCAGCGCTTCATAGCAGCAGTCGACCTCCAGGGCCCCAACTCCCCGCCCCTCTGTTGCGAGTTGTCGTGATTAAATGTAACGTGTTTATGTGTGCATTGCATGGAGGTTTTTTCCCACTCCAGACTAGGCCCCCTTATGAGCCCAGTCTAGATTGTATTTTTTAACTCATCTTCTTCCCCAGCGTTTAACCTTTTTCTTATCTTTTACGGAGCGCCTTTGGTGACCCATCAGCGTTCCTGTTCTGTAACCCTGTACACTGTTTGTTTGTCTAATCTTGAACGGGTTTGTGCTGAAAACATAGTTTTGTTGTACTTGTGCAATGACAATAAAGTCCTATCTTATCCTATCATTCATACACACAGCTTACGCTGTAGTTTCGATGGTGAGAGGAGGTGCCAGGTGCATGACGGAGACAAAGCAGATCCAAAGCAGATCCAAAGCAGATCCAAAGCAACTCCGCTTGGGAGGGGGTAGCAGAATGGACAAAAGCAAGTGAGCAGTGAAACCATTTTTAGCGAACGTGCCTGACTTTGCACAGCTTGGTATTCTCCGCAGTGCTGGTGTTGCTAATGTTTTTACTTACTGCATTTGTTTAATAATTTGTTAAACTTAAAGTCTCCTCGTTTTATTCATTCAAACACGGGAGAATTCTTCTCTTTAAAAAAGGAAAGCCCCGAAGAGTGCCGTAATTGAAATAACGGTGATGAAAAAATCTTTGAATGGCAGTCACCATTTTGTTATACTTAGACGGTGATTCTGTTTTTCTTGAGTAAGCAGGGAAAGGTGAACATTTTGAATTTCAATTGTTCAATTTCAGAT
Source organism: Entelurus aequoreus (assembly GCF_033978785.1). Taxonomy (NCBI): domain Eukaryota; kingdom Metazoa; phylum Chordata; class Actinopteri; order Syngnathiformes; family Syngnathidae; genus Entelurus; species Entelurus aequoreus. The sequence continues at coordinate 58,352,901 of NC_084736.1, forward strand.
ACATTTTGACCATGAACATACATTAAATATAACTATCATATAATACAGTGGTCCCCAACCTTTTTGTACTTGTAATACAATCATGTGTGCTTACGGACTGTATCCCTGCAGACTGTATTGATTTGTATTGATATATAATGTATATATTGTGTTTTTTATGTTGATTTAATTTTTAAAAAAATTATTATTATTTTTTTTAATTTCTTGACCAATCGGTCCACGGACCGGTCCCGGGCCGCGGCCCGGTGGTTGGGGACCACTGATATAATGCCATTATCATTAGTATATTTTGTAGAAAATAACTAGAGATGTCCGATAATATCGGACTGCCAATATTATCGGCCGATAAATGCTTAAAAATGTAATATCGTAAATTATCGGTATTGGTTTCAAAATTATCGGTATCGGTTTCATAAACTAAAATGTATGACTTTTTAAAACGCCGCTGTGTACACGGACGTAGGGAGAAGTACAGAGCGCCAATAAACCTTAAAGGCACTGTCTTTGCGTGCCGACCCAGTCACATAATATCTTATGGCTTTTCACACACACAAGTGAATGCAAGCATACTTGGTCAACAGCCATACAGGTCACACTGAGGGTGGCCGTATAAACAACTTTAACGCTGTTACAAATATGCGCCACACTGTGAACCCACACCAAACAAGAATGACAAACACATTTCGGGAGAACATCCGCACCGTAACACAACAGAACAAATACCCAGAATCCCTTGCAGCACTAACTCTTCCGGGACGCTACAATATACACCCCCCCCCCCCCCCCCCCCCCCGCTATCCTCAAACCCGCCACCCCAACCCCGCCCACCTCAACCTCCTCATGCTCTCTCAGGGAGAGCATGTCCCAAATTCCAAGCTGCTGTTTTGAGGCATGTTAAAAAAAGAATGCACTTTTTTTCCATAACTTGAGTTGATTTATTTTGGAAAACCTTGTTACATTGTTTAATGCATCCAGCGGGGCATCACAACAAAATTAAGCATAATAATGTGTTAATTCGCCCTGTGATGAGGTGGCGACTTGTCCAGGGTGTACACCGCCTTCCGCCCGAATGCAGCTGAGATAGGCTCCAGCGACCCTAAAAAAGGACTGGTGGCAGAAAATGGATGGATGTGTTAATTCCACGACTGTATATATCGGTATCGGTTGATATCGGTATTGGTAATTAAGAGTTGGACAATATTGGAATATCGGATATCGGCATAAAAGCCATTATCGGACATCTGTAAAAATAAGCATTTGTGCTGTTTGCTAATTTCTGGACCCTGCAGGCAAACTTGTCTGTAGTCACAAATGTTCAAGTGAGCCTCCTGCTACACACTCTGTAAGAGACTAGACGTTCACTCTGCACCTTATTTGCATTAGTGTCAGCTTGATCCAGCTTAAAGAGATGGTCTTCCTCATCCATCTTCATCTGGCGTGCAGCTAACGCCTCCTCACTTATGAGGTAGCTCATTACTCACAACGGCAGCCATTTGAGTCTTGCATCAGAAGGAATTTTAATTGAGCGTTGGCAAAATGTGTTTCCAAGAGGCTGAGAGCCGTGTTTGCGGACACGTTTGCGAGTGAACGATTCATCGTGCGCGTTTGCACGCCGCCGCTGCCGTCTGGTTGTTGGAAAAATTTTCACTTTAAGATCCCGCCCGCATGGGAGATGACAAGCTGTCTGTGGAGGCTCTGTGTAATTCTCCCAGTCATTTAGAGCCAATATAATAGTGCCTTGTAGTGTACACATGGGTACTTTTTGATTAGATTGTGTTGCTTTCGCTGTTTAAAATCCCATTGAGTTGAAGGAACATCTGTCAGAATAACAATCTTGTTTTGTATTCATATAAGTTTAATACAGGGTAACGGAGGTGATTCATATTTTCTAATTCCCAAACCCAACTTGAAACCATAACTGCATAAACAAACTGTGTTTTTGCCATATAAGTCATTCTCATTAACTGTGTCAGGATTAAGCAAAACTTGTTTGCATGAATAAAAACAAATATACAAAAAAAGAGTCTGACATTTGGACACAAATGCAATTTTATTGTCAGGATGTCATACGGGAACATGTTTTCAATCCATCAATCAATGTTTATTTACAAACCCCGTTTCCATATGAGTTGGGAAATTGTGTTAGATGTAAATACAAACGGAATACAATGATTTGCAAATCCTTTTCAACCCATATTCAATTGAATGTACAACAAAGACAACATATTTGATGTTCAAACTCATAAACTTTATTTTTTTTTTGCAAATAATAATTAACTTAGAATTTCATGGCTGCAACACGTGCCAAAGTAGTTGGGAAAGGGCATGTTCACCACTGTGTTACATGGCCTTTCCTTTTAACAACACTCAGTAAACGTTTGGGAACTGAGGAGACACATTTTTTAGGCTTCTCAGGTGGAATTATTTCCCATTCTTGCTTGATGTACAGCTTAAGTTGTTCAACAGTCCGGGGGTCTCCGTTGTGTTATTTTAGGCTTCATGATGCGCCACACATTTTCAATGGGAGACAGGTCTGGACTACAGGCAGGCCAGTCTAGTACCCGCACTCTTTTACTATGAAGCCACGTTGATGTAACATTATTGTGGGAATATCAGAGAATAAAAGAGTTATGGTTGAAAACAACAAAAGAAGCAATCACGGTCCTTAATACAAACATCCCAATGACACTGCAAACTTGTATTCTTGGGGATCTCCATCAATTTAGTAACGTGTCATCAAAGAGTAAAAATGCATTTCTTTCAATATGCATAATAACAAAAAGGGTAATATTTAGAAAATGGATGGACGTTGATAGTCCAACTCATACTGACTGGTACACACAAGCTATGGAGATGATATCAGTAGAAAAAAGTTTAGATAATAATGAGTCATATATTGGAATATGGGATCCATTATTTAAATTTGTTTTAACTATTAAATGAACCAAAATATGACTTATTATATCATTGTGGAAAATATTGGACACAATGTGTTGTCAAGTTTATAAAATGTGATGCAAGTGTAAGCCACTGTGACACTATTGTTCATTTTTTGTAATTTTTTTTTATTAATGTTTGTAATGGTAATATCAATGAGGGATTTTTAATCACTGCTATGTTGAAATTGTTACTAATATTGATACTGTTGTTGATAATATTAATTTTTGTCTCACTACTTTTAGATTGTTCCGTGTCCTGTTTGTGTGTCCTCAATTGCTCTCAATGGGGCGGCATGGCGTAGTGGGTAGAGCGCCCGTGTCAGAAACCTGAGGGTTGCAGGTTCGCTCCCCGCCTCTTACCATGCCGTTGTGTCCTTGGGCAGGACACTTCACCCTTGCCCCCGGTGCCGCTCACACCGGTGAATGAATGTTGAATGAATGATAGGTGGTGGTCGGAGGGGCCGTAGGCAGCCACGCTTCCGTCAGTCTACCCCAGGGCAGCTGTGGCTATGAAAGTAGCTTACCACCACCAAGTGTAAATGAATGATGGGTTTTTAACATGTAAAGCGACTTTGGGTACTTAGAAAAGCGCTATATAAATCCCAGGTATTATTATTATTATAATTGCTCTGTTTATTGCTATTCTGAATGTTGCTGGGTCTGGTTTGGTTTTGAAATTGTATTGCATTATTATGGTACTGTTGTGTATTGTTTTCATAAAAAATAAAATAAAAAATAAAATAAAAAAATAATCGTTTTTGAATCGAGAATCTTGTTGAATTGAAAAAAAAATCGATTTTGATTCGAATCGTGACCCCAAGAATCGATTTTGAATCGAATCGTGGGACACCCAAAGATTCACAGCCCTAGTATATATAATATATACACTACCGTTCAACAGTTTGGGGTCACATTGAAATGTCCTTATTTTTGAAGGAAAAGCACTGTACTTTTCAATGAAGATAACTTTAAACTAGTCTTAACTTTAAAGAAATACACTCTATACATTGCTAATGTGGTAAATGACTATTCTACCTGCAGATGTCTGGTTTTTGGTGCAATATCTACATAGGTGTATAGAGGCCCATTTCCAGCAACTATCACTCCAGTGTTCTAATGGTAAAACGTGTTTGCTCATTGGCTCAGAAGGCTAATTGATGATTAGAAAACCCTTGTGCAATCATGTTCACACATCTGAAAACAGTTTAGCTCGTTACAGAAGCTACAAAACGGACCTTCCTTTGAGCAGATTGAGTTTCTGGAGCATCACATTTGTGGGGTCAATTAAACGCTCAAAAAGGCCAGAAAAAGAGAACTTTCATTTGAAACTCGACAGTCTATTCTTGTTCTTAGAAATGAAGGCTATTCCACAAAATTGTTTGGGTGACCCCAAACTTTTGAACGGTAGTGTATAATGGCCTTATCATACAACCAGTAAGCCATTAACTTAGAGTCTTCCCTCAATAACCTCAGAATTATTGCTTATTAGTAACCCTAACCTTATATGTTCCCCTAGTGTCCAAATAACTCTAAATTAAGTCTTTGTTACTTACCTACTCAGTGGCCTAGTGGTTAGAGTGTCCGCCCTGAGATCGGTAGGTCGTGAGTTCAAACCCCGGCCGAGTCATACCAAAGACTATAAAAATGGGACCCATTACCTCCCTGCTTGGCACTCAGCATCCAGGGTTGCAATTGGGGGTTAAATCACCAAAAATGATTCCCGGGCGCGGCCACCGCTGCTGCTCACTGCTCCCCTCACCTCCCAGGGGGGTGGAACAAGGGGATGGGTCAAATGCAGAGGACAAATTTCACGTGGTGTGACAATCGTTGGTACTTTAACTTTGAACTTTTTAGAATATGTTCCCCGTAACACTTTAGTATGGGGAACATATTCACCATGAATTAGTTGCTTATACTTAAAATATGTTCCCCATACTAAAGTGTTACCAGAATTATTTGGGAATGTCTGGCGGGCCAGATTGAAAAGCTTAACGGGCCTTAATTTGCCCAGGTGTGATTTAAAGTCTAGTCATTTTTTCATGTCATCATATGCATAGGAAGCTTATTTTGGTGTGACTAGGGACCATTGTGTGTGTGTGTGTGTGTGTGTGTGTGTGTGTGTGTGTGTGTGTGTGTGTGTGTGTGTGTGTGTGTGTGTGTGTGTGTGTGTGTGTGTGTGTGTGTGTGTGTGTGTATTGAACTCAAAAACATCCTTTTTTGTGGCCCACTTAGGAGAAAAGCATATGGTGCTGACACAGGCTAAATAAGTCATCATCCATATGGAAGTGATGTAGACTTTGTTTTGTTACAAGGTGAGTGTTGTTTTCAGAAGCTCATGCCAGCGCTTGATGGAATGAAATCGGGAAATCCACAGGACTCGGGGGTGATTTGAGGTGATACTTCGTTTTGTGTGACCTAATATCCGCTGACAAGAGACGCAGCACACATCAGGACCGATCAGAAAAATGTATAAAGACAAACTTTTAATGTTATCACTCTGAAATGAAGATTTTAGTACGCAAACACAATAGAAGAGGCTTAGGTTTTATTATACTTCTTACTTTTTAAACGTTGCCCCTTGGTATCCTTTTGTTTACTTGTTTTATGGCAACACCGCAACAAATTATCTCCGGACCTTTTTATTCTGGACTGATCAGAAGCCGTGCAATGTTTTCTGTTCCAGGAGACCGAGATCAGCGCCAAGAGAAAGGAGTGCAAATCGCTCGAGGCGGAGGTGAAGAGAAGAAATCAAACATGTCAGACTTTGGTAAGTGTTTGAAAAATACACCTTGGCCCTCTGAGTGAGAAAAAAAATTGATACGGGCTCTTAAATATCCCCTCTGATAAAATGAGTTTCCATCTTTCTGTAATGATAGCTTGATTCTCAAGAGGCGATGACAGAAATTGACAAATGGTAGCAATTAACACGGCGGTGTCCGGCAGAGAACGCGGACTTGCTTGCAGCAGCAGTCAAGAGTGAGGAGGCGTTGTAAAAAAGAGCAAGCGTGGAGGTGTTCATTCCATACCTTTCGCATTTCAAAATACGGCAAAATGGTTATTTTTCATCACATGACGCCGTGGAATTTAGAAAAAAAAAAAAAAAATCATGGCTGAGACAGGACTCGAATCCATGTCCTGTTTTCGCGAACCACTAAGCCAGGGGTCGGCAACCCAAAATGTTGAAAGAGCCATATTGGACCAACAATACAAAAAACAAATCTGTATGGAACCTGTCAACACTGATGACATTTATTAAACAGACAAGAAGCAAGGAATCCTGCAGAGACAGAGCTCAATTTAGCTCATTAGGAGAACGCATGGCGCTGAACACTTAGTCACAGTCTCGCCCAAGCTCTAAGGTACAGCTACCGCGTCCCTCTATTTATTCAGGAGTTCCCCAGTCAACTGAGGCCGCCTCTAAAAGGAGTGGTCACATATATCGTGCAAAGCAGCTCCAGTACGCACAATACGTGACGGAATGTGCTGGGCCTTGTGATTTCGCCTTGTCTCTGCTTCGTCTGCGTGCTGTCGTCTTATCTTCGTTGAGGTCCTTGAAGTCCTTGGCTATTAGCGGGCTAAAACAAAGATAACAGCTGAGGCCACCCCTCAGAAAAGAAGTGTTGTCCTTGCACAGATAGAAAAAGTAAAGCTTGAGCACAATAGCTAATAACTATAGCAACGGACTTTAAGCATGCTAAAGTTGTGTGATAATATATATACATGATTATTCTAACAGAACCGCAAAAAATGAAAACAATTATTTAAGTCTTATAAGGAAAGCAGCACATGACATAAGTGTCTATATTGGCTATAATAGCCTACTATCAAAATGACTATGTGTCGCAGGCTTGACAGAAATGTTGAAATGTAATATTTATTCTACACAATTTTACCACAATGGAAACCAGAAGGTGAGATAACTCCTGAAAATGACTGGCTTTTAATGGCCAAAGGTACAGATGTGTGTGTCCAAGTTAAAGGAAATGGCAGGCTGTCTTCTTTTAATAGATTTATTACAATCTTTGGCAAGCTAGGTCATGTTTGCTGTGGTCTGGAACAACATGGCACACAAACAACTATCTGAAATGCAGCCAATATTATATACAGATAATGTGTCATGAGGCATTCAAAACTAAATTATATACAAAGAGGATAAAAGTAAAGGATATCAAATGAGCTCAAATATACCTACAAACGAGGTATAATGATGCAATATGTACATACAGCTAGCCTAAATAGCATGTTAGCATTGATTAGCTTGCAGTCATGCGCCGACCAAATATGCCTGATTAGCTCTCCAACAAGTCAATAACATCAACAAAGCGCACCTTTGTGCATTCACGCACAGCATAAAACGTTTGGTGGACAAAATGAGACAAAGAAGGAATGGAAGATTTTATATGTAAACAAACTGTTGCGCCACAGTCCACACTATGGTGAGTTCAAAAACCGCCAAAATCAGTAGGACAAAACGATGTTTACCAAATACTCTCATCAGTGAAGCATACACACAAACATATTAAACGGTGGGCTTTCTAACAATTGGGAAGGTTTGTGTCATGTTTGTCCTCAAACAAAAAACATACTAAAACAAAAACAAAAAAGTTTTTCCCCCATCTTTTTCCATTTTCAATCCAGGGAGCCACTAGGGCGGCACTAAAGAGCCGCGGGTTGCTGACCCCCGCGCTAAGCTATCTACTCTGACACACATGCCCAGCAGTTAATGGGTTTAAGATAAGATTTCCTAGTGAGGAACCCTGTGATATTGCCCGAATGGAAATAAAAACGATTCTGGGTTCCCCACCAGAGCTTATAGTCGAGACATTCTTCAGGCTGCTCCTGTCAGTCCTTACTGGAAGTAACAGAAAGCAAGTGATAGTGTGAGCAGCTGCTTTATCTTATGAGGGGCCGTTAGGGACATGATTCAGAATGACCTCTTGCATACACTACTGAAATGCTCTCACATAAACAAATGAAATGTTTTTCTCTCACACACACTACTGAAACACTTTTATACACACTACTGAAATGCTCTCACGTAAACAACTGACATTTTTTTCTCTCACACACACTACTGAAACTCTCTTATACACACTACTGAAATGCTCTAAATAAACTACTGAAATGCTCTCACATACACTACTGAAATGCTCTCACATACACTACTGAAAAGCTCTCACATACACTACTGAAAAGCTCTCACATACACTACTGAAATACTCTCACATACACTACTGAAAATCTCTCACATACACTACTGAAATCCTCTAGGCCAGGGGTCGGCAACCTTTACCACTCAAAGAGCCATTTTGGCAAGTTTCACAAATTAAAGAAAGTAAGGGGAGCCACAAAAAAAATTTAAAAATTTAAAATGAAAAACACCGCATACAAAGCTTAAACGCTTTGTGCTATGTTAACTAGGGGTCTCCGACACACGCACCGGCACGCACTTTAATGTGGAAATTTGATGTTAGTGCAGCCCGCGAGTTTTGAATGAATGGCGCTTGATAGCGTCATACTTGCCAACCCTCTCATTTTTCCCGGGAGACTCCCGAATATCAGAGCGTGATGACACTGCATTTGGCGCCCTCTACAGTCTGCCCTAACAGTGTACCTGCTCGACCACACGTAGTATGCAATTTCAGCTTGCTCACATAAGTGACAGCAAGGCGTACTAACTCAGCAGCCACACATCTTACACTGACAGTACCAATACCCAGAATCCCATGCAGCCCTAACTCTTACCCTCAACCAACGCACGGAGAGGGGGGGGTTGATGTGTGGGGGGATTTGGTGGTAGCGGGGGTGTATAATGTAGACCGGAAGAGTTAGGGCTGCATGGGATTCTGGGTAATGGTTGTGTTGTGTTTATGTTGTGTTACGGTGGGATGTTCTCCAGAAATGTGTTTTTCATTCTTTTTTGGTGTGGGTTCACAGTGTGGCGCATATTTGTAACGTAACAATGTTAAAGTTGTTTGATACGGCTACCGTCAGTGTAAGCTGTGTGGCTGATGAGTAAGTATGCTTTGCTGTCTCCTGTGTGTGCAAGTAATAACAACATGCAACATGTGGCTGGACTGGCACGCTGTATGTAAATGCTATAGAGGACAATTACTGCAGTGCAATTAGGGCACGCCCTTTATTTAGTAATTAGAGTGTAAATAGGATTATTTTTTCCCTGGGAGTAATCTATGAGGGACACTGAGATCCATAAATCTCCTGGGAAAATCGGGGGGGGGGTCGGCATGCATGTAGCTGAGCCGCATCAGAGTGGTCAAGGAGCCGCATACGGCTCCGGAGCCGCGGGTTGCCGACCCCTGCTCTAGGCAGATATAAAAAGTCTTCTATATGTCAAGATATTTACACAAAGTTTGGATTTTTCGGAGAGATGTCTTCTTTGATGTCTTCGTGTCCATCCATCTCGCTTGCTTGGTTGATTTGAATGAATCATGTAACATGCGACTCGCCGCACTCCTTCCATGAGCCCACCTTCTAGTGTTGCCAAGGCTTAAGTCGAGCTGACCTGATCGCTGCAGTTTAGCAGCAGTACTGGAAAGTTGTGTTTTGTTGTGTGAAGCGCATAACGAAAACTACATTGGAAAGACGCCTTAAAAGAAGGACAAAGTTTTTTTACGTCAAAAACCAAAAGGTTGACAGGTATGGTTTGTGCAAGGCTCAAGGCTAGCCCTCTACGACCCAGCGCCACCATCCATTCTGCTGGAAAATATACAGTCCTTGGAAAACAAACTGGACTATTGAAGGCTGCAGAGGATCATGCAAAGAGAGATGAGAGAATGTTTTGTTTTTGTTTTTATACGGGAAACCTTCGGCTGTTCAGTTCTACAGAGCCCGACTTAGGCTACGGTGTCCACACAGCAGGGTAGGAAGTCCAATTCGGATTTTCTTTGTCAACTCTGATCTTTTTATGTACCGTATTTTCCGAACTACAAGACGCTACTTTTTTCCAACACTTTGAAACCTGCGGCTTAGAAAACTGTGCGGATAATTTATGGATTTTTCTTCACTAGCGTCCATAATGTTTTGCATTCAACAAGTAGTTCTCATATTACACCGGCAGAGAAAAATGGTGATATTGTTTGGGTTTTGGCGCCATCTTTAGGACGAGTTTTCTCGCTGCAAGTTGAAAATATACCACCTGTTTCGTGCCTTGAACCGGAAGTATAACAGGCCATAACGTTTCTGCTCAAAAGGATTCTTCCTTCATCACTCCAAGCAGCGTTTGTAAGTTTTGCAATATAACTAAAACTATTCATATTTACTTAACCATCCTATTTTGGATGTCTGTAGGAGTGTTGTCATGCATATTTGTATGTGCTAATGTAATCAAGCTAGCGTTGTTACCATTAGTGAATATGCAAATACATTTACAAGTGTCTGTGTTAGTATTATTAACTTACAATGGCATTCTTTTTGTATAGTTTGTTTTATAAATTTACCAAAACATCACCATGGAGTTATTGAGCCTGTTACCATTAGCTGATTAGGGAGCTAACTTCCGCAGCTAGTGGGTCCATGGCGATGACTTCTGTTTTGTTGGATCAACCGTTTTACTACAGTGTGAAAGACACCGTTTGGAAGTAATTAAGGTATGTAAATAAATATTTACAAAATATTTCGTACCGGTGTATATATATGCAGCTAATATATGTAAAAATATTTTTTTCTCCTAAAATTTGATGGGTACAGTTTAAATACCGGCGCACCATAATAATACTCATATGTTGAAGCACAGTACAATCCATCAAGAGGTGCGGCTTCATAGCTTACCAAAGTTGTACTAAAACATTTTATAGATTTTTGAGCGCCATGTGTAATGTTCTATATTTTCAATGGAACATATAAAATGTTGGTGTTGTTTACTTGAGTCATATTGCAGTCTACACGTACGCATCTCTTATGTTTGACTGCCATCTGCTGGTCACACTTATCATTTCACCATGTACCAAATAAAATAGCTTCGAGGTCGGTTCTCACAACCAGAATTATTCCATACATTAGACGCACCGGGTTATAAGGCGCACTGTCGAGTTTTGAGAGAGAAAAAACGATTTTAAGTGCGCCTTATAGTCCGGAAAATACGGTACATGCCATCTCATATTGCACCGTTTTGATCGACACTGTCAGCAAGGTATTCATGAACTATTTGATTGTGATACCGGGTCAAGCGACAGTATACTGCACCATACTGAAAGGTTTTTCTAAAAATTTGATAATCTTATTAGGATACATAAGAGTGCAAACAATACAATAACATTGATAAATATGATCAGATACATCAGTGGTCCCCAAAAACCGGGCCGATTGGTACCGGGCCGCGCAAGAAATAAAAAAAAAAAAAAAAAAAAAAAAAAATTGTTTTAATTAAAGGCCTACTGAAATGAATTTTTTTTATTTAAACGGGGATAGCAGATCTATTCTATGTGTCATACTTGATCATTTCGCGATATTGCCATATTTTTGCTGAAAGGATTTAGTATAGAACAACGACGATAAAGATTGCAACTTTTGGTATCTGATAAAAAAAAGGCTTGCACCTACCGGAAGTAGCGTGACGTAGTCAGTTGAACATATACGCAAAGTTCCCTATTGTTTACAATGATGGCCGCATGAAGTGAGAGAGATTCGGACCGAGAAAGCGACAATTTCCCCATTAATTTGAGCGAGGATGAAAGATTTGTGGATGAGTAAAGTGCAAGTGAAGGACTAGTGGGGAGTTGAAGCTATTCAGATAGGGAAGATGCTGTGAGAGCCGGGGGTGACCTGATATTCAGCTGGGAATGACTACAACAGTAAATAAACACAAGACATATATATACTCTATTAGCCACAACACAACCAGGCTTATATTTAATATGCCACAAATTAATCCTGCATAAAAACACCTGCGTGTTTGTTATGCTAGCTCCTAGCTCCTCTGCTAGCTCCTAGCTCCATAGAACACGCCAATACAATTCAAACACCTGATCAACACACACAATCACTCAGCCCAAAAGACCGTTTACCTAACCCAAGGTTCATAAAGCTTATATATTTTTAAAAAGTTACGTACGTGACGCGCACATACGGTCAAGTTATCGAATGTTTAGCAGCCAAGGCTGCATACTCACGGTACCTGATATTCAGCTGGGAATGACTACAACAGTAAATAAACACAAGACATATATATACTCTATTAGCCACAACACAACCAGGCTTATATTTAATATGCCACAAATTAATCCTGCATAATAACACCTGCGTGTTTGTTATGCTAGCTCCTAGCTCCTCTGCTAGCTCCTAGCTCCATAGAACACGCCAATACAATTCAAACACCCGATCAACACACACAATCACTCAGCCCAAAAGACCGTTCACCTAACCCAAGGTTCATAAAGCTTATATATTTTTAAAAAGTTACGTACGTGACGCGCACTTACGGTACGGTACGTGTTATGCTAGCTCCTAGCTCCTCTGCTAGCTCCTAGCTCCATAGAACACGCCAATACAATTCAAACACATGATCAACACACACAATCACTCAGCCCAAAAGACCGTTCACCTAACCCAAGGTTCATAAAGCTTATATATTTTAAAAAAGTTACGTACATACGCAAAAAAAAGCCAAAGCTGCATACTCACAGTAGCACGTCTGCGTCTTTGTCATCCAAATCAAAGTAATCCTGGTAAGAGTCTGTGTTGTCCCAGTTCTCTACAGGCGTCTGTGTATCCAAATCAAAAGTCCTCCTGGTTAGAGTCTCTGTTATCCGAGTTCTTCCATCTTGACTGCATCTTTCGGGAATGTAAACAAAGAAGCGCCGGCTGTGTACTGTTGTGGCTGACTACGTTCGAAAAATACGTCCATTTCGCACCGACAACTTTCTTCTTTGCTTGCTTGGCTTCCTTCTCCATAATGCAATGAACATGATTGAAACAGATTCACGAACACAGATGTCCAGAATACTGTGGAATTATGAAATGAAAACAGAGCTTTTTCGTACCGGCTTCAATGTGGAAGGCATACCCGTGTTCGTCGGGCTACGTCACGCGCATACGTCATCCTCAGAGGCGTTTCGAACCGGAAGTTTAGCGGCAAATTTAAAATGTCACTTTATAAGTTAACCCGGCCGTATTGGCATGTGTTATAATGTTAAGATTTCATCATTGATATATAAACTATCAGACTGCGTGGTCGGTAGTAGTGGGTTTCAGTAGGCCTTTAAATCAATATAAAAAACATAATATATACATATTGTGTATGTGTATGTCAATATAGATCAATACAGTCTGCAGGGATACAGTCCGTAAGCACACATGATTGTATTTCTTTATGAAAAAAAACAAAAAAACACGATGGGACAAATTTTCAAGCGTTGACCGGTCCCCAGGTACAAAAAGGTTGGGGACCACTGAGATACATGGTTACTGTTTTGATACAGCTATAAACCATCTCCATATCGTTCGAGTGTATTCCTAATAGACGTGCTGTTTTCATTCTGTTTGGTTCTGTTACTTTCCCAACTTCAACCGGGTGATGTTTTTATTAAGAGAGTAAGAGCTACTGTGAAGAAGGTTTCCTACCACAACATAAACTTAATATGGTCTTAGGGGTTTTACCTCTGTAGACTGAAAACACAGTTGCCTCTGTTATTATTATCTTTTTATATTACAGGCCGTTATGTTCTCGTTTATTCTGAGAGAATGTGACTAACCGCTGCCTTAATGTGCCAGCAGTGACTCTTTAAGCAAATTGTCGAATTGACTAGAGTTAACATGTATTCAAGTCCACATTTATCGGTTTGACTGTTAGATAATGTAGAAAGCCTTTAGATTACATTTGAGTTGAACCTGTGGAAGCAAGGGTAGGCAGAGAGTATAGTGGGTGACCTGGAGGTTGAGCGTTCCGATGAATAAGAACGGACCTGGGGGATGTACAGCAGTCATTTAGATGCCACTATGAATTCATCTTCTCATGTAACTCTTCTTGAGACCAGCTCTTTGTATGTGGTTCTCTGACACAAATAAACACTCCATTAGGAGTCTTTTCCTTGCAGCACTCCTCTCAAATTCCAGGCCCTCAGATGCACTTCCCTTCCCACCCATTGTCAGCCCACTGAGGCCAGGCGTACATGCATGCATGCCCCCCCCCAAAGGACAAACTGTCCCCAAATGGCATGCAGAAATGGCCGGTTCTACACAGACCTCAGCACAGCACTTCGCCTACACCAGGGGTGTGCAAACTACGTCCCCTTAATCCGGCCCGCCAAACATTAGGACGGCGTGGCGCGGTTGGGAGAGTGGCCGTGCCAGCAACCTGAGGGGTTCCCTGGTTCAATCCCCAGCTTCTACCAACCTAGAAACGTCCGTTGTGTCCTTGAGCAAGACACTTCACCCCTGCTCCTGACGGGTCTTGGTTAGGGCCTTGCATGGCAGCTCCCGCCATCAGTGTGTGAATGAATGGGTGAATGTGGAAATAGTGTCAAAGCGCTTTGAGTACCTTGAAGGTAGAAAAGCGCGATACAAGTATGACCCATTTAGCATTTACCATTTAAAACAGAATAGAGCAAAGATCTGTTTTAAAAATTGCCACAGGAAAACTGATTCTAGACTTTGATGCACTGACAACAACACTGCTCCCACTTAAAGAGAATGTAAGTGTTAACCCTTTAATACTATTTGTATGTTTCTTTGTGTCAGGTTCAAACACTGATGACATCTATTAAATCAGACAAGAAGCAAGGAATCATGCAGAGACAGAGTTCAATTTAGCTCATGAGGAGAACGCATGGAGCTGCACACTTAGTCACAGTCTCGCCCTACGCTCTAAGGTTCAGCTCCTGCGTCCCTCTTTGTATTCAGAGTTCCATAGTCAACATCACTGAGGCCGCCTCTAAAAGGAGTGGTCACATATATTATGCAAAGCAGGTCTAGGATGCACAGTACGTGACGGAATGTGCTGGGGGCCTTGTGATTTCGCCTTGTCCCCGCTTCGTCTGCGTGTTGTCATCTTATCTTCGTTGAGGTCCTTGAAGTCTCTGCTTCGTCTGCGTGCTGTCATCTTATCTTCGTTGAGGTCCTTGAAGTCTCTGCTTCGTCTGCGTGCTGTCATCTTATCTTCGTTGAGGTCGTTGAAGTCCTTGGCTGTTAGCGGGCTAAAACAAAGATAACATCTGTGGCTGAGGCCACCCCTCAGACAAGAAGTTTTGTCCTTGCATAGATTAGAAAAGTCTAACTTGAGCACAATAGCTAATAACTAAAGCAACGGACTTTAAGCATGCTAAAGTTAGTGTGATAATACATACATAATTATTCTAACACTTTGATGATATGATATTGTTGAAAATAGATGTATTATGGTTCAAATAGCCCATGTTTGAGAAGTCTACTCTTAAGTTCCAGCTGGTATGCTGTGACGCGTTCCTATATTAATCAATCAAGCAATCAACGTGTATTTATATAGCCCTTAATCACAAGTGTCTCAAAGGGCCGCACAAGCCACAACGACATCCTCGGCTCAGATCCCACTCCAGGGCAAGCAAAAAACTCAACCCAATGGGATACAATGAGAAACCTTGGAGGGGCGACCGGTGCAATGGACGTCGAGTGGATCTAGTTAATAGTGTGAGAGTCCAGTCCATAGTGGGGGCCAGCAGGGGATCATCTTGAGTGGAGACAAGTCAGCAGCGCAGAGACGTCCCCAACGGATGCACAGGTGAGTGGTCCACCCCGGGTCCCGACTTTGAACAGCTAGCGCTTCATCTGTGGTCTCCTGATAACCTCTCCACGCAGGAGAGTGGGGCAGAGCAGAAAAGAGACGGTCTAAAAGGGGGGTCTAATTAAAGGCTAGTGTATACAAATTAGTTTTAAGATGGGACTTAAATGCTTTTACTATATGCTTCTACTATATGACCACTTTCATCAAAACCCTAGACTTTGGGCTGTCAAATTTGGGATTTTAACGCATGTGAATAATCACAAAAGATCACTACATTAATCATGTATCAACACAGATTCATCGGGCAATTTATTTTCACTGCATATGCTCTCTACCTTAGCCACGGATGGTTACCTAGAAGGCGGCGTGGGTTGCTACACGGTCAGTGATCAAGTACGCCCTTGCTAACATGAGGGAGGAGACTTCCGACTGGTGTGCTTTGTGCAGAGCCACCTCTCCCTGTAGGCAAAACACACCTCATGCGTAGGTCCCCGTTTTGCGCAAACAAAACCATGTAAAAAGTAAATTAATGAAGTTCGAGGCACTTAATATTAAAATGTTACCACAACTGCATTCCTAGTCCCTTGTTACTCAGTTCTGCCTGTGGCAACCATGGATCTGTGACAAATGTTGCTTCAAAGTAAACCTAGATGGCACTTTAGATAAAGCTTTTATCAAGTTTATCAAGTTTAAAAATAAATAAATAATGCACATTCAAGTAAAACATTAAAGGCCTACTGAAATGCGATTTTCTTATTTAAACGGGGATAGCAGGTCCATTCTGTGTGTCATACTTGATCATTTCGCGATATTGCCATATTTTTGCTGAAAGGATTTAGTAGAGAACATCGACGATAAAGTTCGCAACTTTTGGTCGCTGATAAAAAAGCCTTGCCTGTACCGGAAGTAGCAGACGATATGCGCGTGATGCCACAGGTTGTGGAGCGCCTCACATCTGCACATTGTTTACAATCATGGCCACCAGCAGCGAGAGCGATTCGGACCGAGAAAGCGACGATTTCCCCATTAATTTGAGCGAGGATGAAATATTTGTGGATGAGGAAAGTGAGAGTGAAGGACTAGAGGGCAGTGCAAGCGATTCAGATAGGGAAGATGCTGTGAGAGGCGGGTGGGACCTGATATTCAGCTGGGAATAACTACAACAGTAAATAAACACAAGACATATATATATACTCTATTAGCCACAACACAACCAGGCTTATATTTAATATGCCACAAATTAATCCCGCATAACAAACACCTCCCCCTCCCGTCCATATAACCCGCCAGTACAAATCAAACACCCGCACAACACACTCAATACCACAGCCCAAAGTACCGTTCACCTCCGCAAAGTTCATACAGCACATATATTTCCCTAAAGTTACGTACGTGACATGCACATAGCGGCACGCACATACGGGCAAGCGATCACATGTTTGGAAGCCAAAGCTGCGTACTCACGGTACCGCGTCTGCGCATCCAACTCAAAGTCCTCCTGGTAAGAGTCTCTGTTGTCCCAGTTCTCCACAGGCCAATGGTAAAGCTTGACTGTCATCTTTCGGGAATGTAAACAATGAAACACAGACTACGGGTTTGTGTTGCTGCAGCCTGCCGCTAATACACCACTTCCCACCTACAGCTTTCTTCTTTGCTGTCTCCATTGTCCATTGAACAAATTGCAAAAGATTCACCAACACAGATGTCCAGAATACTGTGGAATTTTGCGATGGAAACAGACGACTTAATAGCGGGCCACCGTGCTGTCCCAAAATGTCCGCTACAATCCGTGACGTCACGCGCAGGCGTCATCATACCGAGACGTTTTCAGCAGGATATTTCGCGGGAAATTTAAAATTGCACTTTAGTAATCTAACCCGGCCGTATTGGCATGTGTTGCAATGTTAAGATTTCATCATTGATATATAAACTATCAGACTGTGTGGTCGGTAGTAGTGGGTTTCAGTAGGCCTTTAAACGAATGGTTTGAGTATGAGATTTTGAAATAAAATTGCATTTAATGTCAAAATATGGGTTGTTTTTCAAAGGTATCTTAAATTATGCAACTAAGACATTTAGTGCGATTAATCACAATTCAAAAGTGTGATCAATCTGACGTTAGAACTTGTTTGACAGCACACAACTTGGTATAGGACACTGGTTTAGACATAGCTTTTTCTGATCACCTCAGTATGAATAAGTTCATACTTGCCATTAACCTGATTAAAAGGCGTGTAGTTGAATGTAACATTTCCCTGGCTGGTCATGTTACGCTTCACATTTTCATAGAAACAGTTTATTTCCCTTTTAGCTGAACAAATAGCATGCCATGAGTACTTAAAGTGTTACTGTAAAGTCTTCTTCAAGTTTGTATGTCATGTCTGTTAATATATGTTCAGTTACCGAGTGTACACATCGTCTGTGGGAGTGACAGCACACACAGCCATTGCCATCTGGCACCTCCACCCTCCGGCGAATGAAGTGTGCGTCGCTAGACCCTTGGCGGTGCTGTTACCGTGGCAACCGGCATCGGCTTTGCAAGTGTCACTCGAATATGTACCGTATCAGTGCTAATCAAAGATCAATACGTGGGCAGACGCCAGGGAGAGTCAACAAGAGGAGGGACTGCAGAGTGTCTCTGTCCTCTCACACTGAGCTCCCTCGCTGGCGTTGGTAGCACGCAGTCGTGTTCCCTTTAGCTTTCATGGCACGCTGTTTGCAAACACAACGCCTTCTGTTAAAAGTGTGATTGGCAGCGCTTGTATATCAGCCTCACGCCGTGCATTACAGTATATCAACACGCACATTCTTGCCCGTCCAAAGATTGCCTGTTCTCTCTCAGAATCAGAATCGGAATCAGAAATACTTTATTAAACCCCGAGGGGAAATTAAGATTTTCAGCACAATCCCATTCAAGATCAGACAAACATTACAGGGAGACAGAACAGGATCGCTGACGGGTCTGCCAACTTCCGGCGCCCCTTACAACTCGGAGCTGTATCCTATCCAGAAGTTCGCGGATGACACAGCCATCGTCGGGTGTATCAGGGACGGCAGAGAGGAGGAGTTTCGGAGCCTGTTGAGGGACTTTGCTGTCTGGTGCCACAGAAACCTCTTGCAGCTCAATCCGTCAAAGACCAAGGAGCTGGTCTTTGACTTTGGGAGGTCGAGTCCAAGGTCACAACCTATTGTGATCGAGGGAGTCGAGGTTACAGACCGTGGACTCATTCAAGTACCTAGGGGTGTGGGTGGATAATAAGATTGACTGAACTGTTAACACGGACCACTTGTACAGGAAAGGACAGAGCAGGCTGTACTTCCTGAGGAGGCTGCGCTCCTTCAACATTTGCAAAAAACTCTTCTGGATGTACTACCAGTCTGTGGTTGCCAGTGTTCTGTTCTACATTGTAGTGTGCTGGGGGGGGGGGCAGTACGTCTAAGAAGGACAGCTCCAGACTTGAAAAACTGATCAGGCGGGCCGGCTCTACGATCGGAATAAAACTGGACTATGGTGACATGGCAGAGAAGAGAACTGTGGAAAAACTACTGAGCATCATCAACCTCTGCATACCGTTATCAGTAGCCAGAGGAGCCTGTTCAGTGCTAGACTGCTTCATCCCAAATGCAGGACTAATAGACTCAAAAACTCCTTTGTCCCACACGCCATCAGACTGTACAACTACTCTCTGGGGGTGGGGGGGGGGTGGGGGGGTACTAGGATGATAGGGGATGCAACAAATTCAGTCTAAGCCTAGGCCCCTGGAGAGGCGGTCTGGACTGAGGCCAATGGGGGAAAAAAAACTCATAGCTACAGCACACAAACATGTGTGTAAGAGGGAAACATCAAAGAACTCAAAGGACATTAAAGACATTAAAAGAGCAGAGCTGATGCAACCAGCCACAAAAGTAAAACAAAAACAACAACAACAAAAAATATATATATACACTGTTGACTTGGAGAAGGCATTCGACCGTGTACCCCGGGAAGTCCTGTGGGGAGTGCTCAGAGAGTATGGGGTAACGGACTGTCTTATTGTGGCGGTTTGCTCCCTGTATAATCAGTGTCAGAGCTTGGTCCGCATTGCCGGCAGTAAGTTGGACTCGTTTCCAGTGAGGGTTGGACTCCGCCAAGGCTGCCCTTTGTCACCGATTCTGTTCATAACCTTTATGGACAGAATTTCTAGGCGCAGTCAGGACGTTGAGGGTATCTGGTTTGGTGGCTGCAGGATTAGGTCTCTGCTATTCGCAGATGATGTGGTCCTGATGGCTTCATCTGGCCAAGATCTTCAGCTCTCACTGGATCGGTTCGCAGCCGAGTGTGAAGCGACTGGGATGGGAATCAGCACCTCCAAATCCGAATTCATGGTTCTCGCCTGGAAAAGGGTGGAGTGCCATCTCCGGGTTGGGGAGGAGATCTTGCCCCAAGTGGAGGAGTTCAAGTACCTCGGAGTCTTGTTCACGAGTGAGGGAAGAGTGGATCGTGAGATCGACAGGCAGATCGGTGCAGCGTCTTCAGTAATGTGGACGCTATATCGAGCTGAGCCGGAAGGCAAAGCTCTCGATTTACCGGTCGATCTACGTTCCCATCCTCACCTATGGTCATGAGCTTTGGGTCATGAAAGACAAGATCACGGGTACAAGCGGCCGAAATGAGTTTCCTCCGCCGGGTGGCGGGGCTCTCCCTTAGAGATAGGGTGAGAAGCTCTGTCATCCGGGAGGAGCTCAAAGTAAAGCCGCTGCTCCTCCACATCGAGAGGAGCCAGATGAGATGGTTTGGGCATCTGGTCAGGATGCCACCCGAACGCCTCCCTAGGGAGGTGTTTCGGGCACGTCCGACCGGTAGGAGGCCACGGGGAAGACCCTGGACACGTTGGGAAGACTATCTCTCCCGGCTGGCCTGGAAACGCCTCGGGATCCCTCGGGAGGAGCTGGACGAAGTGGCTGGGGAGAGGGAAGTCTGGGCTTCCCTGCTTAGGATGCTGCCCCCACGACCCGACCTCAGATAAGCGGAAGAAGCTGGATGGATGGATGGAATATATACCCTGTGGTGGCTTCTGCGGTGTTCCACGCCATCGTCTGCTGGGGAGGAGACAGGAGAAGACCCAACAAAGCAACCAAGAGAGCCGACTCCACCCTCTCGGCCAGTGTTCAGTCCGCATGGATGAGCGAGGATGCGTCCAAGGAGACCGAGGTGTCCGATACCTGCTCATTCAGCCAAGACACTGTGAAGCTTGTCCGTCCCAGCGCTCAGTCTCTTCATCCGCATCTCCTCCAGTCTCTCCAAACGGACTCTGGTGTGGCGGAGACCCAGCAGCTGGTCTCCATGGCCAAAAGGCTCCAGGGAGGCAGATCCAAAAGTTCACAAAAAAGCACCGCAGAAGTCACGAAAGTGCCACCCCTTGTCACAGAGTCCCAAAGGGTCCCGAACCCAAAGACCAAAAAACACACATGAAAACAAGAGGGAAACATCAGGACCACAAAAGGATGACACAAGAGCACAGAGCTCCTGCCACCAGCAGCCACTAGCGCCATCTTAGGGAAAAAACAGTATCATATGTAACGTTTGGATTTCCACTTTTAATTGACAAGTTCAATACGCTGACTGGTTCAGGATCTTTTGGACAAAGACAAATAGTGTGTTGTTATGCGTGTGTTTGTGTACATGCCTCTACCGAGGCTGCTTAAACTGCATCCAGCCAGCTTAGAGAAAGTGGAATGTTTGCTTTATTGGTCTGTCAAATGGCACCACTGATTCATCCGTCAGTCTGGTGGATGTTAAGCACACATCTGTGGCCATGAGTCAGGCCGTGTCTAGACGTAACCCACGCGATTAGGAACCAAGCCTATCAATACTCTGCAATTGCACTTTTATTATTCATATGCTGTAATTTCACTGAGGGGAATCATTGCGGTGTTTTCTACATTGTTAGATTATGGTGGTTGCATCTGTTAAAACATTGAGGGCTCAAGAATCAGCTAGATAACTTGTTCCAGACAATTTTGTGTTTTTTACTGTTCTTCCAATGTATACTATGGTTGTACAGTATACCGGTACTGGTATAGTATCGCGCTACTAATGAATCAAAAACGGTACTATACTCTGTTTGAAAAGTACCGATTCCCAGGCATGACGGCGCATCGTCACGTCATGACATTGCTGGTTTTACGAGCAGAGGAGCATGTTCGGAAGCGCACAATCACAGAGTACTTACAAGCAGACACGGTGTGTAGACAGAAAATGGAAAACGGACGCATTTTGGCCTAAAAACTAACGTTAAAGGTGAAGTTATAACTAGGGATGATGTTTGATTAGAAATTATCGAGTTCGAGCCCATTATCGAATCCTCTTATCGAACCGATTCCTTATCGATTCTCTTATCGAATCCAGCTAGGTTGTTGTATAAGGAAAAAAACACAATATGCCTAAAATAAAAGCTCACTTTTATTTTATTAGAAAAAAATAAAATACATTTAAAAAATAAATATTGACTGTTACCCCCCTAAAAAAATAAAAAAAATAAATATTGACTGTTGTTACCCAAAGTATATTAAGTGGGATTTTTCAGAAAAACAAATATATACAGTAACACAAAAACAACCTGTCTCTGTGATCACTATAGGTGTATAAATAATAATATAGTGTTAAATAAAATCAGTCCCTTGGGCACAAAACTGAAAATAATACAGCTCTCCAAAAAGTGCACTTCTGCTGCTATTGGAACATACTAACTACACACACAGGCAGACAGCTAACAAACAATCCAAGACGTCTAATAAAGTTCCAAAGGAGATTAATCCATTTAGGCTCTTATTGTTGTTGATCTTGCTTTGTCTTTTCCTATCCTTACTTTTGTCTTGCACTGGACTGTTATTTATTTATTTTTTAAACTGAAATACACAACATGGCAAATGTATAAGCTATGTGATTCAATTAACATACTGAAATGTAATACACAATATGTAAATATTAGCTTCACACAAATATACAGTACTATCATCAAACAAAAAGGGATTAGAGTCCATGGAATCAGTTCTTTTCTTATCGAACAACCGGGAGAATCGGTTTCGAACTTCTTCCCTAGTTATAACACTGAAACGCCCTCAGGAAGAGGTGCTTTAAGACATGGCTAGCTAGTTAGCTGCAAACGTCCATTCCCAGTCTGCAGTGTTTTAGCTACTTCTAAATCACTAATCCTAAATAAAGTACGTTTCCTACAAGTATCATCCCTGCAGGATGAGGAATAGCTAAACAGGCTTCACTACACACCGTAGGAGGATACAATAGCTAACCACTAACAGCAAGCTAGCATCCTGAATGTAAACAAATGCCATGGGCGGATCTACACCTGGCATCCACTGTAATGATACCCAGTATAATAGCGTATCGAGTCGATACTACTATGATTGCATCAATATTTTTTACTGTCACAAAATCTTTTTTCCAATTTTTTAAATTCATATCATGTTTATAAATTTAGGAAATATGTCTCTGTACAGATGAGGACTTTGAATATGACCAATGTATGATCCTGTAACTACTTGGTATCGGATCAATACCTAAATTGGTGGTATCATCCAAAACTAATGTAAAGTATCAAAGGTTGCCCTCTAGTGGGTTCCTCGGACCACCACACACTGCCACGAGAGCCCGGATTTCAGGGTACAACACTGTTTTATTTTCATAAATTGTGGCAGGCTTTTGCTTTCCAGCAAAATGTTTTTTTTTTTAGCTGTGTCTCTCTCTCTCTCTGGCTCCCACTCAAACTCCAACAACGTGTCTCGTTCCGGCTGCTGCTAATAAAGGCGACAGGTGATTAGATAACAAGGCCCACCTGGGCCATCTACTCACCTGTCGCTGTCTTCGAGGCCGGTCCTTGCACACCCCGTTCGGCGGCAGGCCCGCAGGCCACGCCCCCCCTCCACAAAGTGACTATTACATTTTAACAGAAGTGTAGATAGAACATGTTAAAAGAGAAATACAGTAAATGAACAAGTGGATTAATAATCAATTTTTACAGCTTGTCCCTCATAATTTTGACAAAATAATAGAATGATAAATGACACAATATGTTACTGCATACGTCAGCAGACTAATTAGGAGCCTTTGTTTGTTTACTTACTACTAAAAGACAAGTTGTCTTGTATGTTCACTATTTATTTAAGGACTAAATTGTTCTTCAATTGCAATAAGAAACATATGTTTAATTTACCGTAAGATTTTTTTTGTTAAAATAAAGCCAATAATGCCATTTTTGTGGTCCCCTTTATTTAGAAAAGTACCGACAAGTATCGAAATACATTTTGGTACCGGTACTAAAATATTGATATCGGGACAACACTAGAGTACATAGGAATGTTAGTTCTTCAGAGTAAACACCTGGACCCATAGCTAGCACACATTGTAAATAAAGGAATGAATGACTATGAAGAGGACTATCGACGCAATCTTGATTTTCAGACAAAATGCATCTATCTTGTGTGTTTGTGTGCGTCTGCGTGTGTGTTAAATAACAAGAAGGAAAAAGCCAATCTCTGATGCAAGTGTGAGTAACATAATATCGTCCTCAGGCTTCTGTTTCGTCATGGCAGCCTGTCCTTGACAGTTGACGCAGTAATTGTGCTTAATTAATATACCCTTTAAACATGCACAAAAAATCAATACATTTTCCTTCCAGCACCACTTGCATGAGTTCTTTGGCTTAGTTTTTACGTCAAATAGTCTTCCTGACGCAATCGCGTTTGAGAGTTCCGATGGCTGATGGTGTTAGTGCTGCAGTCTAATCAATGTACAGGGAGAGTCATTTTTAAATTGACAGTACTTTGTACTACGTCAGAAATTTTGTGCGAGTGCGGTACTCAGGTCTTTGTTTTTGTAACGTGGTCACAATTTGTGTGCTCTTTAGGGTCCCAAATTGCTGCTTTTGCAAGGTTTGGACACACCCTGAAATATATTGCATGAAACTAAACTTTTGAATGACACTTGTGAAGGTAGGTAGGTAGGTAGGTAGGTCTTTATTGTCATTGCACAAGTACAACGAAACTTTGTTTTCAGCACCAACCCGTTCAAGATGAGACAAACAAACAGTGTACAGGGTTACAGAACAGGAACGCTGATGGGTCGCCACAAAGCGCCCTGTAAAAGATGGGAAAAAGGTAAACGCTGGGGAAGGATGAGTAAAAAAATACAATCTAGACTGGGCTCCTAAGGGAAAAAAACTCCAGAGCAAATCACATATACATATTACAACATACAACTCGAGACTTGCAACAGAGTGGAGGGAGTGGGGGGTAAGGTGGCAGGCTGCAGCTCTTCAGGCACTGCCCAGCCGTCCATCACCCCGAAGGGATTCGCGTCAAGGGCGTTGGATGGGGGTTGGGGTATGTGTGTGTGGCATATATTTTTTGTGGATGCATGTGTGTGTGTGTGTGTAAGCCTGCCGCGTGTCTCTGTTCCGCGGCCTTGGTGTGATTGCAGCCGCCAGTCAGTCCAAAGTCAACAACAACAGGTGTGCGTCCATGAGAGACAAGAAGGGAGTTTGTTGTGTCTTCGCCGCACTGTCCTTCGGGAGAGTCTCGAAGCCAGGGAAGCAATCCAAGTTAGAATGTTTTGTATCCGAGTGCAAATAAAATTTGCTTTTCACTCTAAATTGTCTATGACTGGTCCTCAAATGCATCCTGCGGGGCAGACGGTCCAATGTTATCCAAATCACAAAGTGTCCACAGCTCTGCCCGCATCCTCCAATCCTTTGTGGCAGCTTTGGGGTACTTTGAAGACTGCCAGCAACTTCCTATTTGTCGACAAACCAGAGCAACGCTTACTCCAATCAGCGGATGTCCTGTTGTCATAATTCCAAATAGGTGGATATCTTTACGTCCTCGACTTTGCATCTGTCCATCTTAGATGAGCGTTTCTGGGTGTTGTTGATAAATGGCTTTCGCTTTGCATAGTCGAGTTTTAACTTGCACTTACAGATGTAGCGACCAACTGTAGTTGCTGACAGTGGTTTTCCGAAGTGTTTCTGAGCCCATGTGGTGATATCCTTTACACACTGATGTCGGTTTTCGATCCAGTATCGCCCGAGGGATGGAAAAGGTCATGGGCATTTAATGTTGGTTTTCAGCCTTGCTGCTTACGTGCAGTGATTTCTCCAGATTCTCTGGACCTTTTGATGATATTACGGACCGTAGGCGGGGAAATCCCTACATTCCTTGCAATAGCTGGTCGAGAAATGTTGTTCTTTAAACAATTTGCTCACGCATTTGTTCACAAAGTGGTGACCCTCGCCCCATCCTTGTTTGTGAACGACTGAGCATTTCATGGAGGCTGCTTTTATACCCAACCATGGCACCCACCTGTTCCCAATGACACTGTTCACCTGTGGGATGTTCCAAATAAGTGCATTCCTCAACTTTATCAGTCTTTTTTGCCACTTGTGCCAGCTTTTTTGAAACATGTTGCAGGCATCAAATTTCAAACGAGCTAATATTTGCAAAAAATAACAAGGTTTTCCAGTTCGAACGTTAAGTATCTTGTTTTTGCAGTCTATTCATTTTGAATATAGGTTGAAAATGATTAGCAAATCATTGTATTCTGTTTTTACAATCGTATTTACGATTCACACAACGTGCCAACTTCACTGGTTTGGGGTTTTGTAGTTTTTTACGCAGTTCAAGACCAATCCCCTGATGCCCCTAATGTCTGAACCTGAGTCAACCAACATCAGATAAAAGGAATTGATCCAACATTTACTGTTCCACTGTGACATGTTGTACATCGGGAAAACCCACAGCCACATGGAGAGAACATGCAAACTCCACACATAGACGTTGCCTCATTTTAAGGTTAGGAATAACATTATAAAAGGTACAAGTTGGGACTTATATGGAAGTTACATCAGATAATGACATACACAACTGTTAAAAGTATGTTTTATAGCAGGACAAAACACTGAGAAGTCTATTAAGATGACTAACGCTGGATCCATCTCTAATAATTCAGTGTGGCATCCTTTAGTCTAAACATCATTTTTCTCATGCCTCTTTATGCCTAGGAGAATGAGCTTCAAGATTTTCTCCAAGAGAACACACACTTAAGCCTCCAGTTTTTCAACAGCAGCCACAAATCATCTGAATATGAGCGGGTAAGAGACAACGAAGATGTACACTTGCTGTCATTCCAGATTTTTAAATCAACCGCCACTGAATTTGCATGCATAATGTTACGGGAAGCCATCTTTAGTAGCCCGTTGTTTAAGCCCAACTTACTTGGATAATTATGTTCCTACTCGATATTAGCATATAGAGCAGGGGTGTCAAACTCATTTTAGATCTACTCCCAAGTGGGCCGGACTGGTGAAATCACAGCACGATAACTTAAAAATAAAGACAACTTCAGATTGTTTTTTTTTTGTTTAAAAATAGAACAAGCACATTCTGAAAGTGTACAAATCATAACCCTGTAAGACCCAAATATAGAAAAACCTAAAAAAAAAAATTTGACCTTTCAGATGTTGTTGTAGGAGGCATTTGATGCAGAAATTGAAGAGTTTAAAACATTTTTTTTTAATGTATGTTTGGACAAATGTGTCCAAATTCCATCAATGTAAATGTAAATGGATTAATGGCTCTAATTATCATACTAAAAGGAAAACATGCATAACCCCATTACATCAACACATTCAGGAACATTCCTTTCCCCAGAACTGAATTGTCTGTTGATATCCTCTTTGTGGACAAAGTCATGGAATTTTAGGTCAGGCTGATCAATTAACAAAATTTTTTAGAGATACAACTTTTAAATCAGTCAAATTTCACCAGAACACAACACAAGGGTAGAATGTATACTACAAGCCAGCTATTACTACCACATTCACCCAGTGTTGTATAATTGCAACAATTATATAACAAGCTCTAAATGAAATTGGATGCATCTGTTCCACAATAACTACAAATGTTCATGCTCTAGACATTGTAATAACAACCAAAAAAAATATAAAAGACATTTTACTTACTCGAATCTGATGAACTCACTCCAATGAAACAAATAGAAGGAAAACATGAGAGGTTGTGTGAGTTCATGGCCAGAAGGCGTGACTGATAAACAAATGTACGATCCAATAGCCTTGTGAGACTGAACAATTGGAACCAATGACTATGTAAATGTGGTACAAAAAAAAAAAAATTACAACAGATTGTTTTTTTGGATGGTTAAAGGTAACGTTGTAATTTTAGAACAAGGGGTGTTGCAGGGATAATGTTGTTGTTTTGTTGCACTTACAGTACATGTTGCGGTTAATAGTATATATACTTTATTTGTCGTTATTTATATTTTCTGAATAAATGATGTGATAATGTTCATCAGTCAACTCATTGGTGTTAATTTTCAATCTATCAAGATAAAAAGAAATATGTAAAATTGCAGGATGTTATTTATGAAGTTTGATCATTTTCCTTGACTAATGTACTAACACAGGGGTCGGGAACCTTTTTGGCTGAGAGAGCCATGAAAGCCAAATATTTCAAAATGTATTTCCGTGAGAGCCATGTAATATTTTTTAACACTGAATACAACTAAATGCGTGCATTTTTAAGTAAGACCAACATTTTTAGAGTATAATAAGTTTGTTATTCTTTTTAATAACATTGTTATTCTAAAGCTAACTAATAATAAATAAAATACTTCTTACCATTAATTCGACTTCTTGAACAGGTGCGATAGAAAACGGATGGATGGATTAAAATGCATGAGAATGTTTTATAATTTGAACGTTATTTTTAACACTGTGATTACCAGCGGATTTATTCACTACTTATCGTGTTAAGCAATGTCAGCTAAGATTTATCTGAGAGCCAGATGCAGTCATCAAAAGAGCCACATATGTCTCTAGAGCCATAGGTTCCCTACCTCTGTACTAACATCATGTGGTTTATTTTGTACATATGTAGCATCATCTACAAAGATACCGCTCCCAGTCTGTGGAACGCTCTCCCTGACCACCTGAGGGCACCACAGACTGTGGATGCTTTTAAAAAAGGGTTAAAAACCCTTCTTTTTAAAAAAGCCCTTTTTTTTTTTTTAGATATATGCATACTAGTTTTAGCTATTTGGCTGTTCTAGTTTTTATTTGTATTTATTTTCTATTATCTTTTTATTTTATTATTTTTTTAATACACTGTAGCACTTTGAGGTTGTTTACTCAATGTAAAGTGCTTTTTACAAATAAAATCTATTATTATTATTATTATTATTATTATTGTTATTATACAAAGAATTGCTATTGCGACATCCAGTGGACACATTTAGAACAGCAGTTTATTTAATTCAAAAATTTCAGGTTAATCTTTATCCGGGCCGGATAAAACCTGTTCGCGGGCCCGATCCGGACCTCGGGCCGTACATTTGACACCCCTGATATAAAGTATTAACAATTTAACGTCAACATGTTTTTCCCCACTCCGTGGTCGATGTGTGGAATTGATGTAAATGTTTGTATACTTCTTGCTTGCATTCATATGGTTGCTTAATGAAATGGAAGAGCAGTGAGACTCTGCTGATGCAACAAAACACATCAATCCTCTCTTCATCACCTACCACCTGAACATCCACCAACCTGATGCGTCAAGAAAAAAGATGACTCTCTCGGGACATAAACAAATTACATGAGGGAGTTTATTGGCAAGAAGAAGCTTTTGGGGTTGAAGAAAGGTGGGATGTGTGTTGTTATTGTCCTATCGGCACATAGGCAGCTACCTTAGCATGTACACTATATTGCCAAAAGTATTTGGCCACCCATCCAAATGATCAGAATCAGGTGTCCTAATCACTTGGCCCGGCCATAGGTGTATACAATCAAGCACTTAGGCATGGAGACTGTTTCTACAAACGTTTGTGAAAGAATGGACTGGAACTGTCATAGGATGCCACCTGTGCAACAAATCCAGTCGTGAAATTTTCTCGCTCCTAAATATACCAAAGTCGACTGTCGGCTTTATTATAAGAAAAGTGAAGAGTTTGGGAACAACAGCAACTCAGCCACCAAGTGGTAGGCCACGTAAACTGACAGATAGGGGTCAGCGGATGCTGAAGCGCATAGTGCAAAGACTTTCTGCACAGTCAGTTGCTACAGAGCTCCAAACTTCATGTGACCGTCCAATTAGCCCACGTACAGTACGCAGAGAGCTTCATGGAATGGGTTTCCATGGCCGGGCAGCTGCATCTAAGCCATACATCACCAAGTCCAATGCAAAGCGTGGGATGCAGTGGTGTAAAGCACGTCGCAATCTGGCAATCTGATGGACGAGTCTGGGTTTGGAGGTTGCCAGGAAAACGGTACATTTCGGACCGCATTGTTCCGAGTGTGAAATTTGGTGGAGGAGGAATTATGGTGTGGGGTTGTTTTTCATGAGTTGGGCTTGGCCCCTTAGTTCCAGCAAAAAGGAACTTTGAATTATCCAGGATACCAAAACATTTTGGACAATTCCATGCTCCCAAACTTGTAGGAACAGTTCGGAGCGGGCCCCTTCCTCTTCTAACATGACTGTACACCAGTGCACAAAGCAAGTGTCAGGTTCAAACACTGATGACATCTATTAAACAAGACAAGAGGCAAAGAATTAAACAGAGACAGAATTCAATTTGGACCCAATTGAGGAGACACGCCTGGACACACTGTACTCTTGTACAGTCTCCAGCATGCTCTGCCAAATGATTGCATTCCTTCTTTATTTGACTTTCTCCGACCACCTGACCACCGCTTTCACTTCTAGAGGGAAGTGGGTTGTAAACAGCGTTGCCTTTGGTTACAGAGTAGTTCAAAAGAAGAGGTCGTAAAATAGTTCAAAAAGAGTTCCATAAAATAGTTCAAAGAGAGTTCGTAAAATACTTCAAAAAGAGTTTGTAAAATACTTCAAAAAGAGGTCGTCTGGAAATTGGGC
Organism: Entelurus aequoreus; assembly: GCF_033978785.1. Lineage (NCBI taxonomy): Eukaryota > Metazoa > Chordata > Actinopteri > Syngnathiformes > Syngnathidae > Entelurus > Entelurus aequoreus. The sequence continues at coordinate 58,383,486 of NC_084736.1, forward strand.
AGATCCCGTCTTCTCGCCGCTCTAAAGTCCTTGGGCCAGAACAACATCCTTCTGTTGATTACCATACATGAAAGAACACAGGAACACCTTTTCATCTTGCCCCCCCCCCACACAGTGGAGTTTTACGAGCCTTACTCTTGGTAGGTTTTCAAAGACAGCCAATTATTCTAACAGCAAGGTCCATAAAGACATGGATGACAGAGTCCGGTGTGGATGAACTTGACTGGCCTGCACAGAGTCCTGACCTAAAGCCGATAGAACACCGAGCCAGGCCTTCTCGACCAACATCAGTGTGTGACCTCACCAATGCGCTTTTGGAAAAATGGTGGAAAATTCCTATAAACACACTCCGCAACCTTGTGGACAGCCTTCCCAGAAGAGTTGAAGCTGTAATAGCTGCAAAAGGTGGATCGACATCATATTGAACCCTATGGGTTAGGACTGGGATGGCACTTCAAGTTCATATGTGAGTCAAGGCAGGTGGCCAATATAGTGTATTAGCCCCTGATTCCATACCCAGATAGCTAAGCAACCTTTTTACTGTTTGTGGATTCATGTGACTACACCCATCAGGGGGAAGTGGAATTTATTAGGTATGTTTACGATTCAATCCCACAACAGTGCGCATGTTGGTCAGACAGTTTTTGTGTGGAGGCAACACTCAGCGCCAGCTTGTGCTTGTTTGACTTTGCCAACTTCTTGGACCAATTAGTTATTCATGGCTGCTCTGAGAATCAATGTACCTTCTTGCCCTTTGGTGTTCTTAAAAGGAGAGACACATACTTCATATTCTAGAATCTCACAAGAGGAAGAGCTCTGCACACATTTCAGGAAACATTTTTATGACAGTGTTTTTTTTCTGGAGAGACATTATAGAAATGAAACTTGGGTGGGCTTGGGTGTCAAAGTCATTTTAGATGGGGGGGCCACATATACTCCCAAGTGGGCCAGACTGGTAAAATCACGGCACGATAACTTCAAAATAAAGACAACTTCAGATTGTTTTCTTTGTTTAAAAAAAGAACAAGCACAAATGTACAAATCATAATGTTTTTTTTTTTTTTTTACACTTACGGTTAATAATTCATTTGTTATTTATATTTTCTGAATAAATGATGTCATAATGTTCATCAGTCAACTTATTGGTGTTCATTTTCAATCTATCAATATAAAAAAATTATATCAAAATCAAATTACAGGATGTTAGGTATGTAGTTTGATCATTTTCCTCGACTTATGTACTAACATCATGTGGTTTATATTGTACATATGTAGCATCATCTACAACAGGGGTGTCAAGGTCATTTTAGCTCAGGGGCCGCATGGAGGAAAATCTGTGCACACGGAGTCTCTGGGCCCCTCGGGGGGGGTGTCCCGCCTTTCTGGTCTCTTGCTGGCTTGGGGGGCTGGCTGTCCCCTGCTTCTCCCGTGCCTTGTCCTCTGCCGGGCGCGTCTGTCTACGGCAGGCCTGGGCAATTATTTTGACTCGGGGGCCACATTTAGAGAAAAAAATGTGTCTGGGGGCCGGTATATCTATTTTTAAGAACACTTATACAAAACCTCACAATAATGTCTGATTGAATGCTAAAAACGTTATGACAGACCGCCTTAAAAAACTTAATGGAATTTTACATTTTTCTATGAACGATAAAACACTGAATATTGACAAAATATGAACGTCACACCCCCTTTCGATCGATATATTTTACAATCAAGTGAAACGCAACAAAAATGCAACAAACAGTGAAATAGGAACGCGAAGGGTACAAAATAAACCCACCTACAATCTGATATATCTGATATATCACTAAGTTAGAACTTTGTTGTGAAAATCTCCTTCCGCGTCTGTGGAAACGCTTCCCCCCCACACTGCTTGGTGCCTCGTCTGAGCTGCTGTGACGTAGATGACCATATTAACTAATTAGATGACCATAGTAACTAATTAGATTACCCTAGTAACTAATTAGATTACCATAGTAACTGGTATATCATCCATAAGAACAGATTCCAACCATTGAAATACTTTGTATAGTTGAAGACTTATGGTCATTAGAAAACATCACTGCACATCATAATGGCAGCTACACTTTCCATCTTAAAGATCTAAAGAAAATATTTGGGAATGTCCGGCGGGCCAGATTGAAAAGCTTAACGGGCCGCATGTGGCCTCCGGGCCTTAATTTGCCCAAGTCTGGTCTACGGCCTGCTGCTGGCTCTTCCGGGCGACACGGTGGGCCGGGCTCTGGGGTTCTTGTCGCTGGCCGGCCTGGCCGCGTGGGGCCGGTGGTCCCTTGTTCCCTGGGTGCCACACCTCCTGTTTTGGGTTGTATTCTCTGGGTGGTTTGGGCTGTACTCTGGCTCCCGCACATACTGGGAGTCAAATATATTGTACATACAAATACACACATTATAGACCAGTGGTTCTTAAAGGCCTACTGAAAGCCACTACTACCGACCACGCAGTCTGATAGTTTATATATCAATGATGAAATCTTAACATTGCAACACATGCCAATACGGCCGGGTTAACTTATAAAGTGCAATTTTAAATTTCCCGCTAAACTTCCGGTTGAAAACGTCTTTGGAAGATGACGTATGCGCGTGACGTAGCCAGTGAAACAGAAGTATCGGTACCCCATTGAAAACAATACAAAATAGCTCTGTTTTCATCTCATAATTCCACAATATTCTGGACATCTGTGTTGGTGAATCTTTTGCAATTTGTTTAATGAACAATGGAGACTGCAAAGAAGAAAGTTGTAGGTGGGATCGGTGTATTAGCGGCTGGCTGCAGCAACACAACCAGGAGGACTTACTTGGACAGCAGACGCGCTAGCCGAGCTAGCCGCCAACCGCACGGATGATCGGGTGAAGTCCTTCGTCGCGCCGTCGATCGCTGGAACGCAGGTGAGCACGGGTGTTGATGAGCAGATGAGGGCTGGCTGGCGTAGGTGGAGCGCTAATGTTTTTATCATAGCTCTGTGAGGTCCGGTTGCTAAGTTAGCTTCAATGGCGTTGTTAGCAACAGCATTGTTAAGCTTCGCCAGGCTGAGAATTATTAACCGTGTAGTTACATGTCCCTGGTTTAATAGTATTGTTGATCTTCTGTCTATCCTTCCAGTCAGGGATTTATTTATTTTGTTTCTATCTGCATTTGAGTCAGATGCTATCACGTTAGCTCAGTAGCTAAAGAGCTTCGCCGATGTATTGTCGTGGAGATAAAAGTCACCGTGAATGTCTATTTCGTGTTCTCGACTCTCATTTTCAATAGGATATAGTATCCGAGGTGGCTTAAAATACAAATTCGTGATCTACAATAGAAAAAGGAGAGAGTGTGGAATCCAATGAGCCAGCTTGTACCTAAGTTACGGTCAGAGCGAAAAAGGATGTGTCTTGCACTGCATTCTAGTCCGTCACTCTAACGTTCCTCATCCACAAATCTTCCATCCTCGCTCAAATTAATGGGGTAATCGTCGCTTTCTCGGTCCGAATCGCTCTAGCTGCATTGAAAACAATAGTAAAATATGAGGAGGCGAACAACTGACTACGTCACACTACTTCCGGTAGGGGCAAGGCAAAGAGACCAAAAGTTGCGAACTTTATCGTCGTTGTTCTATACTAAATCCTTTCAGCAAAAATATGGCAATATCGCGAAATGATCAAGTATGACACATAGAATGGATCTGCTCTCCCCGTTTGAATAAAAAAAATCATTTTAGTAGGCCTTTAATCTTGTTGGAGGTACCGAATCCCACCAGTTTCATATGCGCATTCTCCGAACCCTTCTTTAGTGAAAAATAAAATGTTCGTTTTTTTTCAAATTCAAGACAAAGTTATATGTTTTTGGTAACACTTTAGTATGGGGAACATATTCTAAGTAACAAAGACTTAATTTAGAGTTATTTGGTTAGGGTTAGGGTTAGAGGGATAGGGCCAGGGTTATAGGGTTATAATAAGGCCATGCCGAATAAGGCATTAATAAGTACTTAATAATGACTAGTTAAGAGCCAATATGTTACTAATTTGCATGTTAATAAGCAACTAATTAATGGTGAATATGTTCCTCATACTAAAGTGTTACCATGTTTTTTTACTGGTGCACAAAATGAACCGTGCATGAACATCATGTTGTTCAAAGAACAAAACCGAAACAGTGCATAAACTCACAACAAATTACACACCTGCAAATCTGTGTGACTTCTGCTGTTGCCTTATCCGTAATACGCCGATAGGGAGAAGTTTTTATTTACACAATGAGTCGGGTGTGTTTTGACCTCCGCCGAACCCCTGAGCCCGACTCACGGAACCCCTAGGGTTCGATCGAACCCCGGTTAAGAACCACTGTTATAGACCCTTTGCTTGTTCTGTGTGCACAGGTGAAGACTGAGTATGCCCAACTCAAAGATACGCTTGGTGCTGTGACGCAGGAGAGAGATTTAGCTCAGTGGGAGAGGAACCAGCTCCAAGGCAAACTGGAGAACCTAGAGCAGGTGCTCAAGGTGAGTACGGCAGCTTCACGTGTGCACAAGTACATCTTCCCCCAGGACCTTCGCTGCCTCCTTCTGTCGGTTGTGTTCCCATTCACCAGTCTAATGTCCCTGACGTGTCTGTTGCCTTCCAGTGCCGTGCGGGAAGGTCTGACCAGGAGCAGTGAGCGATTAGAAGCTCGGAGCTTGACCCCCCTATTTCGATATTTTATGTTTCCTCGACCCTCCCTTAATTGCCTCTACCCCTGCTAGAGTTAAAAGGTATCGCTGCTATGTCCGTCCCAAGAAAGCAGTGCTGTTTTGTCCACCGCAGTTTTGTCGGTGGGATGCTTGCAGACAAACATACAGACGCTCACCTAGCCCTCCACTTTGCGGACTGTGATTGATGCATGAGGTGGAGCGGAATTGTGAGACCGCCATGATGATCTGGTCCCCACACATATCCACCAACACATATTACCCTTGAGCTTCCACTGGCACGAACATTGGCTCCTTTCACTTTGCTGCCACAAACGTTCACTCTGGGATATGAATGGATGACACGGGCATATTGAACACCATTTTATGTTGGAGTTTTTGGATGAGGCACAAGTGTTATGATCGGTTGCCCGGATCATGTTCTGTTTGGTTTTGGACTCCCCCAGTTCCTGTTTTGTGCACCCCTGTGTTCGTTTTCTGTTACCACGGGTGCCGATTGGTTACTGTAACGATCGGGTCGCATTGTGATGCGGGGAGTTGTTCTCCCAAGATGCAGACGGACTCCGGACGCAGCGTGAAGGTAGGAAATGATTTATTTGAACAATAAATCAGGCAGGAAAAATAAATAAAGCATGCTCATAGCACAGGAGGCAAAGCTAAGGGGGCTAGCGTGGAAGCTAGCATACAAAAAGAGCCTAGCGTGGAAGCTAGCATACAAAAGGAATCAAAATACTGTCGTTAACTGTTGCGTGTGGCAAACTACACTGCAAAAAGTCAGTGTTCAAAAACAAGAAAAAAAAATACAAAAATTAGGGGTATTTTATTTGAACTAAGCAAAATTATCTGCCAATAGAACAATAAAATGTGGCTTGTCAAGACTTTCCAAAACAAGTAAAATTAGCTAACCTCAATGAACCCCGAAATACCTTAAAATAAGTATATTCTCACTAATAACAAGAGCACTTTTCTTGGCAGAAAAAAAAAAGAGAAAAAAAATATTCTTAAATTAAGTAAATGCTAGTGCCATTATCTTGACATAATGATATGCGCTCGGCATTACATTTCTTGAAACCAGCAAACTTATACTAAAAACTAATTTATTGTTCTTAATGGAAAGGCAACAAGGCAAATGCTTGTTACTCTCGGGGTCTCCTAGCCACTTTGGCAAATCATATGGTCTAAAAATGCATTTTTCCATTGATAACATGACATCATTGCGCCAAGTGCGTGCTTTTTCAGTCAATTAGTGCGCATATATATATATATATATGATCTTTTTTTATAGTAATTTTGAAGAATTTATCTGAATGTGCATGAACTATTTCTGTTCAAAATTGTTTGAAATGTCACATGTTAAATGTTTCAATAAAAAATTAAAGTTGTCTGTTTTAATTATGAGACAAAATTGTGTCAAAGTCATGATTTTTTTTTTTTCAATCTTGAAATAAGAAATTATTACTTTAAAAAAAGTAGTTTTATACTTGTGAGTGTTAATGACACAGCTTTGAAACAGTTGATATTCTAGTTTCAAGCATGTTTTACTCAATATAGGTCATCAAATCTCAGCAACAAGCTGTAATATTTTACTGAGATCATTTAGCACCAAAACCCTTAAAACAAGTAAAACACTCTGACATAAAATCTGCTTAGTGAGAAGAATGATCTTCTCAGACAGAAAATAAGCAAATATCACCCTTATTTGAGATATTTAATCTTACTTAGATTTCAGTTTTTGCACTCTGATTAGTGCCTGGCAACAGGTGAGCATCCCAGACACTAATCAGAGGCAGCTGCAACCAATCGGCACCCACGGTAACAGAAAACGAACACAGTGGTGCACAAAACAGGAACTGAGGGAGTCCAAAACTAAACAGAACATGATCCGGGCAACGGATCATAACAACAAGTAGGCACACTGTGGAATTTGCTCACCCTTTTCATGTAACTTGATTAAGTACTGAGGATGCGACTATTACTCCCTGTAATGAGACTCCTGAGAGGCATTTTGCCACCTAAAGGGGGCAGCAAATCTAGCTGTTTTTTTTCCTGTTTTCTGCTTGTTATCACTTGGCTGTTGTGGCGAACAGAATGCTGCACACTTAATTCTGTCGTGCATTGAAAAACAAATTGTGTGACTGCAGAGGTATCCATGCATCAAAATATATATCCGTCCGCTTTCCATTCTGGTTAGCATGTTCAGGGTTGCAGAGACCCCCGGACTTGAAAGGCAAACGTAACCTGGACTCATTTCCAGTCACAGAGCAATTGATGCTACCTCAACTGCATGCGACAAAAATGATGTTTGTTCCAAGCTTACACTAATGCTTAAAAAGGGCTGTTTGCAACTTGCTCAAAGTGACATTTTTCAAAGCAAAAATAATAACAAGAACACCACTAGCTAGCTTATGTTCCCATTAGTGGTTTGACAGAAAATATATGTGGTAAAACTTACTATATTTTTTACAATTGCTACACTTCAAAAAGTCAGTGTTCAAAAACAAGAAAAAAAAACCAAAATTAGGGGTATTTTATTTGAACTAAGCAAAATTATCTGCCAATAGAACAAGGAAATTTGCTTGTCAAGACTTTCCAAAACAAGTAAAATTAGCTAACTTCAATGAACCCAAAAATACTTAAAATAAGTATATTCTCACTAATGATATGCACTCGGCATTACATTTCTTGAAACCAGCAAACTTATACTAAAAACTAATTTATTGTTCTTAATGGAAAGGCAACAAGGCAACCGCTTGTTACTGTCGGGGTCTCCTAGCCGCTCAGGCAAATCATATGGTCTAAAAATGCATTTTTCCATCGATAACATGACATCATCGCGCCAAATGCGTGCTCTTTCAGTCAATTAGTGCGCATATATACAGCCCGGCCCCCGGCCAAAATTTTTTTAAATTGTAGTTTTGAAGAATTTATCTGAATGTGCATGAACTATTTCTGTTCAAAATTGTTAGAAATGTTAAATGTTTAAATATTAACTGTCAGTTTACTGTACTGTGCCAACTGTACTACTATATGAGTACGTATTTTCTATTGTTTCATTGAAAATAAAACTGCAAAGTCCATCTGTTTTAATTATGAGACACATTTGTGTCAAAGTCATGATTAGAAATAAGAAATTATTACTTTAAAAAAAGTAGTTTTATACTTGTGAGTGTTGATGACACAGCTTTGCAACAGTTGATATTCAAGTTTCAAGCATGTTTTACTCAATATAGGTCATAAAAGCTGTAATATTTTACTGTGATCAGTTAGGACCAAAAGCCTTAAAACAAGTAAAACACTCTAACATAAAATATGCTTAGTGAGAAGAATGATCTTATCAGACAGAAAATAAGCAAATATCACCCTTATTTGAGATATTTAATCTTACTTAGATTATAGTTTTTGCAGTGTACTTTTGTGTAACAATTCGTTTTACCGCCCGGAGGAAAATGATTGGTGTTTCCAGCGGTCACTGACCCTGTCTCGCCAACACGTACGCGCAGAGAGTGCGTGCACACACACAAGAACAGTCCAGGAGAAGTAACAAACAATTTGCAATCATGTTGTTGTTATGATACAACATACCCCGACTTAAACAAGTTGAAAAACGTATTCGGGTGTTACCATTTAGTGGTCAATAGTACGGAATATGTACTTCACTGTGCAACCTACTAATAAAAGTCTCAATCAATCAATCAATCATTCAATGTTAGCTAATGCTAACTTTCCAAACCGCTATAATAAGCTAACAACACCCAAAGCTAATGCCCGTGCGTTGTTACATCATTGAAGCCGGAAGACGGCGGAATATAACGACTAATTTAAATTGGAAAGTTAAAAAAAATAAAAAAATAAAAAAAAAAAATTGGAAAGTTAGCGCCCTCGAAGCATCAATGCTGCAAACAGCTTCTTTAATTGTGTCTCAGGCAGCATTCACACTCGTGGTTTACAATCTGGTCCTGACCAAAAGAGTAGGGTTGCCAACCGTCCCTTGAAAAAACGGAATCAACCCGTATTTAGAAACTGATGTGTATTTCTGGTCTTGTCATCCTCGTCCGGACAGAAGGATGACACGGCAGTGCGGCTGGATCAAAAAGAGACGTCGGAGACGCTTTACTGAACCAAAACGTTGCTTTATTACAAGCGAGTGTCATTAGTCAGGTCTGCAGTACCTGGAGGACCTCCGGTCAAAAAATGACGGACTCCTAACCCGGAGAAGCCAAACCATCAGTTATATATTCCTTCTGTCTCAGTCTGGGTGTGTGGTAAGTCAGGACAGCACAACCTGACCATGTAAGGAGATGTCCGTGTGTAAGTTTACCATGAATTACCATGAATTGATTTACTTGGACCCCGACTTAAACAAGTTTAAAAACTTATTCGGGTGTTACCATTTAGTGGTCAATTGTACGGAATATGTACTGTACTGTGCAATCTACTAATACAAGTTTCAATCAAAAATCAATCAATCAAAAAGTTTCCGGAAAACAACTGCTTTAAGTCATAACTCAAATGTTGGCATTGAGCTAGACAGGTAGTCTCTTCTCAAGGATAGGGTTATCACTTTTGCATTCCGAAGTCCCAACTAGAGCCTCTTTTCCTACGAGAATAGATCCAATCCACCTGCAAATATCAAACTAAGGGGCCTTATTTATTTATGTGCTCAAACCGAAATACCACTATTTAATTCAACTTGGTGGTTTGCCTTCTCCAAGTTGGATGTCAATCTTCACCGTAAGCAAAACATGGTGTGAGTTAATGAATTCACTTCAAAACAAAAGTACACGTTGAACCCTCAAGGGACGCGATTTGTCCCGTGTTTTTATTACTGGATATTTTTTCATCATGTTCCTGCGTTGGTGATGTGGCAGAGGAGCCAATTTTTTTTTTTTGGTATATTATGTCAAGTAAGCAAAGGCTGCGCAGTAAGGAACATACTGTATACATCACACCTGGGCAAATTAAGGCCCGGGGGCCGCATGGGGCCTGCTAAGCTTTTCAATCTGGCCCGCTGGACATTCCCAAATATTTTGTTTTAGATCTTTAAGATGGAAACTGTAGCTGCCATTATGATGAGCAGTGATGTTTTCAAATGACCGGAAGTCTTGAACTTTACAAAGTATTTCAATGGTTGGAGTTTGCGCTTTTGCATGATGTACTAGTTACTATGGTCATCTAATTAGTTACTGTGGGGGGAGGTGTGGCCAGCGCGCCTGCAGGAGCAAAGGTCACCGCCTCCGTCTATGGTGCTGAGGACGAGCACCATCGAATGGGGGTGGGGCATGTGCTGACGGCGAGACACAGCTGACGGGTGATTAGATTTCACAGGTGGTACGTGTTAATCTAATCATCTGTTGTCTTTAACAGTAAGCGGCCGAGAGCAGGGGAGGAGAGAAGGACTGGGAGGGACTGAAAAGTCACGGACTTCTGAAAATACTTTTTGATTCATTGTTGAGCATTAAAACTTTGTTAAAAACTGCACGCCTGGCTTCGGTGACGTGTGTACAGTGGAACTGCTAGGAAGCAACTTCTACAGTTACTATGGTAATCTAATTAGTTACTATGGTAATATACGTCACAGCAGCTCAGACGAGGCACCAAGCAGTGTGGGTGGGGAGCGTTTCCACAGAGTGTTTCCAGAGCGGCCAGCCTGAAATGCGGGTGTCAGGGTCAGACACGGACTGGGATTTTTACAACAAAGTTCTAAAGCTTAGAGATGTATCCAATTGGAGGTGGGGTTTTTTTTTGTTTTTGTTTTTTCACGTTCATATTTTCCTGTTTGTTGCATTTTTGTCGCGTTACGCTTGATTGTAAATGATGTCGCTCGAAGGGGGTGTGGTGTTCATACAGTATGTTGTCAATATTCCGTGTTTTATCGTTCATAGTTAATATTGTGAATCCCACATTCTTTATTTTCATGTACATTCTGGGTGTCTCATTCCGTTAAAAAAAATGTAAAATTCCATTCCGTGTTTTAAGGCGGTCTGTCATAACGTGTTTAGCATTCAATCAGACAATATTGTGAGGTGTTGTATTAGTGTTCCAAAAAATAGATATACCGGCCCCCTCTTTAAATTTGGCCCCTCAGTCAAAATAATTGCCCACACTGCAAAAAGTCAGCGGTCAAAAACAAGAAAAAAAAATACAAAAATGAGGGGTATTTTATTTGAACTAAGCAAAATTATCTGCCAATAGAACAAGAAAATTCGGCTTGTCAAGACTTTCCAAAACAAGTAAAATTAGCTAACCTCAATGAACCCAAAAATACCTTAAAATAAGTATATTCTCACTAATAACAAGTGCACTTTTCTTGGTAGAAAAAACTAATTAGACCTCTTTGCTCAATATGTTGAAAAATATTCTTAAATGAAGTAAATGCTAGTGCCATTAACTTGACATAATGATATGCGCTCGGCATTACATTTCTTGAAACCAGCAAACTTATACTAAAAACTAATTTATTGTTCTTAATGGAAAGGCAACAAGGCAACCGCTTGTTACTCTCGGGGTCTACTAGCCGCTCAGGCAAATCATATTGTCTAAAAATGCATTTTTCCATCGATAACATGACATCATCGCGCCAAGTGCGTGCTCTTTCAGTCAATTAGCGCGCATATATACAGCCCGGCCCCCGGCCAAAATTTTTTTAATTGTAATTTTGAAGAATTTATTTGAATGTGCATGAACTATTTCTGTTCAAAATTGTTAGAAATGTCACATGTTAAATGTTTAAATATTAACTGTCAGTTTACTGTACTGTGCCAACTGTACTACTATATGAGTACGTGTTTTCTATTGTTTCATTGAAAATAGAACAGCAAAGTCCATTTGGCCGTCATCTGTTTTAATTATGAGACACAATTGGCAAGTATGAGGGAGGTCAAAACCCCCACCGATCACAGCGTGTTATCTGCGTATAAAAAGCGGTGGCCCTTCTCATACTTTTTTATACCGGACAATTTCATTTTCCCAGAAATGGTTGGCAACCCCTAAATTCATGACCAGCATTTTCCCATTGTTTTTGTTATTATTTTTGCTATTTTGGCACAGCAGCAGCACACTGCAAAAAGTCAGTGTTCAAAAACAAGAAAAAAAAATACAAAAATGAGGGGTATTTTACTTGAACTAAGCAAAATTATCTGCCAATAGAACAAGAAAATTTGACTTGTCAAGACTTTCCAAAACAAGTAAAATTAGCTAACCTCAATGAACCCCAAAATACCTTAAAATGAGTATATTCTCACTAATAACAAGTGCACTTTTCTTGATAGCAAAAACAAATATGAGACCTTTTTTCTCCATATGTTGAAAAATATTCTTAATAAATTAGGTAAATGCTAGTGCCATTATCTTGACATAATATGCGCTCGGCATTACATTTCTTGAAACCAGAAAACTTACACTAAAAACTAGTTTATTTTTTTAATGGAAAGGCAAAATGGCAACGCTCAGGCAAATCATATGGTCTAAAAATGCATTTTCCCATCGATAACATGACATCATCGCGCCAAGTGCGTGCCTTTTCAGTCAATTAGTGAGCAAGGAATATAGTATATACAGTACATACACATATATATATATATATATATATATATATATATATATATATATATATATATATATATATATATATATATATATATATATATATATATATATATATACACTACAGTTCAAAAGTTTGGGGTCACATTGAAATGTCCTTATTTTTGAAGGAAAAGCACTGTACTTTTCAAAGAAGATAACTTTTAACTAGTCTTAACTTTAAAGAAATACACTCTATACATTGCTAATGTGGTAAATGACTATTCCAGCTGCAAATGTCTGGTTTTTGGTGCAATATCTACATAGGTGTATAGAGGCCCATTTCCAGCAACTATCACTCCAGTGTTCTAATGGTACAATGTGTTTGCTCATTGGCTCAGAAGGCTAATTGATGATTAGAAAACCCTTGTGCAATCATGTTCACACATCTGAAAACAGTTTAGCTCATTACAGAAGCTACAAAACTGACCTTCCTTTGAGCGGATTGAGTTTCTGGAGCATCACATTTGTGGGGTCAATTAAACGCTCAAAATGGCCAGAAAAAGAGAACTTTCATCTGAAACTCGACAGTCTATTCTTGTTCTTAGAAATGAAGGCTATTCCACAAAATTGTTTGGGTGACCCCAAACTTTTGAACGGTAGTGTATATATATATATATATATATATATATATATATATATATATATATATATATATATATATATATATATATATATATATATATATATATATATATTTACAGCCCGGCCCCCGGCAAATGCTTGTTACTTTCGGGGTCTCCTAGCCGCTTAGGCAAATCATATGGTCTAAAAATGCATTTTTCCATTGATAACATGACATCATCGCGCCAAGTGCGTGCTTTTTCAGTCAATTAGTGCGCATATATACATATATAATTTTTATTGTAATTTCGAAGAATTTATCTGAATGTGCATGAACTATTTCTGTTCAAAATTGTTTGGAAATGTCACATGTCAAATGTTTAAATATTAACTGTCAGTTTAATTATGAGACACAATTGTGTCAAAGTCATGTTTTTTTTTTATTTCATGCTTGAAATAAGACATTTTTACTTTGAAAAAGCAGTTTTATACGTGTGAATGTTGATGACACAGCTTTGCAACAGTTGATATTCTAGTTTCAAGCATGTTTTACTCAATATAGGTCATCAAATCCCAGCAACAAGCTGTAATATCTTACTGAGATCATTTAGGACCAAAACACTTAAAACAAGTAAAACACTCTAACATAAAATCTATCAGACAGAAAATAAGCAAATATCAGCCTTATTTGAGATATTTCATCTTACTTAGATTTCAGTTTTTGCAGTGCAGTAGTTGATGTTGCTCTGTAACCGGATCAGTACGTTCTCTGCGCCCGAGTGGAATGCGTGGTGAAAGACTTGAGATGCACTTTGCCTTGGATCTTGGCAACACTAACATTAGCCGTCTTTTATGCCCTCCCCCTCCCCCCCCCTAACCCCTTCCTTCCACCCGGGTTCCCCAACCTCTCTTCCCTTTGCGGACCAGCATATGCGCGAGGCTGCGGAGCGGAGGCAGCAGCTGGAGTTGGAGCATGAGCAGGCCTTGGCTGTACTCAATGCAAAGCAGCAGGAGATTGACCTGCTCCAGAAGGTAAGACAAGTCAGGTTGACCCTTAAAGAGGTGGTGTTGTTTGCTGAGTCAGCATCGGTTGATTTGGTTGAACAAGCCATGGCGATACGTTCCAGTTCAGAGTCGGTCGAGGCAGTCGGCGTCTCTCCCGAAATGTCATCCCTGGCCCTACTTGAGCCGTCGTCCCCTCACACCACCCACCTTCACCACGTTGCAAAGTGGTTATGACACCTTTTCCGAAGGCCGTTTTGGTGCTTGGCCTTTTCTTTTCTGTGCACCGGAGCTGGCTTTAGTGTCAAAGCGAGTCAGGCAAAGGCCGAGATTGTTGATAGTGTGAACGTGATAGGAATTGTCGCGTCGCTCCGGCTTCACAGTCGACCACTCACAGGCGGCTTTTCTCCTCTCGTTAGCAGAAGCTCATTACTGCTTTATCTGCCTTCCGATGTTCCGCATTCCCCGTAATTAATTGCCTGCAAAGTAGATTTATGAATGTGCTAAGTCGACGGATGCGTGCATGTTTTCTCTCAACAGATGTTCATCTTTTTGAATAAAACGTTTTTTTGTTTTTGTTTTTCTGCCACATTTATTCGACGTAGGGTTGTACGGTATACCGGTATTAGTATACCGTATTTTTCGGACTATAAGTCGCAGTTTTTTTTAATAGTTTGGCTGGGGGTGCGACTTATACTCAGGAGCGACTCACGTGTGAAATTATTAACACATTACCGTAAAATATCCAAATAATATTATTTAGCTCATTCACGTAAGAGACTAGACCAGAGGTGTCAAACTCATTTTAGATCGGGGGCCACATGGAGAGAAATCTACTCCCAAGTGGGCCGGACTGGTAAAATCACGGCACGATAACTTAAAAATAAAGACAACTTCAGATTGTTTTCTTTGTTTAAAAATAGAACAAGCACATTGCGAAAATGTACAAATTATAATGTTGTAGTTTTTTTTTACACTTACATGTTGCGGTTAATAGCATTCTGTCTTTATTTGTTGTTATTTATATTTCCTGAAGAAATGATGTGATAATGTTCATCAGTCAACTCATTGGTGTTCATTTTCAATCTATCAAGATAAACAAATGATATCAAAATCAAATTACAGTATGTTATTTATGTAGTTTGATCATTTTTGTCGACTGATGTACTTACATAATGTGGTTTATTTTGTACATATGTAGCATCATCTACAAAGATACAAAGAATTGCTATTGCGACATCCAGTGGACACATTTAGAACAGCAGTTTCTTTCATTGAAAAATTTCAGGTTAATTTTTATACTTAGCAAATTCATCCCCCGGGCCAGATAAAACCTGTTCGCGGGCCTGATCCGGCCCTCGGGCCGTACCTTTGACACCCCTGGACTAGACCATACTTGCCAACCTTGAGACCTCCAATATCGGGAGGTGGGGGTAGGGGGTGGGGGGCGTGGTTATTTACAGCTAGAATTCACCAACTCGAGTATTTCATATATATTTCATATATATATATATATCTATATATATATATATATATATATATATATATATATATATATATATGTATGAAATACTTGACTTTCAGTGAATTCTATCTATATATATTATTTTATTTACATAGAAAAAAAAAATACTTGAATTTCAGTGTTCCGGTGGCTATCCATTAGATGGCAGTATTGTCCTGTTTAACTTCTCCGTTCATGATGAGTATATAATTCCGGCCACCGTGTTCAATGGAGAAGTCTGTTCTACAAAATATGACGTCATTGGGCAGGCAAGCTGTTTATATTGTGGGAAAGCGGACGTGAGAACAGGCTGTCCCCACTCAGTCTCAGGTCCGCATTGAGCTGGAGGGGGCGTGGCCTCCAGCTCCGGCTCAATACCGGGAGTTTGTCGGGAGAGGCGCTGAATGCCGGGATTCTCCCGCTAAAAACGGGAGGGTTGGCAAGTATGGACTAGACCAGGGGTCGGCAACCCGCGGCTCTAGAGCCGCATGCGGCTCTTTAGCGCCGCCCTAGTGGCTCTGTGGAGCTTTTTCAAAAATGTATGAAAAAGGGAAAAAGATGAGGGGAAAAAAATATATTTTTTGTTTTAATATGGTTTCTGTAGGAGGACAAACATGACACAAACCTCCCTAATTGTTATAAAGCACACTGTTTATATTAAACAGGCTTCACTGATTCGAGTATTTGGAGCGTCGTTTTGTCCTACTAATTTTGGCGGTCCTTGAACTCACCGTAGTTTGTTTACATGTAGACCTTTCTCCGACTTTCTAGGACGTGTTTTATGCCACTTCTTTTTCTGTCTCATTTTGTCCACCAGACTTTTAATGTTGTGCGTGAATACACAAAGGTGAGTTTTGTTGATGTTATTGACTTGTGTGGAGTGCTAATCAGACATATTTGGTCACTGCATGACTGCAAGCTAGTCGATGCTAACATGCTATTTAGGCTAGCTATATGTACATATTGCATCATTATGCCTCATCTGTAGGTATATTTGAGGTAATTTAGTTTCCTTTAAGTCATCTTAATTCAACGTATATCTCATGACACACTATCTGTATGTAATATGGCTTTTAATTTTTTGCGGCTCCAGACAGATTTGTTTTTGTATTTTTGGTCCAATATGGCTTTTTCAACATTTTGGGTTGCCGACCCCTGGACTAGACGTATAAGATTTCATGGGATTTAGCGATTAGGAGTGACAGATTGTTTGGTAAACGTATAGCATGTTCTATATGTTATAGTTATTTGAATGACTCTTACCATAATATGTTATGTTAACATACCAGGCACGTTCTCAGTTGGTTATTTATGCCTCATATAATATACACTTATTCAGCCTGTTGTTCACTATTCTTTATTTATTTTAAATTGCCTTTCAAATGTCTATTCTTGGTGTTGGGTTTTATCAAATAAATTTCCCCAAAAAATGCGACTTATACTCCAGTGCGACTTATATATGTTTTTTTCCTTCTTTATTATGCATTTTCGGCAGGTGCGACTTATACTCCAGTGCGACTTACATATGTTTTTTTCCTTCTTTATTATGCATTTTCGGCAGGTGCGACTTATACTCCGGTGCGACTTATACTCCGAAAAATACGGTAGTACCGCAATATTTTTGTGTCCTGGGCATGACGTTAAAGTGCATCCGGCAGTGGAGGCTCCTCTATGGGGTCTTGGGGCACTAGGAGGTTAACCCCTTTCACTGCAAAAAGTCAGTGTTCAAAAACAATAAAAAAAAATAAAAAAATGAGGGGTATTTTATTTGAACTAAGCAAAATTATCTGCCAATAGAACAAGAAAATTTGGCTTGTCAAGACTTTCCAAAACAAGTAAAATTAGCTAACTTCAATGAACCCAAAAATACTTAAAATAAGTATATTCTCACTAATGATATGCACTCTGCATTACATTTCTTGAAACCAGCAAACTTATACTAAAAACTAATTTATTGTTCTTAATGGAAAGGCAACAAGGGAACCGCTTGTTACTCTCGGGGTCTCCTAGCCGCTCAGGCAAATCATATGGTCTAAAAATGCATTTTTCCATCGATAACATGACATCATCATGCCAAGTGCGTGCTCTTTCAGTCAATTAGTGCGCATATATACAGCCTGGCACCCGGCCAAATTTTTTTAAATTGTAATTTTGAAGAATTTATCTGAATGTGCATGAACTATTTCTGTTCAAAATTGTTAAAATTGTCATATGTTAAATGTTTAAATATTAACTGTCAGTTTACTGTACTGTGCCAACTGTACTACTATATGAGTACGTATTTTCTATTGTTTCATTGAAAAAACCCAGCATCCGTTTTAATTATGAGACACAATTTTGTCGAAATCATGATTTTTTTTTCATGCTTGAAGTAAGAAATTATTACTTTCAAAAAGTAGTTTCATACTTGTGAGTGTTGATGACACAGCTTTGCAACAGTTGATATTCTAGTTTCAAGCATGTTTTACTCAATATAGGTCATCAAATCTCAGCAACAAGCTGTAATATCTTACTGAGATCATTTAGGACCAAAACCCCTAAAACAAGTAAAAGACTCTTACATAAAATCTGCTTAGTGAGAAGAATGATCTTATCAGACAGAAAATAAGCAAATATCACCCTTATTTGAGATATTTAATCTTACTTAGATTTCAGTTTTTGCAGTGTACTTTTGTTTGTTCTACTTATTTCCACTCACGTGTAGTCAGCTGCGAGTTAACTTCAGCTGCTATTAACGTTATTTGCTATTAAGCAAATTATTATTACATAATCTAGATTTAGGATTATCTTTCTTTATTGATACAAATAAATACTCTTAAAACTACAAGTTGCTACATATACTGATCACAAATATAAACACAACACTTGTTTTTGCTCCCATTTTTCATGAGTTGAACTCAAAGATCTAAAACATTTACTTATATACACAAAATATCTATTCCTCTCAAATATTTTTCACAAATCTGTGTTAGTGAGCATTTCTTATGTGCCAAGATAATCCATCCCACCTCACAGGTGTGGCATATCAAGATGCTGATTAAACAGCGTGATTGTTGCACAGGTGTGCCTTAGTCTGCCCACAATAAAAGGCCATTCTGAAATGAGCAGTTTTGCTTTATTAGAGGTCTTGGGGGGTGAGAAAAGCAGTCAGTATCTGGTATGACTACCATTTGCCTCACGCAGTGCAACACATCACAGAGTTGATCAGGTTGTTGATTGTGGCCTTCGATGCGAAGTTGCTGGATATTGCCAGGAACTGGAACACAGCGTGTGTGGTATACGGTTGTGAGGCCGGTTGGATGTACTGCCAATAGTGAACATTCAATTCACGGGCAACAGCTCTGGTGGACATTTTCCTGCAGTCAACATGCTGACTGCACGCCGCCTCAAAACTTGCAATATCTGCGGCATTGCGCCGTGTGCCAAAACTGCATATTTCAGAGTTGCATTTTATCGTGGGTGTCATGATCTGGATCATGTTTTTTGTTACTTTCGGTTTAAGACTCCACGAGTTTCTGTTTGCGCTCCCTTGTTTGTTTTAGTTTCCATGACGACTGATTAGTTTCACCTGTCTCATGTGTTTGACTCACGCACCTGCTCTAATCAGAGACTATTATTTAAGCCTCTTTTGCCAGTTAGTCGTCCTGGCGACATTGCTCTCTTTTGACTTTTTCATGCCATAGTTCATGCTGTTCGATTCATGCCGTGTCCAGTAAGTCTTTTTTGTTCCATGTCCATAGTTCTTGCTATTTGTTTCAAGCCACAGTTTAGTGAGTTTTTTCATGTTTTTAGTTTCATGTCCATAGTTTATGCTAAGTCTCAGCTTTTGGTTTCCTGCGTTAAGCTTGTCTTTGCCTTGAGCGCTTTTTGTAGTACTTTGAGTTTGAATAATTAAATAATGTTCCTACCTTCAAGCCTTGTCCAGTATAGTCCGATTGCATCCCGGGAGAACAATCCTCGCAGTGAGCTGCGTAAAACTCCACGTTATGACAGTGGGCAGCCTAAGGCACACCTGTGTGACAATCACGCTGTTTAATCAGTATCTTGATATGCCAAATTCATTGTGTTGCTCAAGGTAATATAATTGATATGGTGCTGGGATACCCATCAAAGTGGACAACTAATTTTTTGACCTCGGTATTTGTCAAATCCTAGTTACGGCTCTGACTATGATCAATGTCTGTCAGAAATTATGACATCTTCATTTCATTCCATTCACGTGTTGTCGCCTCCACACCATCCTCAGCTGAATGTGATTGCACAAACATCTGTGTCTATTTCATAGACGGTTCATCTTGTCTTGGGTGTGTTTGCCTTTAGAGTTAAATGGGAATTGTGAAAAGTCCTTGTTAGAACTTATTTTCTTCTCAAAAATGTTACGCACCGTAGATTTGCTTCTTTTCAGTCTGCTCCCAATAGTCCTTTGTGAAAATGTGTGAAGTAACCATTTGATCAATCAGCTGCAGAGATGGAGAAACTGTGTCCAATGTGTTTCTTGAAGGGGAACTGCACTTATTTTTGGAGTTTTGCCCATCATCCATGTGTGATAATGATACAGGATTTTCCATTTTCTGGGAATTTAAATAGTAAAAAAAACTGCTAGTACAAGGCGGTCAACAAATCAGGTAATGGGACTAATCTATTCCAACGATAAATCCCTCGAAAAAACATCCAAAATACTGCCAACAAGGTTCAAATTGGATGGCGTGGCCTGCATAGTGACCAAGCTACTAGGGATGGGAATCCGATTTCTGGGGTGACGATTGTCCATTCAAACCGATTCTCACAATGTATTAGTGAAGTGAAGTGAATTATATTTATGAAGCCCTTTTATATAGTGGAACCCAATATCCAAGTTACATTTAAACCAGTGTGGGTGGCACTGGGAGCAGGTGGGTAAAGTGTCTTGCCCAAGGACACAACGGCAGTGGCTAGGATGGCAGAAGCGGGGATCGAACCTGGAACCCTCAAGTTGCTGGCACGGCCACTCTACCAACTGAGCTATACCGCCCCAAAACCAGTATTATTTGGTATGACAATTACAATGAAACTTTTTCAAAACAGGTTAGTAAAGCTCCTTATGGATTGCTTACAAATGTCTTTAAAAAAAATAGATTATTAAAAAACAAAAAAAACCAATGTTTTTTATTGTTTTTTAAAAATTATGAATGATTTTAAAATCAGAATAAATAGGAATTGCTTTTTTTTTTTTTTTTTGCAGCGGGGTCTCCATTGTCGTATTTTACGCTTTCAATAGGGAGACAGGTCCGGACTACAGGCAGGCCAGTCTAGTACCCGCACTCTTTTACTATGAAGGCATTGTCTTGCTGAAATAAGCAGGGGCGTCCATGATAACATATGTTGCTCCAAAACCTGTATGTACCTTTCAACATTAATGGTGCCTTCACAGATGTGTAAGTTACCCATGTTTTGGGCACTAATACACCCCCATACCATCACAGATGCTGGCTTTTACACTTTGCACCTATAAACAGTCCAGATGGTTCTTTTCCTCTTTGTTCCTGAGGACACATAACGTCCACAGTTTCCGTAAACAATTTAAAATGTGGACTCGTCAGACCACAGAACACTTTTACACTTTGCTCCAGTCCATCTTAGATGAGCTCGGGCCCAGTGAAGCCGGCGGCGTATTAAAAAAATGTATTATTAAAAATCGTTTTCTTTAAATTATGAATCATTTTAAAATCAGAATGAATAGGAATCACAATTTGGATGTGGATCGGTTTTTTTGTGTTTTTTTGCAGCCCTTTTTGTAAGAAGGAACTACACTGCAAAAAGTCAGTGTTCAAACCCCCCCCCAAAAAAATACAAAAATTAGGGGTATTTTATTTGAACTAAGCAAAATTATCTGCCAATAAAACAAGAAAATTTGGCTTGTCAAGACTTTCCAAAACAAGTAAAATTAGCTAACCTCAATGAACCCCAAAAATACCTTAAAATAAGTATATTCTCACTAATAACAAGTGTACTACTATATGAGTACGTATGTTCTATTGTTTCATTGAAAATAAAACAGCAAAGTCCATTTTGCTTATGAGAGACAATTGTGTCAAAGTCATGATTTTTTTTTTTCATGCTTGAAATATGAAATTATTACTTTAAAAAAGTAGTTTTATACTTGTGAGTGTTGATGACACAGCTTTGCAACACTTGATATTCTAGTTTCAAGCATGTTTTACTCAATATAGGTCATCAAATCTCAGCAACAAGCTGTAATATCTTACTGAGATCATTTAGGACCAAAACACTTAAAACAAGTAAAACACTCTAACATAAAATCTGCTTAGTGAGAAGAATTATCTTATCAGACAGAAAATAAGCAAATATCACCCTTATTTGAGATATTTCATCTTAGATTTCAGTTTTTGCAGTGTACTTTTGTTTTTTTCTACTTATTTCCACTCACGTGTAGTCAGCTACGAGTTAACTTTAGCTGCTATTAACGTTGGTTGGTTAAAACAAGGAAGAAGGAGCTTGAACTACATTTTCAAATAACAATACTCAGTTATTGCCTTTGAGTTAGTAAAAGGCAATGCTACATTATACATTTTGCAAGTGAAATCTAAGTAAGATTAAATATCTCAAATAAGGGTGATATTTGCTTATTTTCTGTCTGATAAGATAATTCTTCTCACTAAGCAGAGTTTATGTTAGTGTTTTACTTGTTTTAAGGGTTTTGGTCCTAAATGATCTCAGTAAGATATTACAGCTTGTAGCTGAGATTTGATGACCTATATTGAGTAAAACATGCTTGAAACTAGAATATCAACTGTTGCAAAGCTGTGTCATCAACACTCACAAGTATAACACTACTTTTTTAAAGTAATAATTTCTTATTTAAAAAAAAAAAACATAAGATAATGGCACTAGCATTTACTTAATTTAAGAATATTTTTCAACATATTGAGCAAAAACGTCTCTTTTTCTTTTTCTACCTAGAAAAGTGCACTTGTTATTAGTGAGAATATACTTATTTTAAGGTATTTTTGGGTTCATTGAAGTTAGCTAATTTTACTTGTTTTGGAAAGTCTTGACAAGCCGAATTTTCTTGTTCTATTGGCAGATAATTTTCCTTAGTTCAAATAAAACACCCCTCATTTTTGTAAAAATGTTTTCTTGTTTTTGAACACTGACTTTTTGCAGTGTATACTAGAAGGTTGTGGCACAAAGCCGGGAACTTGGTCCGCTTTGAAAATTCACACATGCTACCAACTTGATATTAATTTGCTCTAAACTTGTCAATCAGCAAATTTGAACACGGCATCAAACCAACACAAAATCAACTAGAAAACATTCTTTATTCTGAGGAATGAATCTGAATTTTGCAGCTCAAGGAGGGCACAAATGCTGTAAGATACAACATCCCATGCATCCCAATGAGAGCGGACATTGTTAGTCACTGCTTTGTTTTCTTATTTGAAATGTTTAGCGCATAGCAATGGAAGCTACAGTATCTTTGCTATGTGCTCTGTGAAGTCAATGCACCCAAGTTACGATAATGCTTAAAAATGACTAAAATACTGTAGATATTACCTCCTATCTTAAATGTGCCTTTTACTACATTACATACATACTTACAGCATGTACCGTATTTTTAGGAAAGTATAAGTCGCACAGGCCGAAAATGCATAATAAAGAACGAAAAAAACATATATAAGTCGCACTGGAGTATAAGTCGCATTTTTTGGGGAAATTTATTTGATAAAACCCAACACCAAGAATAGACATTTGAAAGGCAATTTAAAATAAATAAAGAATAGTGAACAACAGGCTGAATAAGTGTACGTTATATGACGCATAAATAACCAACTGAGAACGTGCCTGGTATGTTAATGTAACAAATTATGGTAAGAGTCATTCAAATAACTATAACATAGAACATGCTATACCAGAGGTGTCCAAAGTGCGGCCCAGGGGCCATTTGCGGCCCGCAGCTAATCGTTTACCGGCCCCCCACACATTCTGCAAAAATTGCAAAATTGATAGTATTGCAAAAATAAAAAATAAACATTTTAAAAAAGTGGAATGAGGTGAAATCTAACGAGAAAAAGTTGCAATGTTGACACAAAGCTGCCATGCAGGCTGTTTTTTTTTAAATCTTTTGTCTTTATTTTAATTTTTTTTGCCATTGCTTGAAAAAAAAAAAAAAAAAAAGACAAAAAATCTATGTTACAATGAATTATTACTTTAAAAATTTCATTTTAAAATGTTTTATGTGGAAAAAATATTGCATAAATTGTGTGGTTGCCATATAAAAACATCAACGTTTTATTTGACAAAAGAGCATAAAACACACAAAATAATAGTTCAAACGTAAAATCAACAGATGTATCTGAAGTTGATCTTGTAATTTAAGTGTGAAAAGTAAAAAAAAGTAAATAAAAATGTATCACTTTATGAGTGGGAGACCTTTTAGATCCCAAATATATATTTAGTGGGATTTTATTTAACTTTTCACTGTGATTACTCAAAAATATTAAAGAATTCAAATCAATGGTGTCCTGCATTATTGATCTTTTAGGGCTCTAATTACTAAATACTGCATATTTCAGTTTTACTATAAAAAACAAAGTTGTCTTTGACAGAAAAGGCATAAAACCTGTTTTTTTTACTTGATATCAACCTGAAGTTGGTAGAGATATACTGTAAAAAATAATAATAATAACTTGACTTATTTTTAATATTTTAATGACTGAGACCCTTGACCCTTGACTGATCCCCGGGAGCCCTAAAGGTTAAAAAAAAAAAAAATCTATATATTTTGTTGTGGTTTGAAAATGGAAAATATCAAAATGGCCCCCGTATGCTGAAATTTTTCCGTGTGTGGCCCTCAGTGGAAATAGTTTGGACACCCCTGTGCTATACGTTTACCAAACAATCTGTCACTCTTAATCGCTAAATCCCATGAAATCTTATACGTCTAGTCTCTTACGTGAATGAGCTAAATAATATTATTTTATATTTTACGGAGTAAAATCCTGAGTATAAGTCGCACCCCCGGCTAAACTATGAAAAAAACTGCGACTTATAGTCCGAAAAATACGGTATATAAAAAGGGTGTTTGAGGTTTTTTAAGAGTGCTTTATAGGCGGGATAAATCGTATCCCCATTACCTGCAGTTAGCCGCCTCTTACTAGCAGTTGTTTAGTATTTAAAATGAACAGAAAAGGAAAGTACATGTGTTTTCTTGTTCTTGTGGCTCATGATAGGCAATGTTCCAAAAAAGGTGCAATTCCCCTTTTAGACTAATCATAGTGATGAAAAATGTTTTGAATGACGTCATCCTGATCTGAAGCACTGCATCTGTGTTTCCCAGGCTCAGGTTGTGGCTAAAAAGGAACATGAAGGCGCGGTTCATCTGTTAGAGGTGAGCGTCTGTACTGAGGGGGCGGGGCTTTGCATGTGTAGATTTCATGTAATATTGCAGTATAACATACAAGTAATACACTACTAAATATAGTTGTGTAAGCAGGTCATGTGTGGTTCTGGGTGTGAACAGTTGAGGGTAATGTTTTAATGGTGTTTTCAATGAAAATGAGCATGAGTGATGATGTTTGTCTTTTTAACATCTCTTTTTACTGCATTGGTGTTGTTGCTCAGAACCACCTGGACAGCATGCAGGTATTTCACCATTGCTTTCATATTGATGTACGTTTGATGTATAGTAAATAGCATCTATTATTTGGATGGTCGGTCCAGAAAAAAAAAATAGATCCTGTATTTGCTGACATACAGTGGGTACGGAGGGTAGTCAGACCCCTTTAAACTTTTCAGTATTTGTTTCATTGCAGCCATTTGCTAAAATAAAAAAAGGTCATTTAATTTCTCATGAATGTACACTCAAGCACCCCATCTTAACACAAACAATGAAAATGTAGAAATGTTTGCTAATGTGTTAAAAGAAAAGAAAAAAACACTATATATATCTATATATTGTGTATATGTGTGTGTATGTATGTATGTGTATGTATGTATGTGTATATATGTATGTATTTGTATATATATGTATGTATGTATATATGTATTTGTATATATATATGTATGTATGTATGTATACATATGTATGTATTTGTATATATATGTATGTATGTATGTATATATTAGTATATATATATATATATACACACGTATATATATATATGTATGTATATATATATATATATGTATGTATATATGTGTGTATATATATATGTATGTATATGTGCATATATATATATATGTATGTGTATATATGTATGTATATATATATATATATATATATATATGTATGAGTATATATGTATGTATGTATATATGTATGTATGTATATATATATATATATGTATGTATGTATATATATATGTATGTATATATGTGTATGTATATATGTGTATATATGTATGTATGTACATATGTATGTAAGTATATATATATATGTATGTATGTATATATGTATGTAAGTTTATATATATAAATATATACATACATACGTATGTATATATTTATATATATATACGTATGTATGTATGCATATATGTATGTGTATATATGTATGTAAATATATATATATTTTTTAATATATTTATACATACATACATACATACATACATATATATATATATATACATATACATATATATATATATATATACATACATATATATATACATATACATATATATATATATATATACATATACATATATATACATACGTATATATATATATATATATATATATATACAGTGGGGCAAAAAAGTATTTAGTCAGCCACCCATTGATTGTCAATGGGTGGCTGACTAAATACTTTTTTGCCCCACTGTATATACATATATATATATATATATATATATATATATATATATATATATATATATATATATATATATATATATATATATATATATATATATATATACATACATATATATACATATACAGTCGCGATCAAAAGTTTACATACACTAGTAAAGAACATAATGTCATGGCTGTCTTGAGTTTCCAATAATTTCTACAACTCTTATTTGTTTGTGATAGAGTGATTGGAGCACATACTTGTTGGTCAAAAAAACATTCATGAAGTTTGGTTCTTTTATGAATTTTTTTATAGGTCTACTGAAAATGTGAGCAAATCTGCTGGGTCAAAAGTATACATACAGCAATGTTAATATTTAGTTACATGTCCTTTGGCAAGTTTCACTGCAATAAGGCACTTTTGGTAGCCACCCACAAGCTTCTGGTTGAATTTTTGACCACTCCTCTCGACAAAATTGGTGCAGCTCAGCTAAATCTGTTGGTTTTCTGACATGGACTTGTTTCTTCAGCATTGTCCACACGTTTAAGTCAGGACTTTGGGAAGGCCATTCTAAAACCTTCATTCTAGCCTGATTTAGCCATTACTTTACCACTTTTGACATATGTTTGGGGTCATTGTCCTGTTGGAACACCCAACTGTGCCCAAGACCCAACCTCCGGGCTGATGATTTTAGGTTGTCCTGAAGAATTTGGAGGTAATCCTCCTTTTTCATTGTCCCATTTAAAGCACCAGTACCATTGGCAGCAAAACAGGCCCAGAGCATAATACTACTACCATCATGCTTGACGGTAGGAATGGTGTTCCTGGGATTAAAGGCCTCAAATTTTCTCCTCCTAACATATTGCTGGGTATTGTGGCCAAACAGCTCAATTTCTGTTTCATCTGACCACGGAACTTTCCTCTAGAAGGTCTCATCTTTGTCCGTGTGATGTCAGATAAAACAAGCATTGAGCTGTTTGGCCACAATACCCAGCAATATGTTTGGAAGAGAAAAGGTGAGGCTACCAAAAGCGCCTTATTGCAGTGAAACTTGCCAAGGGACATGTAACCAAATATTAACATTGCTGTATGTATACTTTTGACCCAGCAGATTTGGTCACATAATAAATTCATAAAAGAACCAAACTTCATGAATGTTTTTTGTGACAGACAAGTATGTGCTCCAATCACTCTATCACAAAAAAATAAGAGTTGTAGAAAGTATTGGACACTCAAGACAGCCATGACATTATGTCCTTCACATACTTGTCGGTCACAAAAAACATTCATGAAGTTTGGTTCTTTTATAGACAGTTTTTGGTTGTTTTTCTGAGCTACCCAAAAGTTTGCCATGCGCCTCACTGCCCGCCCACCCTGTCTTCAAACTTCCATCAAAGCCAGCGCTCACACAGAGGCTGAAGTATGACTGACTGGACGTCTCCCTGCCTTGATCACAGAGATATATTCAGCCTCACTTCTCAATAATTGATTAAAAAGACTTGACAAATAAAATAAAGCCTTCAAAGTCCTTTCATCAAGTTAAAAGAAACATCTGGCTGACTGACCTCAGCCATTTTGGAACACCCGAGATTCCAACATCAGAGCTTCAAACGTCTGCCTTTACAATAGGGATGATGTTTGATAAGAA
Source organism: Entelurus aequoreus (assembly GCF_033978785.1). Lineage (NCBI taxonomy): Eukaryota > Metazoa > Chordata > Actinopteri > Syngnathiformes > Syngnathidae > Entelurus > Entelurus aequoreus. Next base: position 58,411,265 of record NC_084736.1, read on the forward strand.
ATTATCGAGTTCAAGCCCATTATCGAATCCTCTTATCGAACAGATTCCTTATCGATTCTCTTATCGAATCCAAATAGGTTGTTATATATGGGAAAAAAACACAATATTTGGTTTAACAAAAGCTCACTTTTATTTTATAAGAAAGAAATCAAATCAAATAAATAAATATTGACTGTTACCCAATGGGCATAACATTGCAGGTCCCACAGGGCATTTCCTGTACGTGGGAAGGGATTCGAATAAAGAACCAACTCTTTGTCTTTACTATAGTGGCCTCGATAACCGGTTCTCAAAAAGGGATTAGAGTCCATGGAATCGGTTCTTTTCTTATCGAACAACCGGGAGAACCGATTTCGAACATCATCCCTACTTTACGAAGAAAATACTAAATTCTCAGTTGAACATCATTGTTGTTGTAGTCGTAATAGTGTATGTAGTACTTTAGTAGTTGTCATACATTTAGATAATGGAACCAACCCATGCAAGTGTTTCAATGTAAAGGAATCAGATTATAGCAGAACGCCAACAATAGAACCACAGCTCCCCCTGTAGTGCCAGCAGGACTCATGCAGCCAACACCACCATAATTGACTAAAGGCATGCATGACACAACCATCTTGCCGGGACAAACCATTAAGCTTTCAATAAACCTCAATATCTCCAGCATTTTGTTGATAAAAACATAAAGAAGCATCGCCAATTTGATACCGTACGTAGCCCAGCATCTGTTCTATGGTGTCCACTTGCTGCACAGTTACACAGCTGCATGTTGATGTCAAGTATCAGTCTGTGCATACAAGCATGACTGTGTTGTAAACAAAAATTCCAGGGTGTCATGATCAGAAATACTGTACCAAACAGGCTAACCTCCTCCATCCTCCAAGGACAAAGCTACGAACTATGGGAGATCTGGCTTTCTGCTCTGTTGCTCCCAGTCTGTAGAACGCTCTCCCTGACCACCTGAGGGCACCTCAGACTGTGGATGCTTTTAAAAAAGGCTTAAAAACCCATCTTTTTAAAAAAAGCCTTTTTATTGATTTTTATAGATATGCATGCTGGTTCTAGCTATTGGGCTGTTTCTAGTTTTATATTTTATTTATTTTTATTATTATTACTATTTTCTTTTTAACACTGTGGCACTTTGAGGTTGTTTGCTCAACGTAAATAGCTTTTTACAAATACAATCTATTATTATTATTATTATTATAATCCCCTGGGGGAAATTCGGGTGTTACCGTTCGTTGCTCTTTGTGTATGAATACAGAATAAGGAGAATAGAGATAGTACAAAATAAGCAATATAATAAACTAAAGTACCAAGTAGGACTACAATAATATATGTACAAGATATACAATATTTCCATGGTGAATTTGTCAGGTGAGCTGTGTGAAACAGGTATTACACGTTTTAGATAGAGATGTCCGATAAATGCTTTAAAATGTAATATAGGAAATTATCGGTATCGGTTTCAAAAAGTAAAATGTATGACTTTTTAAAACGGTGTACACGGACGTAGGGAGAAGTACAGAGCGCCAATACACCTTAAAAGGCAATGCCTTTGCGTGCCGGCCCAATCATGTAATATCTACGGCTTTTCACACACACACACACACACACACACACACACACACACACACACACACACACACACACACACACACACACACACACACACACACACACACACACACACACACACACACACACACACACAAGTGAATGCAAGGCATAATTGGTCAACAGCCATACAGGTCACACTGAGGGTGTCTGTATAAACAACTTTAAAGGCCTACTGAAACCCACTACTACCAACCACGTAGTCTGATAGTTTATATATCAATGATGAAATCTTAACATTGCAACACATGCCAATACGGCCGGGTTAACTTATAAAGTGCAATTTTAAAATTCCCGCCACACTTCCGGTTGAAAAACTCCTTTGGATATGATTTATGCGCGTGACGTCACAAAAGCAACGGAAGTGGTTGGACCCCATCGGACCCGATAGAAAAGCCTCTTGTTTTCTTCGACAAAATTCCACATTATTCTGGACATCTGTGTTGGTGAATCTTTTGCAATTTGTTTAATGAACAATGGAGACTGCAAAGAAGAACGTTGTAGGTGGGATCGATCGGTGTCTTAGCGGCTAAGTACAATACTGTAATATCTGTGATATTTGCATTAGTGTACTGTCTTTAAGGGTTTGGGGAACGCGCATGCGCGAGTGAGTTGGCGGAGAACTTGTGTGTGTGTGAGCGTGAGTTTTGGCTAACAGCAGCTCGTGTATGTGTGTGCGTTACTTTTTGAACTACAACCAGTTACCGCTTTTTAATAAAGCGATTGAGCAGCGCATCCTCGTCTGTGTGACTCCTTCTCCACTGCGGGGCATTACAATACTTACAGCAACACAACAAGGACTACTTACTACGCCTAGCCGATGCTTGCCGCCAAACCCACGGATGAAGTCCTTCGTCGCGCCGTTGATCGCTGGAATGCAGGTGAGCACGGCTGTTGATGGGTTTCTATCTTCATTTGAGAACGATGCTATGCGCTAGCTCAGTAGCTAAGTGTGTCACCGATGTATTGTCTTGGAGGTAAGTCACTTTAAATGTCCATTTCGCGTGCTCGACTCTCATTTTCAAGAGGATATAGTATCCGAGGTGGTTTAAAATACAAATCCGTGATTCACAATAGAAAAAGGAGAGAGTACATAGTTCTGTGAGGTCTGGTTGCTAAGTTAGCTTCAATGGCGTCGTTAGCACAGCATTGTTAACCTTCGCCAGCCTGGAAATCATTAACCGTGTATTTACATGTCCACGGTTTAATAGTATTGTTGATTTTCTATCTATCCTTCCAGTCAGAGGTTTATTTATTTTGTTTCTATCTTCATTTGAGAACGATGCTATCGCGCTAGCTCAGTAGCTAGCTAGCTAGCTGTGTCACCGATGTATTGTCTTGGAGATAAAAGTCACTTTAAATGTCCATTTTGCGTGCTCGACTCTCATTTTCAAGAGGATATAGTATCCGAGGTGGTTTAAAATACAAATCCGTGATCCACAATAAAAAAAAGGAGAGTGTGGAATCCAATGAGCCAGCTTGTACCTAAGTTACGGTCAGAGCGAAAAAAGATACGTCCATCACTGCCTCTCAAGTCGTTCACTGTAACGTTCCTCATCTACGAATCTTTCATCCTCGCTCAAATTAATGGGGTAATCATCACTTTCTCGGTCCGAATCTCTCTCGCTCCATTGTAAACAATGGGGAATTGTGAGGAATACTAGCTCCTGTGACGTCACGCTACTTCCGGTACAGGCAAGGCTTTTTTTTTATCAGCGAGCAAAAGTTGCGAACTTTATCGTCGATTTTCTCTACTAAATCCTTCCAGCAAAAATATGGCAATATCACGAAATTATCAAGTATGACACATAGAATTGATCTGCTATTCCCGTTTAAATAAAAAAAAATCATTTCAGTAGGCCTTTAACACTGTTACAAATATGACGCCACACTGTGAACCCACACCAAACAAGAATGACAAACTGACAAGAGTGCGCAAGCGTGATCATATCACACCCATCCTCAAATCACTCCACTGGCTCCCTATTGCATCCCGGACCCAATTCAAGATTAACCTGCTAACTCACCAATGCATCTACAGCAACGCCCCCTCCTACCTCAAGGACCTAGTTTCCCCCAACCTCCGCTCTTCAAACACTAACCTCCTCAAACCCATCAGGACAAAGTTACAATCAATGGGCCGACGGGCTTTGTGCTCGACCGCACCCGAACTCTGGAACGCTCTCCCCGACCATTTTAGAGCACCACAGTCGGTCGACCATTTTAAGAAGGGACTCCCTGCTTGGCACTCAGCATCAAGGGTTGGAATTGGGGGTTAAATCACCAAAAATTATTCCCGGGCGCGGCCACCGCTGCTGCTCACTGCTCCCCTCACCTCCCAGGGGGTGATCAAGGGTGATGGGTCAAATGCAGAGAATAATTTCGCCACACCTAGTGTGTGTGTGACAATCATTGGTACTTTAACTTTAACTAAAAACCCATCTTTTTAGCACAGCTTTTATCTAATTTCTCTACCTTCGTGTTTTTTAAATACACTGCTTGCCTATCTGTTTTATCCAGTGCTTTCATGCTTTTATTATTTTATTTTTATTGTCTGCATTTTAATTTTGCTTTTATTTTCTTTCATTTCACTTTGTTGTCTGTGAAGCACTTTGAGTCTGCCTTGTGTATGAAAAGCGCTATACAAATAAAGTTGCCTTGCCTTGCCTTGCCTTTATTTCTATTTTTATCTATGTTTCTGTTTTATCTAATGTTTATCTAGTGTGTGTCATGATTTCATTTCTATTTTATTGTATATTCTAACTTTCTATTTTTTATTTTTTTTTATACTTTGTAGCACTTTGAGATTTTAACAAATGTAAAGTTCATTATTATTATTTATTACAAACACATTTCGGGAGAACATCGTAACACAACATAAGCACAACAGAACAAATACCCAGAACCCCTTGCAGCACTAACTCTTCCGGGACGCTACAATATACACCACCCTATCCCTCAACCCCGCCCACCTCAACCTCCTCATGCTCTCTCAGGGAGAGCATGTCCCAAATTCCAAGCTGCTGTTTTGAGGCATGTTAAAAAAAAATAATGCACTTTGTGACTTCAATAATAAATATGGCAGTGCCATGTTGGCACTTTTTTTTTTCCATAACTTGAGTTGATTTATTTTGGAAAACCTTGTTACATTGTTTAATGCATCCAGCGGGGCATCACAACAAAATTAGGCATAATAATGTGTTAATTCCACGACTGTATATATCGGTATCGGTAATTAAGAGTTGGACAATATCGGAATTTCGGCAAAAAAGCCATTATCGGACATCTCTAGTTTTAGACATATAGGTGTAAAGAAACCACCGCTCCCCCAGACTGTTTTTTCTTTCACATTGTGAAGTGAGAATTGAACCTGGAATTTTAGTTTCAGTATTTTGGTTTAATGCATGTTCCCTTTGGTCCGAGTATGGATGCTGCACTTCTGGTTTAGTTCTTGTATTGCCTTCCATCAAAAGTGTGTACCGTATTTTTCGGACTATAAGTCGCAGTTTTTCTCATAGTTTGGCCGGGGGTGCGATTTATACTCATGAGCGACTTATGTGTGAAATTATTAACACATTACCGTAAAATATCAAATATTATTTTGCTCATTCACGCAAGAGACTAGACTTATAAGATTTCATCGGATTTTCCTTCTTTGTTATGCATTTTCGGCCGGTGCGACTTGTACTCCGAAAAATACGGTGTGCATCTATTCAAAGGACGTCCAGTGCAAGTTCTCCTAACTTTTTCCTCCTTTTGTGTTTTTACCCCGTCTTGCTGTTTTCTATCTCTCCTCTCTCATCTGCTCTCCGCCCCTCTCACCGCCATCAGGCCAAGGTGCGTGAGCTGGAAGAGAAATGTCGGAGTCAGAGCGAGCAGTTCAACCTCTTGTCCAAGGAGCTGGAAAAGTTTCGTTTGCAGGCGGGGACGTTTGACATCCTCAGCACGGAACCTCTGACAGTGTGTGAATCTCCCGGTTCTCCCAACAAGTCTCTGTCCCAGCTCCTCAATGGATTGGCGGCCCCCGTAGGAAAAGGTGGGTCTTAACAGACAATACATTCATATTGACGTACAAAATCCAAAACTAGTGAAGTTGCCACGTTGTGTAATTTGTAAATAAAAACAGAATACAATGATTTGCAAAATCCTTTTCAACTTACCGTATTTTTGGGACTATAAGTCGCAGTTTTTTTCATAGTTTGGGTGCGACTTATACTCAGGAGCGACTTATGTGTGAAATTATTAACACATTACCGTAAAATATCAAATAATATTATTTAGCTCATTCACATAAGAGACTAGACGTATAAGATTTCATCGGATTTAGCGACATATTGTTTGGTAAACGTATAGCATGTTCTATATGTTATAGTTATTTGAATGACTCTTACCATAATATGTTACGTTAACATACCAGGCACGTTCTCAGTTGGTTCTTTATGCCTCATATAACGTACACTTATTCAGCCTGTTGTTCACTATTCTTTATTTATTTTAAATTGCCTTTCAAATGTCTATTCTTGGTGTTGGGTTTTATCAAATACATTTCCCCCAAAAATGCGACTTATACTCCAGTGCGACATATATGTTTTTTCCCTTCTTTATTATGCATTTTCGGCCGGTGCGACTTATACTCCGAGCGGCTTATACTCCGAAAAATATGGTACTTACCGTTCAAACTGGTAAACTGTTATTTTTGCAAATATTAGCTCATTTGGAATTTGATGCCTGCAACATGTTTCAAAAAAGCTGGCACAATTAGCAAAAAAGACTGAGAAAGTAGAGGAATACTCATCTAACACTTATTTGGAACTTTCCACAGGTGAACAGGCAGTAAAAGCAGCTTCCCTGAAATGCTCAGAACATTTTTTTTTTAATAGATTAAGAATCGCGATTCATTCTAAAAATCGATTTTTTTTTGTACACCCTCAAGATGTACTGTCAGTATAAGAGATATAAAACATCAAACAGTAGATCAGATTACTTTGCTGTGGTAAATATTGATTCACTTTTGCAATAGCAGTAATGGGGATAATTGCGGCTATAGTGTTTGTGTATAGTGTTCCTTACGTTTTTATTTATTCATTTTATGATTTACGTGAATATTATATGCAATTACTGTAACTTCACTATAATTTCTCCACAGAGTTTCCACACACTCTCAACACTTTCAGCTCTTAAAACACTTAATCCACTCTAAAACCAACATCATTTTAACATAAAGCTTCAATGAAATCTCAATGGTACTTTAACCATTTTTAAATGTTGTTACTAGGCAAACACTCGCTCTCCTAACACTGTCCCTTTTGACTCTATTTTTTTTAACAATTTTCACTGTTTAATTTTATTTTTTTACCATGTGCTGAAGGCCAATGAAAGATGAGATGCGTGCCACAAATAACAGTGTCCATCCATCCATTTTCTACCGCTTGTCCATTTTGGGGTCGCTGGAGCCTATCTCAGCTGCATTCAGTGTGTGATCTACTAATAATTTGTATTGCAGTTGGCTACACATGGTGGTATGTTTTCTTCAGATCTGCCGTGTTATGTGTGATGAAAATGTGATGTGTTTGATGCACAGGCAACGAGGCTCCAACAAGCAGATCTTTGATATCAGAGTTCATTCGGCCGCTCCAGATCAGTGGAGACAAACCGGAGCTCGTCTCTGTCAAGCCAACATTCCTCACTCGCAGTCGAGGGAGCAGCCAAGGGAGGGCGCTGCTCTCTGAGGTTTGTGTTGAAAGTCCACATGGGATCTCATACCACAACACATATGTTTTCGATACCTTATATCGCAAAATTATCTGGCATCTAATAATCATACAAAAAAAAAAACTGAGGTGTCAAACTCATTTTAGCTCAGAGGCCGCATAGAGGAAAATCTGTGCACACGCAGGCCGGACTATTAAAATCATGACATTAAAAGTGGATGTTTTGTTTTCTTCTGTAGATGGACAAAGAGCTCGGTTCCACCACCAGATCTAAACCAAGGTTTACAGGGAAGGTTCGCTTGTGTATAGCTCGCTACAGGTATGTATACTCAACCGTGTCCAAAAAAAACATTATAACAGTAGAAAAAAAATCAATAAACTAAATCCAAACAAACCAGATTAAAAATAAAATGTAATCATTTGTACATTTAGACTTAGACAAACTTTATTGATCCACAAGGGGAAATTGTTCCTAAAAGATAAGTGATTAAAAAAAGCGAGAAAAGTTGAGAATAATACCAAAAATAAAGAAAATGAAGGAAGTCAAAGGAGCTACTGTGATGTGCTGCCACATCAAAACAAACAAACAAAAAATAAATACAAAAAGCTTATCATGTGTTTTGATGATAAATGTCTCAGGTGTGCTTCCTTGAATCTTACTGTGCTATAGTTACAATCCTTATGATGGGCCGAATGAGCATCCTGAGGCAGAGCTCCCCCTGGTGGCAGGAAAGTACCTCTATATTTACGGAACTATGGACGAGGATGGCTTTTATGAAGGTCTGGTGCCTCATATATTTTATTCTCCTCTTTTTTTTTTAATAAATACTCTTGATATTGCCAACCATCTTTTTGTGTTTCAGGAGAGCTGCTCGATGGCCAGCGGGGGCTCGTCCCTTCCAACTTTGTGGATTTTATACAAGAGGCGGCGAAGGCGTCGGTCCAACACAGAGACTCTGTCACGAAAGAACCTGGCAACCTCAACCACAGTAGCCTGGGATCCCACAGACTGGGGGTGAGCAGAGGGATGGTGACATGTTTGGGCAGCCTGCTGTCGGACAGTAAACAAAGCTGTCTGAGCAGCAGCAATTTGGGCATGGACCTCCTGGGCTCCTCCAGCAACGGGACGGGAACCTTGGATGTCAATATTGACGAGGTCGGTGAAGACATTGTGCCTTATCCTCGCCGCATCAACCTAATTAAACAACTGGCCAAGAGCATCATCATTGGCTGGGATCCCCCTGTGGTTCCGCCGGGCCGAGGCTCCGTCAGTGGCTACAATGTGTTGGTGGACAAGGAGGTACGGATGAGCGTCCCCTTCGGGGGCAGGACTAAGTCCCTCATTGAGAAACTCAACCTAGCCACCAACACTTACCGCATCTCAGTGCAGAGCGTCACAGAGCGAGGACTGTCGGATGAACTCCGCTGCACAATGCTGGTGGGCAAAGACGTGGTGGTGGCTCCGTACTACCTACGGGTGGACAGCATCACGCAGGACTCTGCGGAGCTCTCCTGGATGCCCAGCAACAGCAACTACAGTCACACCCTCTTTCTGGACGGCGCAGAGTACGACATGATCAAGGCCGGGAGCTACAAGTATAAGTTCTTCAACCTGAAGCCCATGACGGTTTACAAAGTGAGGGTCGTGGCACAGACGCATCAGGTGCCTTGGCAGCTGCCCAACGAGCAGAGGGAGAAGAGGGAGATCTCTGTGGAGTTCTGCACTCAACCTTCAGGTCAGCCTATAAAACGTATTGTCACACACCGTTAAAAAAAAACCTTGAAATCTCGAAAAAAGCAGCAATATTAGGAATTTTAGGTTTACATTAGGTTTGCGCGAAATCGACAATACATTTGGCCGATTACAAGAGCTCTTAATACTTTTGTTGTATCGTGATAATGCATGTTTATGAAGCAAATGTCGCTCCTCAGTGCAAAGTCGCTTCTAAATCAGCAATCCTTGCCTCCATGGTGGCAAATAAACATTTCTTAAATGTTCATTATCACTGGAGGATGAGTATAGCTAAGCATGCTACGCTACACACTGTTAGAGGATATGCTAACCGCTGAGCTACACGTACCGTATTTTTCGGAGTATAAGTCGCACCGCCTGAAAATGCACAATAAAGAAGGAAAAAAACATATAAGTCGCACTGGAGTATAACTCGCATTTTTGGGGGAAATGTATTTGATAAAACCCAACACCAAGAATAGACATTTAAAAGGCAATTTATTTATTTATTTATTTTTATTTTTTTCTTTATAATGTCCTGCCCAGCTTCTCGGGCAAATCATATAGCAGATGTAGATGCCCATATCGGCTGTTCAGATTTACTTTACAAAAGAGAAGTGTAGGATACTTCTCTTGTTGCCCTACTTGTATTTTGACTTTATTAAATGTATTTATATTATCATTTGGTGCAGCCGGGCCGGAGCAGGAGGGGATAGAAAGAGAGAAAAAGGAAGACAGAGGGGGGAATTGTGGGGACAAGAGGGGGATTAGACAGAGAGACAACAACAACAACAACAACAACAACAACAGAGCAACATCAGCAAATACGACATGTACAAATATGATGGTAAAAGTAATAGCAAATAAGCAGTTAGCGAAAATTAAAAAAAAAAAAAAAATACAGAAATGACAATGAGCATTATTACACTAAAAATGGAGCAATATGAATACCAATAGAAATAGTGCTATTGATAATAAACAATACCAGTACTTTACCTTTATTATCAACAATACAATTGTTCAAATGCAACAATACATATACGTAATGATAACTTGAGATACGAAAGAATGCAGAAAAATGGAGGGGAAGAAAGAGAAGCAACCTTAACCTTGTAGATTGTTATAGTAACAATAGGTTAAGCTTTGTCAGTGTGCCATGTGTTATACCCAGTTTACCCTAGGGCAACAACGTTAATATATGTTTGATGAAACGTGATTATGTGCATGAGTGTATGTGTGCATATGTACTTGTATATGTACAGTATGTGTAGGTTACGATGATGCTTAAAAATGACTAAAATACCGTAAATATTACCTCCTATCTTAAATGTGCCTTTTACTACATTACATACATACTTACAGCATGTACCATATTTTTAGGAAAGTATAAGTCGCACAGGCCGAAAATGCATAATAAAGAAGTCGCACTGGAGTATAAGTCGCATTTTTGGGGGAAATGTATTTGATAAAACCCAACACCAAGAATAGACATTTGAAAGGGAATTTAAAATAAATAAAGAATAGTGAACAACAGGCTGAATAAGTGTACGTTATATGACATATAACATATATATATACCTCAATATAGATTTTAGGCCATATCGCCCATCCCTAGTTTACATGGTACAATCCTGAGAGATTTACTGTTGTCTACTCCTATGGCTTTTGTCTGTTGGCAAAATCCAAGGAAATGAAAGTGTTCAAAAGTGCTTCCTTATACATAAAATTTAAGCTGAGTGAATTATTGTCTAAAAAAGTTCACCTTCAATTTGGGAATACACCATCAAACACTTTGCACTACTACATCACATAATCACATTCTGTTCCCCCGGAGCCACTTGTGCAGTCCCCTGAAAGATTTCTGCGTTTGTCATAATAGGGGCAGCACGGTGGACCAGTGTTTAGCGTGTCAGCCTCGCAGTCAAAAGATTGAGGTTCCTAAAATCTACATTGGAAATTCTAAATCAGGGGTGCCCATTACGTCGATTGCGAGCTACCGGTCGATCGCGGGGGGGTGTGTCAGTCGATCGCCAGTCAGGCATTAAAAAAATTGTCCTAAAAATGAGCGATCATAAATCTTCACTATGACGTCACTTTTGTCGATTGACATTCACGGCACCCGAGGGTTTTGTGAGATGACACTGGCTGCTGCCAGCTCATTATTAAGAAAAAATTACCGACAGGAAGGAGAGAAACACTTTTTATTTCAACAGACTCTGGCGCCGTACCTGTCGTCAAAACTCCAAAGACCGACTGCACAGTTGCACAATAAAAGCTCTGCTCCATCCTGCCTGCGCTAACAAAATAAGAGTCTCAGAAAGATAGCGTGCACAAGCTAGCAAGCTACGGAGTTTGCCGCCAATGTATTTCTTGTAAAGTGTATACAAAGGAGTACGGAAGCTGGACAAATAAGATGCCAAAAACCAACCACTTTCATGTGGTATTGGACAGAAAGGAGGACTTTTTTTCTCCATTTGAAAATGCGGACGTTATCAGCACCACTGTCTGATTCCTATCAATGCAAGTCATCAGAATCAGGTAATACACCAACTTATATTCTTGTCTTCGTGAAAGAAAGGCATCTATATGTGTTAAACATGCCTGTATTATCATTAAACACCTTTAACTTATTAACAATATTAACTATATGTGTTAAACATGCTTGTATTATCTTTAAACATCTTTAACTTGTTAACAATTTTAACTATATGTGTTAAACATGCTTGTATTATCTTAAAACACCTTTAAGTTGTTAACAATATTAACTATATGTTAAACATGCTTGTATTATCATTAAACACTTTTAACTTAACAATATTAACTATATGTGTTAAACATGCTTGTATTATCATTAAACACCTTTAAGTTAACAATATTAACTATGTGTTAAACATGCTTGTATTCTCATTAAACACATTTAAGTTGTTAACAATATTAACTATATGTGTTAAACATGCTTGTATTATCTTTAAACACCTTTAACTTGTTAACAATATTAACTATATGTGTTAAACATGCTTGTATTATCTTTAAACACCTTTAACTTGTTAACAATATTAACTATATGTGTTAAACATGCTTGCATTATCTTGAAACACCTTTAACTTGTTAACAAAAACATTTATTTCATAAATAAGTAAATCTAAATTATATATATGAATGAGGTAGATCCCCACGACTTGATCAATTGAAAAGTAGCTCGCCTGCAGAAAAAGTGTGGGCACCCCTGCTCTGCTCTAAATAGTTCATAGGCATGAGTGTGATGGTTGTTTGTCTATGTGTGCCCTGCCTGATGTATGGTTGGCTTGGCCTAAAAAGACGCCTTTGATAGTGACATAAAATCGATAGATTCAAACAATATGTAGAACATGGTTTTTGTTATTGTTTTTCATGGGACTCGCTGCACTTTTTAATGTTGCAGAGTTTAAACCGGCAATCTGAAGTCAGATTGGATTTATGTCAAGGGAGTAGAAACATTTAATTTCTAAAGAAAAGGAAGCAGGTTCTTCAGTTACTGACAATCAGGATGTTGCACAGAAATGAATGCATGGATAGAAAAGAGGGTCAGCAGGGGAAAGATAAGGACAACTTTTTTCAAAGGGCATCAGATGGGAAAACCTACTGAGAGTCCATTAAATGATCCATCCAGTGAACGTTTTAATTAGAGGCGTCAAAAACAGTCTCAGTGGATGACTGTCATTAAGAAGGATAGTGTCTCTCTGGGCAAACTGAGTTAGACTTTCAAACTCACTATGTGTTCCTCAAACCAGTAACTGCATTCAATTTGGCAGTATTGCAAATGATTTGTCAATGTAGCCTCCGCTTTGAGCCATACATTTGCTGCCTGTTGTTTGCAACTGGAATTAATGAAAGTAGCTGCACTCAATAAATCATTTAAACACACTGGGCAGCGGTTTGTTGTCTCTGACAAGAATAGTTTAAAATATCAAGTAGAAATTGAATCATAAAACAGCTATAGCCGCAGGTCCAAGACTGTGTTTTATCTGTGGGTGGAAAAAGTGTGTGTGCTTCCTACAAACACACACTGCTAAGTGCATCTAATCACTGTGTGCTTTATATGTGGAGATGATCCTTTCAGCACCGACTATACCAAAATAGCATCTATGATTGCAGAATGCTGGTAAAAGAGCCATTAATTTCACTCAAGTATGGTATAGAAGAGCCATGAATAATTATTACATGTGAAATTTGTCCTCTATCCCTTCCACTCACTATTTGTTTTTTTAAGTCCAATTCCAAAAAGTTGTTATTAGATGTAAACAAAAAAAAAGTTCCTGTTTTTGCCCCCAGGACCTCCCCACCCTCCACAGGAGGTTCAGGTCCAGTGTGGTCAGACACCAGGGGTTCTGCAGGTCAGATGGAAACCCCCGCTTCTGACGTCTGCCGGAACCTCCAATGGTGCCAATGTAATAGGCTATGCTGTATGCACAAAGGGAAAAAAGGTACCATCCATTTTCTACCGCTTGTCAGATGTTTTTTTTCTTGCACGTCAAAGCTAAATTCTTCACAATTGTCAATATTCAGTCAAGATAATGGCTGTACTGTGTAGCATCTAAAGCATATTAAGTTTGAGCCTGATTCCTCTACATTGACAAAAGTTCATGAGTTAGTTATGGCCTAATAGACTATCGTCTGGTGGAAGTTGGATTTTTTCCCCCCTCACCAATCTGTCCGAAAGGACAGTCGCGAGTATTAATAATGCAAAGACAAGAATGTCAGCACTTCTGTGATTGCAAAATGGAAAGTAAAAATAACCACAAAGTGACTAAGTTCTTAACCTTGTTGGAGGTACCGAACCCCACCGGTTTCATATGCGCATTCACCGAACCCTTCTTTAGTTAAAAATAAAATGTTTTGTTTTTTTCAAATTCAAGACAAAGTTATGTTTTTTTTACTGGTGCTCAAAATGAACCGTGCATGAATATCACCTTGTTCAAAGAACAAAACCAACACAGTGCATGAACTCACAACAAATTACACACCTGAAAACCAGTGTGACTTCTGCTGTTGCCGTATCCGTAATACGATGATAGGGAGAAGTTTTTATTTACACGATAAGTCGGGTGTGTCTTGACCTCCATGGCGGAGGCTCCACCGAACCCCTGAGGCCGACTCACTGAACCCTTAGGGTTCGATCGAACCCAGGTTAAGAACCACTGGACTAAGTTGTAACTTCAGCAATGAAGGACCAACTTGTTGAGTTATGGTGAACAGTTTATATAATGTGTCCTCCAAGTCTTACAGACAAGACAAGGAGAAGAGTTAGTTTGAAATTGGAGTGCCAGATAACGTTAGAGCTGCACATGTAAGACCAATGTCCAACATAAAATAAAAACAATATTTTGCTGTATATCATCAAAGTATATTATATGGTATATAGACTCCAGTAGAACCGTGATTTATGAACTTAATTTGTTCTTGAACAAGGTTCGTAAACAGACAAGTTCATATATTGAAACTAGGGCTGCAACAACTAATCGATTAAATAAATTAAAATCGATTATAAAAATAGTTGGCAATTAATTTAGTCATCGATTCGTTGGATCTATGCTATGCGCATGCACTGAGGCTACGTTATTTTTTTTTTAACCTTTATTTATAAACTGCAACATTTACAAACAGCTGAGAAACAATAATCAAAATAATAGGGGTGTAACGGTACGTGTATTTGTATCGAACCGTTTCGGTACGGGGGTTTCGGTTCGGTGCGGAGGTGTACCGAACGAGTTTCCACACGGACGTATTAAGTAGCGTACTGCACGTTGTGTAAACAATACTCAAAATGCTGGACATTTGAGGCATTTAAGAAACTCCGCCCTGACAGCTCCGCAAAAGAGGACATGTCCGGTGAAAAGAGTACGTACGGTCAGTCTATCCTAGCCCGTTAGCTGCTAGCATGCTAGCAAAAGAGGACATTTCCGGTGCTAGCAGCGACCGGGCTAGGATAGACTGACCATACGGCCTCTTTTCACCGGACATGTCCTCTTTTGCGGGGCTGTCAGGGCGGAGTTTCTTAAATGCCTCAAATGTCCGGCATTTTGAGTTATGGTTGCGTGTATTTTCAATGTACGTTCAGGGTTAAGAAGGGGTTAAAAACTAAACAAATTGTGCGCCCAGCAGCATTCGTGAGGGAGGGGCAGAGACAGAGAGAGCGAGAGAGTTATGATAAACGCGCATGCGTCGCCAGGGTCTGCTTTTTATCGATAGATTTATCAGATTAAATTTTTTATTATCTATAGCAGGGGTGTCAAAAGTGTGCATTTTTGTAACATTTTCCTTGTTTTATTTGGCAAGTTGAAAGAACATTGCGCCAGTATGCTGTTTTTTTTTCAATAAAATATTGGAAAGGATAGAAATGTAGTTTGTATCTTTTATCCGATTATTAATCGATTAATCCCAGTAATAATCGACAGATTAATCGATTATCAAATTACTCGTTAGTTGCAGCCCTTATTGAAACAATGTAAATATGAATGGGCTCCAGCCTTGACAGAAGTCCGTAAATGTTTGTACACTTTCAACACAATACAAAGCGCTATGCAGTATTTTATATTAAACAAAATAACAAGTGGGTGATATATCAACTTCATATTTAATAACAAAGTCCAAACAGCAACTAGTTGAACTGTCCTCATTTACAGGCGCCCTGCCAACATGCGCACACACTGTCACTAGCCCCGTGGTGCGCTCACAATTTCGAAAAAACTCCTCAACTTTAACAGCCAGTTTGCTACAATGATTAGCAAAAAAACTAAATAAAATGTAGTTTACCTTGTTGGTTAATCTTCTTGGCGTACAGCGGAAGGGAAAAGGACCGGGGGGAGGCAGTGTCGACAACACCCAAAGTAGCACTGAGCACAGTAGCTAATTAAAGCACCGCTGTGCTGACTGAATGAGCACAAAAGAGGGATCCACGGGGAAAATGATGAAACATTCGTACACTGAGGCAAGGTCTGTACTATTCACATCACAGACTATTGCTATTCTAACTGTGATTCATAAATCTAAAAGTTTATACAAAGAGGGGTTCGTAAATTAAGCTGTGAACTGTGTGCAATTCACTCTTTTCCCTCAGGTGTTATCTGAGTTTTATGGTACAAAACAATATGATTTATGTACTAATATAAAATATATGCACTCTGAGAAGTTGACTGTGGTTGTTTTTGTGCAGATAGCAGAGGTCTTGTACCCCACAGCGGACTATGTGACGGTGGAGTTAAACAGGATTGAAGGTCTGGATGCCAGGGAGATCATTGTAAGAACGTTATCAACACAAGGAGAGTCCCAAGACTCACCTGTGGCCGTCATCCCTCATAATCTATTGGGCTCGCCTCACCTCACTCACCGAACCACGGGGCCTCCCCACACTTTGCCTCACACCCCGACGCATCCAGTTCACTCCCAAACTCATCCTCCTTATCCATCCACGTATCCCCCGAATCACCCCCAGCCGCAGGTGCAGCCCGTCCCCATGGCCCAGCCCCACACACTGCCCCACGCACAGCCCGTCTGCCACCAACCTCCTCACCCCCAGCCTCAGTTCCAGCGCCAGCCCGCCCCCAAGTCCAAACCGTTCTTAAGTGCCAGAGAGACAGATACCAAAGAGCACGAGGCGAGCATGCGGCCAGGTGCGCCCTGGGAACGCTCTCCCTCCCCGCTGCCTCCAATGCGCGGCCCCAATCTGGAGCCACCGCCCTTCCAACAACGGCGTTCGCCCTCTCCTCAGAGAATCCTGCCGCAGCCTCAGGGAGTCCCCATCCCCAATACCATCGCAAAGGCCATGGCCAGGGAAGCTGCACAGAGGGTG
This sequence comes from Entelurus aequoreus, assembly GCF_033978785.1. Classification (NCBI taxonomy): domain Eukaryota; kingdom Metazoa; phylum Chordata; class Actinopteri; order Syngnathiformes; family Syngnathidae; genus Entelurus; species Entelurus aequoreus. The sequence continues at coordinate 58,428,153 of NC_084736.1, forward strand.
TTTGCTGAAAGCAACAGGGTATGAGAAGAAAGTATCAACTGCACAGCAATTATCCCTTGAATGCCTAAACCACTGGCGAGAAGAGTAAACACATTTCAGGACAATCTAATCCAATCTAAAATAAAACTTCTCTCTCAGGTGGAGAAAAGGAACATCTTCAGCGAGCGGGGAAACGCACTCCATCCACTTAACTCTGACGAGGAGGAGGATGGTTATGATTCTCCTCATAGAAGAAGAGGAGCCTCTGTGGATGAGTTCCTCAGAGGCTCTGAACTGGGAAGACAGGTATCCCTTAGGGTGCACTCACACAAGGCTGTGTTTGACACCTGAAGTGTAGATCGCTTGATGAGTGTAAACACTTTGGTGAGCTCCAGCAATCGTACACTAGGGGCCTGATCTACCAAGATCCAGCGTGTGTAAACTTTAAAACTGTCTGCACTATTAGCGGACGTGTTGCGTGTGAGGATTCGCCTTCTTTCTCAAAGCCATTTGTGTGTAACTCTGCCAGTTCGTACGGACATTTCAAAACATGATACATATAGACGTCTGCAGAACAGTTTCAATCTTACTAAATCACATTCTAAAGATAGGGCTGTGAATCTTTGGGTGTCCCACGATTTGATTCAATATTGATTCTTGGGGTCACGATTCCATTCAAAATCGATTTTTTTCGATTCAACGCGATTCTCGATTCAAAAACGATATTTTCCCGATTCAAAACGATTCTCTATTCATTCAATAAATAGGATTTCAGCAGGATCTACCCCAGTCTGCTGACATGCAAGCAGAGTAGTAGATTTTTGTAAAAAGCTTTTATAATTGTAAAGGACAATGTTTTATCCACTCATTGCAATAATGTAAATTTGTTTTAACTATTAAATGAACCAAAAATATGATTTGTTTTATCTTTGTGAAAATATTGGACACAAGCTTATGAGATGCGATGCAAGTGTAAGCCACTGTGACACTATTGTTCATTTTTTAAAATTTTTATAAATGTCTAATGAAAATGTCAACGAGGGATTTTTAATCACTGCTACGTTGAAATTCTAACTAACATTGATACTGTTGTTGATAATATTCATTTTTGTTTCACTACTTTTGGTTTTTTCTGTGTCGTGTTTGTGTCTCCTCTCAATTGCTCTGAGTGTTGCTGGGTCGGGTTTGGTTTTGGAATTGGATTGCATTGTTATGGTATTGCTGTGTATTGTTTTGTTGGATTGATTAATTTAAAAAAAAAAGAAAGAAAAAAAAAGAAATAAATAAATCGATTTTTAAAAAATGAAAATCGATTCTTAATCGCACAACATGAGAATCACGATTCGAAATCGAATACATTTTTTCCCACACCCCTACTAAATGATTATATTAGCATCCCCTGCTCCCAGTATTGTGGGCGTTCTAATAATCCGCATATACTGAAGACAGTCTAAATGGATTACACTCTCGATTTTGCTCATTTAGGAGATGCAATCCTCTGTGCACGATCTTAGTACATCGGCTTTGCAAGTTTGCACGCGTTTTATCTAATACACGCAAACCTTTAGTAAATCAGGCCCTTGGTTTGTTCATGTGGAAGCACATGCATGGATCCCTTGCCATGTATTAAAGCACGGTCTGATATAAGTTGTGTAAGTGTGCTCTCAAGGTTGCAGCAGACCAGCTGAAGTGTGTATTCCTGGAACAAGTATATTTATGCCACTATAAAGTTAACATCATTGTAGTGCACAAAGCTACATGGGAGTTTTGACTTGATAGACTTGACAGATTGGAGGGATTTGAAAAGGCCTATGTGCTCAAATACAAGTGCCAGTTTCTTTTGGCAACAGCAACCTGAGCCAACTAGACTCTCGAATGTGGCCAAGAGAGAAAGAATGGATTGGAAAAAAGAATAAAAACATAAAATGATGCTGCTGTGCCTCGTTTGTTTCCGCTTAGCACCACCATCCCCACCACTACAGTCACAGTGAGGAGTACTACACAGAGAGCAGCCGGGGGTCAGACTTGTCGGACATCATGGAGGAGGACGAGGAAGATCTTTACTCCGAGATGCAGTTGGAAGAGGGCCGCCGGCGGAGCATCAACTCTCACAACTCCCTAAAGGTACTTAGCGCACACCTTCCCTCTGTATAGTGATGGAGGAATTGAGGACAGGGGAGTGGTGATGAAGGGAGATGATCACCTTTTCAGTTTTTGCTGGGGCTGGAGCTTGGCTAAATGCTACTGCTTTTTCTTCTTCAATACATTTACTAAGCCCCCTACTGCTACCACTCCCTAATGCACTCACGCCATGGCTGTGTATACTATAACAAACTGTACAGCATGCCAGACTGTAAATGGAAACACGGTGGTTTGCATTGCATTTTTTAGAGGGCACTTAAGCAAGATGATAAGAAAATATACCGTTTCACTGGTTCATGGCATATCAAGTGCACTTGGGAATCTCATTTAAGTGAGCACTTAAATGGTAATACCGTATTTTTCGGAGTATAAGTCGCACTGGAGTATAAGTGGCACCGGCCGAAAATGTATAATAAAGAAGGAAAAAAACATATAAGTCACAGTGGAGTATAAGTCACATTTTTTGGGGAAATTTATTTGATAAAACCCAACACCAAGAATAGACATTTGAAAGGCAATTTAAATAAATAATATAAATAAATAATTTAATTTAAATAATTTAAAATAAATAAAGAATAGTGAACAACAGGCTGAATAAGTGTACATTATATGACGCATAAATAACCAACTGAGAACGTGCCTGGCATGTTAACGTAACATATTATGGTAAGAGTCATTCAAATAACTATAACATATAGAACATGCTATATGTTTACCAAACAATCTGTCACTCCTAATCGCTAAATCCCATGAAATCTTATACGTCTAGTCTCTTACGTGAATGAGCTAAATAATATTATTTGATATTTTACGGTAATGTGTTAATAATTTCACACATAAGTCGCTCCTGAGTATAAGTCGCACCCCAGGCCAAACTATGAAAAAAAACTGCAACTTATAGTCCGAAAAATACGGTAATCACTTTTGTTTGTGTCTGTCATGTTCAAATGTTTAATTGTGACTACTGACAGTGTAAATGTTATTAATACAGTCCTGTCTTCATTTGTTCTGTGTGGCTGTAACGCCATTGTGGTGAAAAATGTTAGAAGCTGCTGGGCTTTGTTGTCTGGAACCACAAACTGTTACATTTTCACACTAAAGAATGTATTTACGTTCATCACTGTTTTGTCGTTGCCTTCCACAGTGTTACCTCAACTTAAGAGTGCCCCTACCTATAGAGTGTTGTGAGAGCTGTCTCTCGGCGAATTGTTATGCTTCAAGTGACAAGCGGAGATTTTAGTAACAAGCATCCCCAACTTTAGTTGGTGTAGCAAATGCCACAGTGAACCCCGTAAGATCCAACCAAAACATCTGGTCTTAATCTCTAGCATTAGCTTGAAGCTAGAAATGGACTTAAATGTGTTATACCATCAATTGGAAGGAAGGAAGTGAGTGTGAAGGACAGTGATGAGAAGAAGTGAATGATGACTTGTCGAAGCAATTCGAGCTTATTACTGCTAGTCAGCATCAAACTAAGGCAGACTGAGTCTAACGCTACTATCCATAAAAATATGGAAAAGCTGCTGATGGCAGGTTTGACGGAGAATCAGCTGGATAGAGATACCATAGTAGTCCACTTTTGAAGGTAAATGCTGTAAATTAGTATTACTTCATAAAACTACTGTAGTTGTTTGCAATATATTCTATAGTATTGTTTTCATACAATACATTGTATCTAAAAGTATTTTTTTTCTTTATTGAAGGTGTGTTACGTAATATTGTGCTGTTTCCCAATTAAATGGATTTAAATTAATTTTAGTGGGGGATGATTTCAGATGCAGGTGTTTTATTTATGGAGCTCTGTCATAAAACCAATTAAGCTTGTTTGTTGAGGTACTACTGTACTTTTATCAAAATGTTGCGGATGACCTACCCCCTTCTTGTACAAACCCCGTTTCCATATGTGTTGGGAAATTGTGTTAGATGTAAATATAAACGGAATACAATGATTTGCAAATCATTTTCAACCCATATTCAGTTGAATATGCTACAAAGACAACATATTTGATGTTCAAACTGATAAACTTTTTTTTTTGTTGCAAATAATCATTAACTTTAGAATTTGATGCCAGCAACACGTGACAAAGAAGTTGGGAAAGGTGGCAATAAATACTGATAAAGTTGAGGAATGCTCATCAAACACTTATTTGGAACATCCCACAGGTGAACAGGCAAATTGGGAACAGGTGGGTGCCATGATTGGGTATAAAAGTAGATTCCATGAAATGCTCAGTCATTCACAAACAAGGATGGGGCGAGGGTCACCACTTTGTCAACAAATGCGTGAGCAAATTGTTGAACAGTTTAAGAAAAACCTTTCTCAACCAGCTATTGCAAGGAATTTAGGGATTTCACCATCTACGGTCCGTAATATCATCAAAGGGTTCAGAGAATCTGGAGAAATCACTGCACTTAAGCAGCTAAGCCCGTGACCTTCGATCCCTCAGGCTGTACTACATCAACAAGCGACATCAGTGTGTAAAGGATATCACCACATGGGCTCAGGAACACTTCAGAAACCCACTGTCAGTAACTACAGTTGGTCGCTACATCTGTAAGTGCAAATTAATTAAAACTCTCCTATGCAAGGCGAAAACCGTTTATCAACAACACCCAGAAACGCCGTCGGCTTCGCTGGGCCTGAGCTCATCTAAGACGGACTGATACAAAGTGGAAAAGTGTTCTGTGGTCTGACGAGTTCACATTTCAAATTGTTTTTGGAAACTGTGGACGTCGTGTCCTCCGGACCAAAGAGGAAAAGAACCATCCGGATTGTTATAGGCGCAAAGTTGAAAAGCCAGCATCTGTGATGGTATGGGGGTGTATTAGTGCCCAAGACATGGGTAACTTACACATCTGTGAAGGCGCCATTAATGCTGAAAGGTACATACAGGTTTTGGAGCAACATATGTTACCATCCAAGCAACGTTACCATGGACGCCCCTGCTTATTTCAGCAAGACAATGCCAAGCCACGTGTTACATCAACGGGGCTTCATAGTAAAAGAGTGCGGGTACTAGACTGGCCTGCCTGTAGTCCAGACCTGTCTCCCATTGAAAATGTGTGGCGCATTATGCAGCCTAAAATACCACAAGGGAGACCCCCGGACTGTTGAACAACTTAAGCTGTACATCAAGCAAGAATGGGAAAGAATTCCACCTGAGAAGCTTAAAAAATGTGTCTCCTCAGTTCCCAAATGTTTACTGAGTGTTGTTAAAAGGAAAGGCCATGTAACACAGTGGTGAACATGCCCTTTCCCCAACTACTTTGGCACGTGTTGCAGCCATGAAATCCTAAGTTCATTATTATTTGCAAAAAAAAAAAAAAAAGTTTATGAGTTTGAACATCAAATATGTTGTCTTTGTAGTGCATTCAATTGAATATGGGTTGAAAAGGATTTGCAAATCATTGTATTCCGTTTATATTTACATCTAACACAATTTCCCAACTCATATGGAAACGGGTTTTGTATGTACACGACAATACCAATTACAATTTCACAAGGGTGAGGTAGTGTACTGTTGCCTGTTTCAGCGTAATGTTTGTAACGTTGCAAATGTACCATCAGTGTGTCTAATGTGTAGGTCCCATCTTTTAAAGATGTATTGATTTCTTTTTTGTTGTTTCACCAATTTATTAATTTTCCTTTTCCCTGAGCAAAATTCCCTTTGTCCTTAATTAACCTTTGTGTCCACGCCAGTTGGTCCGCTTGTAATCCATTCATCCACAGATTCCTGTCTGAGAGCATGCCATTTCCTCTTCATGGAATGAGACTGCATGTTTTGCTACATTGCCACAAATAACTAATTATGTCTTTATTTTGTCTTTCCCCCCCATTTATTCTATTCACACAATGTGTTGTTTCCCGCCTGTGTTAAAACCTTCCAAAACGCGTCAACTCCCCTTCCAAAACACTAAACCATGTCCGCTGAACTGTGAAATCATGTGGATCCTTGCCTCATGAAGGCCTACTACAAGCGGCAGGACCTAGCTGAAGAAAGGGACTGCTGGGACCTCCAGAGGGAGGTAGTGAAGCACAAGTCGCTGCGGAGCAAGCGGCTCCACAGCATCCCCGAGGTGGAGGAGGAGTCAGACGGTGTGGACAACATGGGCCAGCCTCTGCGCTTCGAGGACGGAGGTCGGCCGGGAATCCCGCGCGCACAGCGGAGGCCGTACCCCCATGACGGTCACAAGCACAATCACATAACCGCCAGCAAAAACCTTCGCCACTTGCAACGCCAGCGCTCTTCGCCTCGCTTCGCAGACCTCCGCTACTGCTACACCGCGGAGGATCGTGTCCTGGGACGACCCAACCGCCAGAACACCAAGAGTCCTGACAGTGGTTTGGACTGTGGCAGTGAGGAAGAAAGCTCTCTGGGCAGGGGGCATCGAGGGTACTACACCTATGGAGCGCCCACGCGGGGCCCTGTGCGAGTCATCCACTGTGAAGGCCCCGTGGAAAGGCGAGCTCTGGCCATGGGCCGTAAGAGAACTCTGACACGCCAATGCAGCGTGGAGGAGGAGTTTGCTGACATTCCAATGACCTCGATTAAGTCAGTCCACACAGGTGACTTTAGAAACCGAGAACACTTTGGGCCACGGAACTACTCCCGAGAGGGGGTCCTGAGTGAGAGCAGGCTGAACGATCTGGAAAGGGGCTATTACGGTCCTCACAGGGAGGCTAGAACCCACTCTTTGTCCAGGCTCCACTGGGACCAGTCGCTGGTGTGTGACCCTGTACTTTACAATCAGCAAGCTGCAGCTATTTTTGTTTTCTCAATGCCATTGTTTTTTCGTCATATTTATCCCCTCCTTTTCAGTTTGTTTGCTTTTTGTGATCACGTTTCATGGTCGGTCTAATTTGATGTCTTTTTTGTAAGTTACTTTGCTTGTTCTGTGACTGACAGGATGTTTCTTTTTTGTACAGCCAAACTTTAATTTACCTAAAGGCCATTTTAAAAGGTTCTGACTTGTCATGTCTTTAGGGAGACTTGTCCTATTTTAAGAACGCCACTAGCAAGGCTTGTGTTTTTTTTAAATCTAGCACTTTCACCTGCTGGCTGCACAAGTCTTATTTTATGACTTGTCAAAGGATTTTCTCATTCATGCAGGTCATTTTATTCTCAGGGCATTCTATCGAACACAACTGGACTTTTCACTTTGTCTTAGAAGACGTTACGTTACATCTCTCATCTGAGCAGCCTTCGTCAGTCTAAATAAAAACTAGCCCTACGACTAGATTAAGTCAAGTCCTAAGATAAAACCAGACCTAGGACTTGGTAAGCACTAGTCTTAGGACAAAATAGTCTTAGGACTAGTCCTGGCCAATCTAAGTCTTTGAGAAAAACTAGTACTGACCAATCCACGACTAGTTCAGATCAAGTCCTAGTACAAAACTAGTCCTAGGAATTAGTCAAACTTGTACTACGATAAAACTAGTCCTATGACTTGGTCAGATCTAGCCCTAGGACAACATGTCTTTGAACTAGTTATAGCCCATCTAAGACTGAGCAAAACTAGTACTGACCAATCCAAAACTAGTTCAGATCAAGTCCTAGTACAAAACTAGTCTTAGGAATTAGTCAAACTTGTACTATGATAAAACTAGTCCTATGACTTGGTCAGATCTAGCCCTAGGACAACATTTGTCTTTGAACTAGTTATAGCCCATCTAAGACTGAGCAAAACTAGTACTGACCAATGCAAAACTAGTTCAGATCAAGTCCTAGTACAAAACTAGTCCTAGGAATTAGTCAAACTTGTACTACGATAAAACTAGTCCTATGACTTGGTCAGATCTAGCCCTAGGACAACATGTCTTTGAACTAGTTATAGCCCATCTAAGACTGAGCAAAACTAGTACTGACCAATCCAAAACTAGTTCAGATCAAGTCCTAGTACAAAACTAGTCCTAGGAATTAGTCAAACTTGTACTATGATAAAACTAGTCCTATGACTTGGTCAGATCTAGCCCTAGGACAACATTTGTCTTTGAACTAGTTATAGCCCATCTAAGACTGAGCAAAACTAGTACTGACCAATCCAAAACTAGTTCAGATCAAGTCCTAGTACAAAACTAGTCCTAGGAATTAGTCAAACTTGTACTATGATAAAACTAGTCCTATGACTTGGTCAGATTTAGCCCTAGGACAACATTTGTCTTTGAACTAGTTATAGCCCATCTAAGACTGAGCAAAACTAGTACTGACCAATCCAAAACTAGTTCAGATCAAGTCCTAGTACAAAACTAGTCCTAGGAATTAGTCAAACTTGTACTACGATAAAACTAGTCCTTTGACTTGGTCAGATCTAGCCCTAGGACAACATTTATCTTTGAACTAGTTATAGCCAACCTAAGACTGTGAGCAAAACTTGTACTGACCAATCCAAGACTAGTTCAGATCAAGTCCTAGTACAAAACTAGTCCTAGGAATTAGTCAAACTTCTACTACGATAAAACTAGTCCTATGACTTGGTCAGATCTAGTCCTAGGACAACATTTGTCTTTGAACTAGTTATAGCCAAGACTAGATCAAGTCCTAGTACAAAACTAGTCCTAGGAATTAGTCAAACTTGTACTACGATAAAACTAGTCCTATGACTTGGTCAGTTCCCAGTCCCAGGACTATATCGGAACACCATCCATTCTAGAACTAGGACCAAGGTCTTAGATTGGATTAGGATAAAACTAGTCCTAGGACTTGTTCAGACATTTTCCACAGATAAAACTACTCTTTGGACTGGATCTGAATATAAGCATGAACTGATGAAGCCTGCTGGAATGAAAGGTCTTTTAAGGCAAACTGAACAGTTGAGTTGCAATGGATAAAATGCACAGAGTATTCCATGACATGTTATGGTTGCACCAGCGCCATGTGCTCAGAGCATCACATGCCTCATATTACTCTGCATGCATAATTCCTTCCCCTCCTGCAGTTACTAATTAAATCCCTCCATATTAACACCTCACACACAAATATAATTGTGTCATGTAATGATAGCGGTTGCAGTGATCCGCCAGCTGAACTACAACTTCAGTCAGTTTCTGCAACATCTTTTTTTTTTTTACTGATATATCATCTTCTATTTTGTGTCTTCTCATGGAGCTGACATGCGCAGAACAAAGCAAACCAAACAAATGGTCTTTAGCTGAACATGCGGCTCTACTAACCCCAATCCATGGTGCTGTGTTGGGGATTGATTTGATTAGTTTCGTTATTGCTTTGTTTTTATCATTTAGCCTTTCTAAGGACAAATGTAAACAAACATTTGCTCTTATGGCTTTTCAGTTGTTTTGACAGAATTGGGGGGGTATTATTTTTTTGTTTTGAATTCTTACATTTTTTATAACTTTATTTTTTTTTTTTAACAGTTTGTCTTTTCTTACTCTAAAGATCCTTGGAAACTCGCCATCACATGGAAACGCTGACCATCTGGACCACTCGGGGCGGAGGTCGGTTCACATAGGCACACCCCCTCAGCGACGGCCCATCCCATCCATTGGTTAGTGAGGTCGCCACATGAGGAGACGTCTCACCTACGCCTAGAGGGCTACTGATGTCTGTTGCGATCAATACCATGTGTCTCCCTGCCCCATGTGAGCCGAGCTGTACATCGCTTCCATAGCGCTTGACCCACCTCCTAACCTCTTTATGTTGGGTGTCTGCACACCTTGTAAATGTCTATCGTCACGAATCGGACCTACCAATGATTCATGTGCGGTTTTTCAGGAAAGTTACACCCCCTAAGCCTGCATTTACAGTCGGTCAACCTGTTTACACATCCTACTAGTGTAAGCATTGTTTTACATAACTCAAGAAGAGTGAGTCCTGTTACCAACTTCATCATCCTACTGTCCCAGCATGATTGAGTGGTGATTGAAGGAGCCGTGTGTGTGTGTTTGTGAGCGTATGGGGAATCTCTGACCATAACGTTGTGATTGGTGTCTTCTGTAGAGATCACCATGGACAGTAACAGTGAGGGGAGTGAGGGGAACCTCTCCCCCGTCAAGGCGGATGTTTACTATGGCAGTGTAGCTCGGCGAAGGATATGGCCGTCTATGTCCTCAGAGGATCAATATGGTATGTGGTGCAGCTTTTCTCCAAGATGACCAGTTCAACTTGACATGCCAGAAAAAAAGGCCCACAGTGCTATCATGACCGTCTGTGTTCTCTGCCGGACAGTTAGCTGATTGATCAATCTAACTTAGCCCAATTCATTGAACCAGATAGGGAACGATAAGATTGACCCACTTCACTTTTCCCATTGCTGGAGTATGAAGACCCTTACCTGTATTTACTCCTGAAACCCCTAAAAACTCCCCCTGTTCACCCTTCACTATTTCCAATACCATGTAAAGCCAGTTCAGTTTAATGCATTAAAAAATATTTGGTGCTTGTTTTGTCCCAAAAAACTGACAAAGTGCTGTCAATCAATTAATCACAATTTATTTATGTAACCCTTACTCACAAGTGCCTCAAAAGGCTTCACATACCGCAAATAAATCCCCTGGTCTGAACCCACATCTGGGCAGGGAAAACCTTCAAAAGCCCAAGTTGGGAAAATGAAGAAAACTTGGGAAGGGTGACCGGTTGCAATGGATGACGAGTGGGTACAGTTATCGAGTTACATTAATACAGACCTGGGCAAATTAAGACATGCGGCCCGTTGAGCTTTTCAATCTGGCCCGCCGGACATTCCCAAATAATTTTTTTAGATCTTTAAGATGGAAAATGTAGCTGCCATTATGATGTGCAGTCATGTTTTCAAATGACCGTAAGTCTTTAACTATAAAAAATATTTCAATGGTTGGAATTTGCGCTTATGGATGATTTACCAGTTACTATGGTCATCTAATTAGTTACTATGGTAATCTACATGACAGCAACCCAGATGAGGCACCAAGCAGTGTGGGCGGGAAGCGTTTCCACAGACGCGGAAGGAGATTTTCACAACAAAGTTCTAAAGCTTAGTGATATATAGAATAGAATACGATTGAAAGTACTTTATTGATCCCTGGGGGAAATTCAGCAAATATCAGATAAATCAGATTGTAGGTGGGTTTATTTTGTTCATATTTCACTGTTTTGTTGCGTTTCACTTGATTGTAAAATATGTCGATCGAAAGGGGGTGTGACGTTCATATTTTGTCAATATTCAGTGTTTTATCGTTCATATAAAAATGTAGAATTCCATTACGGTTTTTAAGGCGGTCTGTCATAACGTTTTTAGCATTCAATCAGGACATTATTGTGAGGTTTTGTATTAGTGTTCCTAAAAATAGATATACCGGCCCCAGACACATTTTTTTCTCTAAATGTGGCCCCCGGGTCAAAATAATTGCCCAGGCCTGCATTAATAGATATTGTAAGAGTCCAGTTTATCGAGAAGCCAACGTAAGGTCATAGGAGGATCTTCTTCCAACTAGACAGGTCGGCAACGCAGAGATGCCACAAACTATGCATAGAAGAGTGGCTCACCCTGGGTCTTGACTTCAAACAGCTAGCGCCTTTTCCAGATTGGTACCTCTCCAGAGATTATCCGTGATTTGAGTGTCCTTTAATTGGTTGACAGTGCAAGCTGAAATGCTATGTCAAGTAAAATTACTGTTTCAAACGCACCATGACACATTAAACTGAACTGTAGTGCTTGGTGTAAAAATGGCTTCAGCTCACCCTGCTTTTCAGTCTTGTCCCCTACGTCTGATCAATCTCCTCCCTTTCTTTTTTTGGTACCAGGTGCCTCTTTTTCACTCTTAATTTTGCATGGGCTATTTTTAGTTTACAGTGGAACCTATACAGTCTGACAATTAATCTGCTTTGTTTTCATTTAAAAGATTTAGTTTAGTTTATAATTATAACAAATAATCATTACTACCATAAGCCAGAGGTGTCAAACTCAAGGCTTGGCCTTGAAATAATGAGGGTAAATAAAGCAGCTCATCTTTCAAATGTATTTCATGCAGTTCTTAACTTGATACTATCTGATACAAAAATGCCATTGTAAGCTTTTCAAATTAAATCATACACCAGCTGAACTAGAATAGTTGATGGTAAACAATGGTAATAATCAAATGAAGTGGCAACTGTGTAACTATCAGTTACACCAAGATTTATTTTATTTTTTTTTGTCATTGCTGCGCACTAAAATGCCTGATTTTGCTGCAGCATTTTCAAAAAGTTTCAACAAATTGCCCTCGGTGATGCAGAAAAAAACTTGTTTGGTCCAAAAGTTGCGTTGCGTGTGAGTGCTGTTAGGACACATTCGATTGGTGAAATATCAATGATTGGCAGGGGAATTGCAAGGATTGGGCAAAGTTGCTAGAAATTGATTGAATTTTCTCCAATTTGCAACATTGCAAAATCCCAGGGGAACTGATTAATATCATAAAGCGGCTCTTTGAGGGCTTCCGTGACTGCAAAGTGGCCATAAACCTGTTTTTGTTGACATTTAAACGGTTTCTAACAAGTGGAAACAATTATTTAATCATATTTTAAACTGATATGGCACATGAACATGTCACACATTTATTGGTGAAGAGTAAATAAAGAACATTTTAGATTAGATTAGAACAGACTTACAACGCATGTGTTGAAAATAATACATTTTATAAAGAACAAGGGAAATTCTGGTCATCTTTGGTGAAAGCGGTTCAAGGGCTGACATTGTGTACCACTATTTTACAGCATTTGACTTTGGAGATTCCACTGTATTCATAGAGAAACACTCCCCAACCAGTTAGGGTGTTCATGCGTTGTTGGGAAGAGCCAGACACTCATTAACTCTGCTGCCATCTAGCATTTTTTGCATCGTCCAAAAGGCATTTCATTAAATGGCCGCCATATATCAGACTAATTTACTATTCTGTCATTCAAACATTTAACATGGTGATCCATGAAAAGCATGAGGAATATCAGGTTCATCCCCCCACTGTCTCTGATATCTATCACTGGGGTATTTAATGTTTCTTCTCCTTCTGGAACGGGTGCCTGTTGCCCTTTTAGCTTCCTTATTGTTTGCAGACATGGCACACTGGCATGACATGACCCACATTTGATGTAGGAATGCTGGTCTCATTTTTTCCCAACCCAGGAAGGCATGCTTTTGACTGGGCCTCAGGGAGATAAGGCAGTGGAACAGCAATGAACTATCGTGCTGTGCTTCTTGTTTTCTCTTCATACCGCATTTTGTTGGCTTTTCCTATCACCCTGAAGCTGCAGCTGCTTGACGTGTTGTTCTGTGATGTCATTCCCACAGCTAAGCATGCGTGAACAAAGAACCAAATGATAGCGCTATTGTCCAACATTGTTCGATTCCAAATTGTGAGTCTAATAGCGTTTGGCTCTTTTTTCACACACGCATGTCACCGCCCACTCCCCTGTCAGCTCTAACAAACAGACATCTTCTGCTCTCATTGCCTCTACAGCCAGCGTGGCTGTTTAAGGCTGGTAGTAGCAGCAGAGGCCTCCTCTCTGTTTCAGACAGCTATGGCGGACGCAGGCACGGGCGAGGACGACGCTCGCCGGATTACTTTGAGGAATCGGAGCCAGAGGAGATGACTCGCGTGTTTGTGGCCCTTTTTGACTACGACCCCCTGTCCATGTCTCCCAACCCGGACGCTGCTGATGAGGAGCTGCCTTTTAAGGAGGGCCAGATCATCAAGGTGTGACTGATATAATACCAACAACTTCTACTTTATTGCCCTTAAACGCGTCATAATTTTACACTACAACATTGGATTCGTCATAAAACAAGCAATGTTTTTTACCATTTAGGAATTACAGCCATTTTAAGCATTTGTCCTTATACTTAGTACCTGCTTAGGGCCACTAGAGGGCCCTCAAACACAGGCCCCAATGACAAATCCTGCATAGGGTCCTCAGATGCCCAAAACCGCGACAGCTCAAACATTTCTGAACAAAGTAATATAACCAGAATTGTAAGATGTGCTATGCCTTAGAACAGGGGTCACCAACGCGGTGCCCGCGGGCACCAGGTCGCCCGTAAGGACCAGATGAGTCGCCCGCGGGCCTGTTCTAAAAAAAAAAAAAAAAAAAAAAAAAAAAATTTTTTTTTTTTTTTAAATTAAATCTACATAGAAAAAACACAAGATACACTTTCAATCAGTGCATCAACCCAAACAACCTCCCTCCATGCACACTCATCCACACCCACTCACACAAAAGGGGTTATTTCTTTCTGCTACCAATATTCTGGTTCCCACAACATAGACAACACATCTGCAAGGGACACAGTCCCTGAAGCACACATAATTGTATAGGCTGCTGGTCCACTAACATTTTCATTAATTACTATTTTTTATGTAATTATTTTTATATTGTTTTACTTTCTTTTTTATCCAAGAAAATGTTTTTTATTTATTTATCTTATTTTATTTTATTTTTTAAAAAAGGGCCTTATCTTCAACAGACCAGGTTGTCAATGAAATTAGATTTGTTTAAAGGGTTTTTAAAACCAGGTCCAGTCCAGATAATGTCCAAGTCGGACTCAGCAACACACACCTTCATTCATGTACACAGAAAACAATTAGGGAACACAACAGATTGCATATAATTTATAAACAAAATTACATTTTCAAAATAAGCATTTATGTACAGTCCAGATTATGTCCAGGTCACTCAAATTAGGGAACACAACAACAGATATCATATAATCTATAAACATAATTATACTTTCAAAATAAGCCTTTGAGGACTTCTCATCTTTTTTTAAATGTTTTTTGGCATCATTATCGTTTTCAACCATGTAACTTTCTAAAGTTAGAAAATACTGAATAAATGTTTTAGAGAAAGTAATACTAAGTGAATATCTGTTTTTGGCCTTAAAAATAAACATTTTACGGAGTACTATAATTAAATTGACTAAATCATGATTGTCAATGAACTCTCCTAAAATAACAGAAACCACATTAAGCTTCATAAACAAACCAATCCTTAAACATATTTTTTCAACTTCCACCCAAAACAAAGACACAATATGACAATACCAAAACAAATGCAGGGTGGATTCAGACTCCTGACAACAAAATCGGCAATCATCTGACTCTGTCATATTCCATCATTTTAACATTTTCCCTGTGGGCAAGAAGTTATAAATAATTTTAATTTGAAAATAACGATTTTGCACATCGATAGTAGTTTTATAGATTAGTTTGAATATGGCATCCCATGGCAACGGGCAGTCAAAAAAGTCCTCCCATTTTCCATATGTGTTGTATGGGGCAGCCTTCAAAGATTTCTTTATTAAATAAAAATTATATATTTTTCTATTTATTTTAGTTCCTTTTTGCCAACTAGAATTTCTTATTAGAGGTTTACAAACTAATAATTTAGTAGTTCCATAATTAATTATTTGTTTCCATCTTTTCCCAATTACTCCAGTTAGTTGATAAAATGAAAAGCTTGAGCAAGCATCACCATACATAGTTCTAAATTCATCATACTTCAGCATTTTACCATTCTCATTGATAATATCATTGACAAAAATGATTCCTCTTTCAAACATATTTTTCCAAAAGAAAGGCTTTCCATCTATTACAATATTAGAGTTCATCCATATTATCTGCTGCAAAATATCGTCTCTTTTTTCTGGCACATAAAATTGAAAACACCACTATAAGTGGATTGTTTCCTTTATGAACCCTGCCATGTTTCCCAGCAGACTCTCTACATAAGAAACATAGGAGGGGATCACTTGTAAAAAAGGATACAATTTCTTTTGATACAGTACATGTTTTTTGTCCAAAATGACATTTGTGTACCACTCAATGTTTAAATACATCTTTGGAACAATTGATGCTTTTAAAGACAGACACATAGCTTCAAGGTTGAGAAGTTTCAGGCCCCCATATTCATACTCTTTGTACAAAACCTTTCTTTTAATCTTTTCTGGTTTGCCGTTCCAGACAAAATCGAAGACCCTACGCTCATAAATCTTAAAAAAGTTTTGTGATGGAGCTGGTAATGACAAAAACAAATAAATAAATTGAGGAATAATTAACGAGTTGGCAATAGACATTTTACCATACAAGGTTAGGAATTTCCCTTTACATAATTGCATAATTTTGTCCAGCTTTCTTAGTCGATTATCATAATTTACTGAGCCTAGATCTTCCAGATTTTCTGGGACAACAACACCAAGTATGTTAACTGGTCCATCTGTCCACAAAACAGGTACTTTGCATTCCATTCGAAAGGACGTTCCCTTTAGATTTCCGATCCTTAACATTTTACATTTATCATAATTAAGCTTAAGGCCAGATTGCTGTGAAAATATGTCCAAAAGATTAAGAAGGTTCCGCAAACAATGAGGAAAAATCTTATCTTTGTGAATCAGCCTTTTCTGACATGAACTTCATCAAGAACAAACACAGAACACGCCTCACTGATGCACATCTGCAAGACTCACTCAGAGTTGCAGTGTCAAGTTACACACCAGAGTACAACACACTAGTTAACAGCATGCAATGCCAGGCTTCCCACTAACTGACAAAGAAACAGATAACAGATTTGGTGTCCAGTTCAAAGTGTGACATGATTTAAAAATTTGAGAGTTTACTTTTGTATTTTACATGAGTTATTATTTGTACAAACATGGTGCAAAGTAATTCATGATTTGTTAAAAAATGTTAGTGGCTAGCTAGTTAAAATGGGATATTGTGATTTCACAAGACTGTCTTAGAAGTGATCATTTGAAAATGTTCAATTTGAAAAATGTGCACTTAGAGAAAATATAAAAATAAAGTGTTGCATATTGATATTTATCTGTTTCTATATATATTTATTGTGAGAAATCATTAAGATGATCAGTGTTTCCACAAAGATAAATATCATTAGTTATTAATAATAACAGAGTTAAAGGTAAATTGAGCAAATTGGTTATTTCTGGCAATTTATTTAAGTGTGTATCAAACTGGTAGCCCTTCGCATTAATCAGTACCCAAGAAGTAGCTCTTGGTTTCAAAAAGGTTGGTGACCCCTGCCTTAGAACATGAGCCTATTTCTTCAGTTCAGAAGCGGGTAGAGTAGCCAAAAATTGTAGTTCAGAGTACCGTTACTTTGGAGCAGTGATTCTCACAGTCTTTTTACCAAGGATACCTTCAGAAAACACTTAATGATGACCATCATTCAAATAAAATAGAAGTAGGCTTAAGTATTCATGAAAAACAAGGCAGATATGTAAGTATATTGTGGCCACTGTAACATTACACACAGTTTGAACGGTAACGCTGTTTGAATAGTTAATTAAGTGATTATTTGGCGTACCACTAGATCAGTGGTTCTTAACCTGGGTTCGATCGAACCCTAAGGGTTCGGCGAGTCGGGCTCAGGGGTTCGGCGGAGGTCAAGACACACCCGACTCATCGTGTAAATAAAAACTTCTCCCTATCGGCGTATTATGGATACGGCAACAGCAGAAGTCAGACTGATTTGCAGGTGTGTAATTTGTTGTGAGTTTATGCACTGTGTTGGTTTTGTTGTTTGAACAAGGTGATGTTCATGCACGGTTCATTTTGTGCACCAGTAATAAAACATGGTAACACTTTAGTATGGGGAACATATTCACCATTAATTAGTTGCTTATTAAAATGCAAATTAGTAACATATTGGCTCTTAAATAGTCATTATTAAGTAATTTTTAATGCCTTATTCGGCATTGCCTTATTATAACCCTAACCCTCTAACCCTAACCAAATAACTGTAAATTAAGTTTTTGTTACTTAGAATATGTTCTAGTGTCCAAAAAACTCTAAATTAAGTCTTTGTTACTTAGAATATGTTCCCCATACTAAATTGTTGCCAAAAACATAACTTTGTCTTGAATTTGAAAAAAAAACTTTTATTTTTTACTAAAGAAGGGTTCGGTGAATGTGCATATGAAACTGGTGGGGTTCGGTACCTCCAACAAGGTTAAGAACCACTGCACTAGATAGAGCTGGCCTACCACAAGTGGTACCCGTACTAGTTTGAGAATCACTGCTTTTGGACTAATGACTTGAGTAATTATTTGGAGGACTACTTTTTACTTAAGAGTAAGTATTCAGTGATAAAACTACTCAATTACAGAGTAACTGGAGAGTAACTTCTAATTTAGTCGCAATTTTTGGATGGTTCTTGCACTACAATTGTAGTTGCCGTGTGTGTGTGTGCACGGGAGAGAGACCACAAAATATGCACATTTTACAGTCATTTATGCCGATATAACGGAAGTATTGTTAACGCGTGTGCAGTGAAAACATAAAAACACATCTACAACGTACCGCAAATTGTTTTTTTAGTTGGAAGTGGAATTCTTGTAGGATGAAATGTGTAAATATTTACTGACATATGACAGCGCATAAATATTATTTTTCATATTTTGTTAGGTAAATATTAAAGAGTCTTAACTCTACTGATTGCAGGTTGCACACAGTCATGTCACTTTTTAAAGTGTGTTACGCGGTCATGTGACTGCCAGACTCCGTTTGATTGGTGAAATGCAGTCAAACGTCACCAGTGCTTATGCTGGAAGAAGTCTCTCGAACAAGCCAAATGAATCATATCTGGAAGATGTAATTTCACAAAATGTAAATGTATGTAATAATACATGTATAAATGAATTGATCATGATCGCAATGAAACTCAATGTAACTGAGTAAAAGTGACGTTTTTCTTCTTCACAAAAGGACTCAAGTAAAAGTAAAAAGTATATTGCATATTCACAAATACAATGTATCCAAAAAAGTGCTTAAGAGAGTCTAGCGCGATGTAAACTGACCTTTGGTGTCACATTCTATGACAGGGAAAGCTTTTTTAAAAAATTTTTTATAGATATTTTCTGGCAAAATGTAATGTATTTCCTTTTTCTTGGATGGACACCTGTTATTGTGCATTGAGAGTATTGGAAGCTGCAGTCAAACATCTGGCAAATGTCTACTTAACCACACACTTATTGTTGCTTTATTTGTCTTGACAGATAATCAATAAATATTTACAAGTCCTAATACTTTTAGCAATCTTACAGGGTGCCAATTACTGAGGTAAGAAAGAAAGGGGACAATAATTGGACAGACTACATTGGGAAACTGTACTTTATACTGTAAAACGAGCGTAGATGACAAAGGTGTTTACAGCACACTTCTTACATACTGTACACCAGTGGTTCTCAAACTTGTTTTGTCATCCCCCACTTTGGACAAGGGGGAGTTTTCAAGCCCCACCTGCCCCCATCGCCCCAATAGAACGCTAATGCCAAGCTTAATATTTTCAAATGTATTGAACATCAAGTAACATCAAGTTGTATACATTCAAACTCAATAACATAAAATAACATCAAGTTCAATAATAAATAAAATAACTGTGCAGCTGTGGTATAACTTGCATCAAGTTATACCACAGCTGCACAGTTATTGATGCAGGTTAACTTGCATCAAGTTCAATAATAAATAAAATAACTGTGCCGCTGTGGTATAACTTGCATCAAGTTCAATAATAAATCAAATAACTTGCATCAAGTTCAATAATAAATAAAACAAGTGTTATAACTTGCATCAAGTTCAATAATAAATCAAAAAAAGTGTTATAACTTGCATCACGTTCAATAATAAATCAAATAAAAGTGTTATAACTTGCATCAAGTTCAATAATAAATCAAATAAAAGTGTTATAACTTGCATCAAGTTCAATAATAAATCAAATAACTTGCATCAAGTTTAATAATAAATAAAATAAAAGTGCTACTTTGCAATCTTTGAAAAAAAAAAAAAGGAGGAGCTATGCATTTGGCAAGACAGGGCAAGTGAACATGAGTTTTACAGTACTCCAGCATTAGTGGCTGCAATGAGCCTGTTTTGCACTGCACAGCTTTTCAAATTGGGGTTGCAGGCTTGACACTGCCACTCTTAAGTCATGCTCAATGACGTTCAGCTGAGACCTGTACTTCGTTTTGAGTGAAGCAACAGCTGAAAAGCCTATCTCACACAGATAAGATGTGGCAAAGGGGAGAAGAATGGACACAGCTCTCTGCTCCATGAGTGGATATTGATTAGCCTGCTACCCATCCGCGCGAAAGTTTGTTCCGCTTAGCCCCGCCCCCATTAGTTACTGTTGCTATGTCTGTCAAACTTTCGCTCCTACCTAGAAGTTTAAAGCCTACAGGAAAAATAAGTAATTTACATTTATTTATATAGCGGATTTCACAGACAGAATCACAAAGTGATTTACAGTGTGTATAGAAAATGAAAGCATAGTAAAAAAAAAATCTAAGAATATAATTTAAAAAAAATTTTTTTAAAGTGACATTTCCTCCTGTTCCTCGCGCCCCACCTGTCATGTCTCTATTCCCCACCAGTGGGGCGCGCCCCACACTTTGAGAAACGCTGCTGTACACACAGGCAACAAAATAGGTGGCTGACCAGGGATTTAACGATGTACTGTATTAATGACAGCCGCGATAAAACTCTCAGCAGTTATTATTACCGTTTTAAATGAAAATTATCGAAAAACTTTGGTCAACTCAGACAGACTGGCGCTAGCTCGTTAGCTTAAATGCTAACATTAAAACGGGACATTAACAGGGATTTAACAATGTACTGTATTAATGACAGCCGCAATAAAACTCTCAGCAGTTATTATTACCGTTTTAAATGAAAATTATCGAAAAACTTTGGTCAACTCAGACAGACTGGCGCTAGCTCGTTAGCTTAAATGCTAACATTAAAACGGGACATTAACAGGGATTTAACAATGTACTGTATTAATGACAGCCGCAATAAAACTCTCAGCAGTTATTACCGTTTTAAATGAAAATTATCGAAAAACTTTGGTCAACTCAGACAGACTGGCGCTAGCTCGTTAGCTTAAATGCTAACATTAAAACGAGACATTAACGTCTTTCCCCATTAAGAAAGGACAA
Source organism: Entelurus aequoreus (assembly GCF_033978785.1). NCBI lineage: Eukaryota > Metazoa > Chordata > Actinopteri > Syngnathiformes > Syngnathidae > Entelurus > Entelurus aequoreus. The sequence continues at coordinate 58,449,186 of NC_084736.1, forward strand.
GCCCCAATCTAAACGTATATAACACACCACTGTCTGAGCAACTAAGATATTCAACAGTACACATTGAAGCGACAAGCTGTGCTCTTACAACAGAGTGATCGATGGAGGAATATAACACGGAGGTGTTTTTAAAAGAAGTGTTCAAGGACCGCTGAACTGAGTAGGACGTCACGACGCCCGCCAGAAACACTTATCAGTGAAGCACACTAAACACAAAACATACGAAATAGTGGGTTTTCTAATAGTGTCTCCATTTTTTTTTTTTAAAGAATGTGCTCAAGTACATTTTGAGCACATTCAACAATACCGTGATTTTGGCCACAATAATAGACTGACCATGCGTCCTCTTTTCCCCGGACATGTCCTCTTATGCGAGGCTGTCCTGGCGGAGTTTCTTAAATGCCTCAAATGTCCGGCGTTTTGAGTTAGAGTTGCGTGTATTTTCAATGTACATTCAGGGTTAAGAAGGGGTTAAAAACAAAACAAGTTGTGAAGGTGTGCACACGCAGCAGCATTGGTGAGGGAGGGGCAGAGACAGAGAGCGCGAGAGAGTTATGATAAACGCACATGCGTCGCCAGGCACTGCTTTTTATCGTTAGATTTATCAGATTACATTTTTTATTATCTATAGCAGGGGTGTCAAAAGTGTGCCCCGGAGGCCTTTTGCGGCCCACAGCTAATGTTATAAAGGCCCACGGCACATTCTAAAAATACTGTTATAATAAACAAAAACATAACAAAAGTGACATAAAAAAGCTTAAAGGTGAAATGTAATTTAGAAAAAGTTGCAATGTTGACTAATAAAACAAAGCTGTTTTTTTTTTCTTTCAAACTGTCATTGCTCAAAACATAATATTGAATCAAAATCAATGTTATTATGAATGATTGTCCTATGCAAGGTTCCGATTACTTCACATCAAATATTCCACTTTGAAAAATATTGTTGGTGGAAGATTTTGCATATTTTGTGTGTTTGCCATTAAAAACATAGTTTTGTTTGACAAAAAAGGGCAGAAAACAAACAAACAAAAAAACATAAAAAAAACTAAAACATTTTGAAATGAGGGATAGATCTGAAGTTTAAACAGACTCCAGAGATTTAAGCGTTAAATATAAAATGTATGTATGTATGCCCTGGCACACCATTATCATCATTTCATGACCGAAGCAAAACACTTTTATACTGAAATAAATACACCTACAACTTATTAAATAAAAACAGAAAAAACTATCATGAAGGAAAGAAGAAAGTGAATGAATGTTTATAACTGAATACATTTACATATATACACACACATTTGTTTTCTTTTTTTAATTAACGTTTATGACAACCTTTTTCCAGAACACAATATAGAATGTGAGATATAACAGGATAATGCATACGTTTATAATTTTTTTCCCCAAAACGCTTACAAAAAAGTGGCACCCAAAAAATTTACTGTGGGACCCCATTTTTATGACTTGATGGGGTCCCTGGGACCCCATTTAGAAAATTCCTAGAGCCAACACTGCTGTCAACAGAGGAGAAAAAATGCTTTATTTAAATAAATATATTATTTATAAAGCAAGTTCGAGTATCATTAGCAAATGTTCACCTAGTCCCGGCCTTGGCACGCATATGCGTATGTGTCCTCTTTTGGGGATTTCAGAATATGGTCAGCCTACACAATAACCTAATATGAAATGGTCATATTGTTACATCCCTATGGCTAACAAAGTTGAATGAAAGCCTATTACTGTAATTTGGGAAAGAAACCTCCCCTTCCAAGAGCGTTGTCTTTGTGTAGCAACTACTTCAGTTACGTAGGAATTCATCGTATCAGGAGCTTGACTTAAAATACCCTTTTTTGCTAGGACGGGGGTCTGAAATGTCACACTAGATTGTCATTATTGTGATGAAAGCAATCATTTTTGTTGGAAAAGTATCTTAAACCTCACACACTAGATGCTGGCATTTGAAGTCACTCATCTGATAATCAGATTGCGAGATGCAGTGTAAACACACACTTGCGTCAAACCTCGCCCCCGCTGAGTCTGCTGGCTGTGATGAGACTACTTGGTGGGATATCCATGTTAAAAAAGTGGCTACTAGATGTTATTCCTAAATACATAATTTTTTTTCTTCAAATCCATGGTGGTGGTGTACGAAGCAAATCTCTGTTCAAATACTTCGGGACCTCAGTTTACATCTTTGCTTGTATTGGAGTTGTTAGGGGTGGTCTTCGCTAACATGTGCTCGTCGTTCCTTTAGGTGTTTGGAAATAAAGACACGGATGGCTTCTACAGGGCAAAAATTCGAGATCGAGTGGGTGTGATCCCTTGCAACATGGTCTCTGAGATCCAAACGGAGGACGACAACATGATGGGTCAACTCCTTAAACAAGGTTTCCTGCCGCTAAACACTCCCGTGGAAAAGTTAGGTGAGGACATATTTGACACGAACATCATTTTTGGACTAGTACAGTATCTGTTTATTTTTCTTTACTGCCAACTAATTTCTTTTTTCTTTTGCGCCACTCTCCACACCCATGTCTGACGTTCTGCCCTCCTATGAAGTGAACTGCGACCGTTTCAAAGACGGACGGGTAATAAACCGCAGGTCGAGAAAGTCGAAGCGAGGTCTGTGTCCTGTCCACTCATACATTGTTTTTACTGTCCCCCTTTAAAAATAACTTCTGGAAGTTGTGTCAATACAGTGGAACATCTTTTAGGTTACCGGTAAATGCAATCTTTCGATGGCCTGATTTGTTCCAGCGGATTACACTTTTTCTCAGCTCTGTTCAAAAAGCAGAAATTACATTTCCAAAACTCTTAAGACTTTGCATGAAGACGCACATTAAAATGTAAACTATTGAACAACAATATATTCGTATATTGCACCCCAAAACGTATTCCTGGCCACGTTTTTTTGATTGATTGATTGAGACTTTTATTAGTAGGTTGCACAGTGAAGTACATATTCCGTACAATTGACCACTAAATGGTAACACCCGAATACGTTTTTCAACTTGTTTAAGTCGGGGTCCACTTAAATTGATTAATGATACAGATATATACTATCATATATACTATCATCATAATACAGTCATCACACAAGATAATCACATTGAATTATTTACAATCAGGGGTGTGGAGGGGGAGGGGGGGGGTAGGATATCGACAGCAAGTAGTGGAGAGAGAGAGAGAGAGAGAGAGAGAGAGAGAGAGATCAGAAGGCATAAGAAAAAGTATCTGCATTTGATTGTTTACATTTGATTATTAGCATTTGATTATTAGCAATCCGGGGTGGGTGTTAGTTAAGGGTTGTAGCTGCCTGGAGGTGAACTTTTATTGCGGTTTTGAAGGAGGATAGAGATGCCCTTTCTTTTATACCTGTTGGGAGCGCATTCCACATTGATGTGGCATAGAAAGAGAATGAGTTAAGACCTTTGTTAGTTCGGAATCTGGGTTTAACGTGGTTAGTGGAGCTCCCCCTGGTGTTGTGGTTATGGCGGTCATTTACGTTAAGGAAGTAGTTTGACATGTACTTCGGTATCAGGGAGGTGTAGTGGATTTTATAGACTAGGCTCAGTGCAAGTTGTTTAACCCTGTCCTCCACCTTGAGCCAGCCCACTTTGGAGAAGTGGGTAGGAGTGAGGTGGGATCTGGGGTGGAGGTCTTTCTGTCACTGATTAAAATATGAAAGCAAAATTTTCTCCGTCACTTCCGGTGACAGACGTCATCAGTACTTGAAGTGCAAAGCAGAAGATTTTGGGTTTGAACCATAGTCGTGGTTGAAAGTTTGGTATGTTTTTTTTTTAATTTATGTTTTCATTATGTTCAATTTGTTTAATTTTGATAGACTTCAGGACTTCCTAGACTTCAACGTCATCACAAATCTCCGTTTGTGCCGTGCTGAGCGGAGAGTTTTGGATCTCTACACTTTGGCCAGCGTTTGTAAAAGTCTGCCTTTCTAAAGACAAAAGTATGCGTCTGAGTGTGGACAAGAGGCCGAAACGTGAGCGTTGACTACTAAACGAGGCAAAATGCCGTAATTAAAAAATATATATATATTTTTTTTTTAACGACGCAGAGGCAGCAAAAATTATTCGAATATATTTTGTAATCAAATTACTTTAGTTACTCTAGGATCGTTTCAGCTCTACAAGTAGGCTTCATAAGTTTGTGCTCATATTTAGATTGGTCAGAACTAGGACGGGGGTCTGAAATGTCACACTAGATTCAGATCTGACCAATCTAAGTCTACGAGCAGGAACTGATGAAGCCTGCTCAGATCAGAGGTGAAACGTCATCTAAGACAAACCAAACAGTCCAGTTGCAATCGATTCAATGCCCTGAGATGACAATGACCTGGATGAATGAGAACATTCATAGATATGTTCTATATTTTAACACATTTATTAACAATGATTGCTTTTTTTATTATTGTATCACTCGTCATACATAAAGTATTTTTTAAACATGCTGAACATTGCGTCTTAACCCTAAAAAAAACTAAAAACTTTCCCATGTAAAGAGAGGAACAGGCGGAGTGGACGTCAGCATCCAATGTCAACACGCAGAATGGTGGCCCTTTATGACTACGACCCAAGAGAGAGTTCCCCCAACATTGACATACAGGTACTGTCCACCTACACTCTAATATATTATACTTACAATCCATTTATCAACACATTTTCATTACCACTAGCATGATTTACGGACATTTGGCACATTTGCACTGACTTGAAGGACATGGTAAATGTTGCTCTCATGTCTGAATGTGAAGTTTACTAGTATTACATGTATACAAATACAGTAGATCCCCGTTATTCTCGAGGGTTAAGTTTAGACATTATCCACAAACAGAAAGTGGGTAATTGAAACATCCATTACTAAACTCTGGTAAAGCTTCGATTATGCTGCTGCAATTAAGCATCACATTAGGCTGGATCACTCCTCGCACTCAAAACCCTCCTGATATTCTCCTCTGATTTTGGATCAACATTTGTACTAAAATTGACTGTTGTAATTATTAGATTAGATTCAATTGCCACGCACAGGGGGCGCCGCCATCTTGCACTGGCGTCACGTTGTACATGCATTCTGTTTTTCATAATGTCGTGTAATTACATTATTACTGACTTAAAGTAAATGACATGTTTTATGGAAATGTATTGTTTTTTAATTCAATTTAAAGAATACAATTACAATACAAAATTATATATAATTTTTTGATGAGATATCTGAATTTTGGCGTATATGAATGCTGAATTGTGAATATGTGGGGATCCACTGTATTTGAAATTAAATATATAGCAACTTAAGTATTATGAATAAAGTTCAGATTTTTATTTTTTTCAGTATGTCCCAATTGTCAATATTCTTTATTGTGATGAGACAATTTAATTGGGCTGGTAAAATTTACATTACAGAATATTTTTAAATTACATTTTCACAAGGCCATCTGGGGAATGGGACTGAAATCCATTTGTGGTGTTGATGTGTTGTGAGGTGGGAGAGGCGTGGAAGAGGCGCCGAGTTGACGCTATAATTCTCAGATTTTCCATAGTCCCTGAAAGTCTCACTAGTTTTGTCGCAAGTCGCTTTTAAAATCAAATATCTATAGAGGTCTGATTAGGTGCTAATTCTAGTTGGCAACTGATTCCCCTTACTCCATCGTTTTATCATAAAGTGTTTATGAGGTAATTTCTCGTCAAATCTATTTGTCCAAAATGTGCAGTTTGTGAAACACTGTAATAATAGTATGCTTACAATAAAGAGTAGTACCTCAATTTACAAGCTTAATGGGTATGTGACAAAGCTCTCAGCTCAAAACAATTGTATCTGAAATGAACGCCTTCGATTTAAAAACATAATTGAAATTTAATTGGTGCTTGGCACCCCCAAAACCGCAAAATTTTAACATGTAACATCCCATTTAAAAATAAAAACAAATCTTCGGATAAGAATTATATAAAACAATATAATCAAATGTACTACTAACTACAGTAGTAGTAATGTGATAATGTATAGCATTTACCTTTGAGAGTGGACATCTACAAATTGTATCTCTTTCCAACTGCTTCTCTGTCAAATACACCATCAGCAGCCTTTTCATAATTTCAAGGATAAATGTACACCGTGTAGCTATTTTAACATTCTTGGCTGGCATTACTCATTCTGCTTCAGATTGGAACAGACTAGCAGCGATACGCTCAAATTGCTTCATCAAGTTGGTAAGTGGTGTCATTTTCTGGATGATTTCTTTAATTCAATGAATATCATCCACTTCTTCTATGCTTGTCCCTCATTCACTTTCTTCCTTCCCATGCTGGGAAACACAAAGTGATCTTAATCTCTAGCTATAAGCTAATGCTGGCTAGTAAGACCAGATCTTAAGAGGTTCACTGTGACGTTTGCTAGACCAACTAACGGCAGGGATGTTTGCTTGTAATTTAAAGCATAACAATTAGCCAAGAGACAGCTCTTATCTAAAAACATTCTTAAATTGAGGTACCACTGAGGCTGATCTGAGGATATCCAATTTCTTGTTTTTCTTTTCCTCTTAAAGCTGCCATGACGCATATCCGAAGAGTACCACTATTGAGTTTGAGTTTGAGTTTATTTCGAACATGCAAGCATACAACATGATACATCACAATTTCCAGTTTCTTTTCAACATGTTCGAAAAGGAGTAGGAAGAAGCAGAGCTTATTTAATCCTACCCCTTTTCTTTACATAACAGTTGCAAAACTTTTTGTTCACTTCCTGTTCACAATTTTTTCACAATAAACTCCATAAGTAATTACAATAAAAATAAATAAATAAATAATAGTAAGAATTTAATAATAATAATTGGTGAAGTAAGTCATATTTCATATGATGAGATAAGTAAGATTACTTTAAGAATGAATGAATGGATGGATGAAATAAATTGAGAATGTTTGTCATGGTTCTTCTTCATTGTACTTTGTAAACACTTTAAGTTTGAAGAGTTTCTTGAAGTGTATCATATTAGTACATTGTTTGATTGCTTTGCTTAATCCATTCCATAATTTAATTCCACATACTGATATACTGAAGGTCTTAAGTGTTGTACGTGCATACAAATGTTTTAAATTACGTTTTTCTCTAAGATTATATTTCTCCTCTTTTGTTGAGAAGAATTGTTGTATATTCTTGGGTAGCAGGTTATAGTTTGCTTTGTGCATAATTTTAGCTGTTTGCAAATTCACTATGTCGTGGAATTTCAGTATTTTTGATTCAATAAATAAAGGGTTTGTATGTTCTCTATATCCAACATTATGTATTATTCTAACTGATCTTTTTTGTAACACCGTTAATGAATGAAGTGTACTTTTGTAATTATGGAGCCAACATTGTGTCACATGCACTTATGTAAATGCGCCTTAAAAATCGGTCCCCTTCATTTGTCTCACCATACCATTGGTATTTGTCCGTAAACTGACAAGATGGATTTGTGAAAAAAAAACTTTGTATTCTCTGTAGTCCATCGGCCTTCGGAGAGGTTACAGTGAAATCTGAACACATTTTAAAAATGACTTTACATGTTGGTGTTTACTTACTCTCACCTTTCTATTGGCACTCCCGCTGACACAGTATGACGGCAACAGACTAGATGACGAGGTGAGTGAGGGTGAGGCGGATGCATTACTGCCTGCTGTGTGTGTGTGTGTGTGTATTTCCTCCTAACTGTTGGAGTCCAAAGGGAAGTGGTGCTGTTTCAAGCTCTTGGCGGTCACAATTACAAACCTGCGCTAACGTCCCCACTCTTTAATTTTTTGTCTTTGTGTCTGCAACATGCTAGTAATGTACACACTTAGGACATATTACCAAAAAGATATTTTCACTGTTACAAATTGACACTTATATCCATTAATATGATGCCTCACAATTTTACACACCGCTTAGTGCCTTTACCAGATGTGACGTTTATGGATGTACAGTATGTGGCGATGCTAGGAAAACACGGGAAAAATATTCAACTTGTTCTATGTTGCTTTTGTCTGACAGGCTGAACTGACCTTCTGTGCTGGCGATGTCATCACAGTTTTTGGGGAAATAGATGAAGATGGATTTTATTACGTAAGTGACCTATATTCATTTCTAAGACACCTGTCAGTTTATTTCATAATTACAGTACATTATTGTGCCTGGTTAGCGCCGTGCATGGCAGCTCCCGCCATCAGTGTGTGAATGTGTGTGTGTGAATGGGTGAATGTGGAAAATAGTGTCAAAGCGCTTTGAGTTCCTTAAAAAGGTAGAAAAGCGCTATACAAGTACGACCCATTTACCATTCCTTAACATTTTTACTGGCCATAACACTTCACTTTTTCCTAATTTCTTACTTTTTTTACTCACAAGGTTTCAAACAAACTTTTAGTTTCTCCTGAATCAACATAAAACTCACTGGGATGCAGTGTTGATTCTGATCTTCCAGTCAAGCAGTAAACCTTCCCATCTCGATAAAAGTGCGACCAGTATTGATGGGAGTGAGAGATGGGCTTTATGGCTTTTTGAAGGGAGCCGGATCTTGAGGAGCCATTCCTTTCAAAAGAGCCATTCCATTAGGTGGTGCCATATTTCCATTCTTTGGCAGTGACATCAGTAGTTAGAATTTTCCCTCACCTAAAAAAAACATAACATTTTAATACAGAAACAACACACTAATAATAAAATGCATTAATGGATACAAAAAGTATTACAGATGGGGTGTATAATAATAATGAACCCGAAAAGTGAATCCAAATTAAAAAAATAACAATTTAAGATGTTTTTTTTTTAATGGAAAAAGGTTTTATTTTTATAAAAAAGTTGATCTCAGCTTCTTTTAACTGACTCATTTTCTAGTCTAGTTGCTAGTCGGTTGACACGCAGACACGTGCAGAGTGAGTAATTGCTGACACTAAACTTACATGTGCATAAAAAACGTCTCTCAAAGGAATGACTCACAACAAGATTCTCATCGTTTGCTTAAAAGTGCCATTCAAAAGACTCCATTCATTCACAAACGTTATCTCAGTTCATGTTAATTTTCACATGCATGGTGATGGCTTTCCCTTTTTGCATACTGCCACCAGAAAAGCCAACTTTATGCCTGGGAGACAACGTGCAAAAGGTTCACTGATAAGCAGTGCGATCCATGTTAGCCCTTGCCCTTTACTACAATTGAATTCAATAATTGGTAATTCCACCCAAACATGTCTTCAGCTGGTATAGGATTCCATTGTGTCCAACTACAGTTGTTGTGCACCCAAAAAAGCTAATTATGCATTGAGCTAAGAGGATACACCAATAACTAAGACTAGAGCTGTCCTATTTACCGGTAGTCTGGAGCAGGGATGTTTAACTTTTTGTTGCATCTTTGCAGTTTATTGAATTAAATATGATAACATTACAGTGCTACTGTTGAGGGACTTGGACCAGTGAAAACTTTTAGAAATTGACATTTTAACCTCCACTGCACTTCATCATCAAGCCACTACAGACGATGCTGGTTCTAAAATTAAGGATAATAGTGAAGGAAGAAGTTGGCACCAGAACATTTTGGGAATTGTGGCACAGAAAACAATTTAGCAAAAATAACCCTGGTCTCGAGAAGGGGTGTCAAACTTGTTTACATTGAGGGCCACGTTTCAGTTATGGGTGCCCTCAGAAAGCGTATTGTCACAGTAAATACACAATATTATTATTTTTAGACGCCTCAGATTTGTAGAGATTTAAAAAAAGGGACAATATATATTACTGAACATTTGACATGTAAATATGTAGGATTATTGCCAGAGGCAAATTTCCATCTCAATTTTCTTGATAAATTGATGTTAAAATTACAACAAACAAAGACTTGGTACACAGGTTAACAATATAAACATGCACAATTCTAAGGTTTAAGTACCAAAGGAGCTGTTGTAGGCACTCACTCCCACAAATGTACCTTGTACATTACATGAAACAATTGATAAATGCAAAATTCATAACATACACTTCCATTTTATATTTATTGTTACACAATTGCCTGTGCATTTGATTATTGTATTAAAAAAACATTTTACACACAAACTGATAAGATAACATGCTTTGAAATAAGACAGGGTGACAAGCAGATAAGTATTTAGATTTTTAACAAAATAACATGTCTGAGAACTATCTTGGGTCATATTAATTTTTTTCTACGTTTGAAACAATTCAGTGTGGTCTACATAACATGTAATGGTGGTTCTTTGATAAAAAATTTGCATAGATTATGTTTTACAGACAATCTTCAAGTCGCTTTCTGACAGTCTCTTCAGGATGCGCAGTTTTGTTTTATGTGCGTCTTTAGCGCTTCAGATACACAAGTTGAAACTATGTGATACCTTTTATTTGAAATGGCAACATTGAAGAATGCGTGTACTGTACGAGCCAGTCTGCTCCACAGCAAGATGATAGAGAAAAAGAAGAAATTTATTGACTACAGCGTGGACTACAATGGCGGATTTGTGCAAAGCGCTTCAAGTAAAACTTTACCAAATATGAAGAGATCCGCTGAAGTCAGCAATAGGGAAAACGTCACAAAATGGGGCAAATTCCAAACGGCTCGTTTGAAGTATAAAGAAAGACAAGATTGTTTGATAAATATCTGACATGCCTCCATGGTTAAATGTCACATTTAATTAATTATATTTGTTGCATTGTCCGATAATATTACATTTAAAAGACTTACAAAAGCAATGTTGCTGCATGTGGGGCATATCTTCAAAAAAATTGTGTGTTTTTTACACAATTTATAGGAGGGCGTTCATAACCACTAACAGCACAGAAGGTCATAAAACAAATATCACTTAAACGTGACTGACATCCTTCTGTGTTCTTCAGGGTGAGCTCAACGGACACAACGGACTTGTTCCTTCCAACTTTCTAGAAGAAGTGCCTGATGATGTGGAGGTTTTTCTCACGGACTCACCATCTCGATACCCCCAGGACACGCCTACACGAATAAAGACCAAAAGGGTACATACTCCTTTGCAGTACTAGCAAGCCTCATTTTGGTTTCTTCTATCCTGTGTGTGTGTGGGCCAGTGTCTCTCATCGGTCAAAGTGCATTGACATTTTAACTGTAAATAAAAACAGTCAATCAAAATTAATGTTGACAGAACTAATATTTGTATGTTAATGGTCTTTCCTTTGCAATTGTTATACTATATGGATGTATTTTTAAAAAAAAACAAGGGGAACTGCACCATTTTCGGGGGGCTTTTTGCTTATCGTTGACAATCCTTATAAAAGACAAGAAAACAAAAACCAAAATTTTTCTTGCATTGTAATTCATAATAATGGGCTTGTCTCGGTGGCTAGCAATGCAGCAAATGGGAGGACTCTATTCTGCCTCTAAGTCACTTTAAAAAAAATCCAAAAACCACCAACAATACTTAATTTATGTTCCGTAACCTGTATAAGAATCAAGCTGTAGCAACATTGTTATTGTAAGAGTGAACACTGAGGTACTGTTTATCTAGCAGAGTAACACTTCGCCTTGAGATGGCATGCTACGGCATTAGCCATGAGCTAGCTTTTGTGTCAACAGCTGAATGGCTTTTGAGTTTGTAACAACTTGACGCACTATGACACCAATCTATACTGACTGAAAAACATGATCATATTATTGTATCTGTAGAATAATAACAGACATTTCATGTTTTGTTTGTACACAGCTAAATAGACAGAGCATGTCGTAATAACAAGCATGACGTGCTGCATGTATAGTGATAACATTTTATAGTGACTTACTCGATAGTTGTCTGTTTGGCAAAGCTGGCCGGGGACGTTTCCAGTCAATTTTGGGTAAGCATGCCATTTATGTCGGCATAACTTGGCTCCAAGTTCCGCATTTCACAGTTCCACCTTCCACATGAATCCTCATCCGTCCAAAAATATCCATCTTCATCATCTATTACCAAGTCTGCCAAGATTAAAACACATGCATTTATTGCCGGAAGTGCACTGCTATGTGAACGTAAATAAATGCGCTGAGGAAATAATTTCCAGTAATGCTCAAAATGACCAAAATAAGGTAAATATAGTGCACATTACATATTATGAACATGCTTGTTACAACATATGTATACTTGCAGTGAGTATATAACACATTGGAGGGTTTGGAAGTTGTTTTAGAGGGTTTTGAGCGCTACAATGGTGACTCCCATTAGCCACATCTTAAAAGCGTTTATCATCTTTTGGAATCTTGAAAAAATAAGACGTGTGTTCTTTCACTCATAATGTGAATGATTGTAATGATGTAAATGATTCCAAAAAAAGTGCAGTTCCCCTTACAACGAACACTTGTTTGAATTGTTACTAATACGGTTGTAAGTTTTGATGGATGTGGCTTTTAGGCCAGTATTTAACACGATAGTCACATTTTTGTATTTACTCATATTTTATCAGTACCGCCTGAAATAATTCTAATAAATGTGATGTTATTTTTCTGTATTAGGGACAATGCAATTGTTTCGGGAAAAAACGCATCAAAATATTTTTCTGTGTTGTAATTCAACATTTTCATCGTGCCAACTATTGAAATGCCGTCACCATCTATATTTTATTTTTATTTCTTTTCCTCACCTGCTTGGCAAAACAGAAGAAGAGCGTTCATTTCACACCTTAAAGGCTCTGTTTCCGTCACGTAAGTGAGCAACTGAGGATACAAGATTACGCTCCCCTCGTCTAATGCAGATGACATGGGTACTCTTAGTTTCTGGGTATGCAACACATACTACCACTTTATATTTTAATGCTCCTATACCTTCAGGCAGTGCTAAGGTGTATACTGTATGTTGCTAGGTGACAGTAGCCCTAGCCAATGCATTAGACAAGACGTGTGGTATCTTCAGTTGCTTCTCCTCCGAGTGGTGTACATGACAATGTGTGTCTCCTACTGTAACCCATGTTAAGCTAAAAGGCAATCTTGCACTCTTCCCTGCCCTGCTAAAATCAAAATATCAGTTAAAAACACTTACATGAGTATGTTCACTTTGAGTAGCACACTGTAGTAAAGAGACAGATGCTGAAGCTAATGTAATTTTGATCAATATATGCTAAACTAGCTAAACAAAACATCTGCATCTTAGTTTTGTTTTATAGACAAATACAATGAGTGTAATATCTATTAATAGATATGTAATATGTGTTAAATTATGTTTAGGTATGCCAAAGGCCAAAACCAAAGAGCCGTGGAGCCAAAATGTTCCCCAGATTGCACTTTGGAGACCCTTGGCCAATACAAATTATATGTGAAGAGAAAGATAAAACGCACTTGAGATGTAATATGAGAATATCACGGTTATTGTGACTAAAATTGATGAATGACGTAGCCCTCCATATAAAATTGTACCGCAAATGTATTCCTCGTCAATGATTAGAATATTATTATCTAGTTACACTAATCAAACATTGACCGAAGTAAATTTGGGATGGTTTTAAAATGTATGTTTTAATGTTCAAATTTAAATTTTTCACAAAGAAAACACAGCAATATTTTCCCTATGTGTTTCTTTTTGGACAAATTAAATTCAAATCTTATTTATTGAATGTCTAAAAATTGTTTCACATAAGTGTATAAATAAATAAAATTTTGCTGAGGGCCCCAATTTAGCCTGTGGCCGCCCTGCTTAATTATCAGTGTTGTTGAATGTGCTCCAAAAGTACTAACACACTGAATTATTTTAACCTAAATGTATTTAAGACAAATTAGAAAGTATATTTCTACAGTGCAATTTAAGGGAGCCTTTTAGCTTATGATTACAGAAAAGGATCCCTCTGTAACCCAGTTGTATCTGCAGTCTCTATAGAGAAATCAATTTAAGAGATCGTTGTGATTTGTCCCTCTTGTTCTCCAAATGCAAAGTGTATTTGTGTAAGTGGCTGCCTTCATTGGAAAAAGGTGGTCCTAGTGGATGCAACACGTGTTTTCTTTTGTCGAGGCAGCTTCATTCAGAAACAAAGACAAGCAGTGTGTTTGTACCTGGCAGACAGGGTGGGTGGAGCCTTGGAATGCTTGTAAGAAGTAGGACAGAGCTTTTGGTGTGACAGCTGGCTTTTTAACACCCTCAACTATCCCCTGTGGATCTTCCTTTAGGTTCCATGGGACGATTCAGGTCCGCCCATAAGAGCAGGCTCGCCGACCGTGCGTCCACACATCATGCAGTACCATCAGGGCCCCTCTGGACATACACGCCTCCAAAAAGATAAAGGAACTTCACTGCGGAGGGAAGAAGCTGTTGCTCGACGCTGTTAACACCTTGACCTACACATACTGCAAGTGAACAGGCGGCATTAATTCTTGAGCTTTCTTACTTTTAAATATTACATCTCATTTTTACTGAGACTCCAGTGTGGATCCTTACCTCAGATGCATAATGCATGTTTCACATCAGCACCTGCCCTCCTGACCCATACCTAGCGAGAAAATCACTCAAGGAAAGTGGAACGTGTGCCTTCGCACAGTATGGCCAACATGCCGTTTTGCTTACTATCAAAGCAAGCACTCAGAATGAGCAGCAGGGTTATCTCCTTACTGCTGAAGTCCAACATCACACAGGTCAAACCTCCATATAATTGCCTTAATATCACAAATGAGTCCCTGTCCGCTGCACGAACAACAGCAACATGAAATTAAGGGCAAGAAATCATTGAGGCAGGATGGCGCCTGTGTGACAGCGCAGACTTCGAGACAGAAGTGTCACTTCTTGTCCTGTGTTGAAAGCATTTGATGCTGTCAGGCAAGTATCCTGTTACAGCAGACAATTTGTAAACAAATATTGGGCTGTGGGATGTTGTGTGAACAGGTATTACAGTATTGCTTTAGTGTTTTGAACTAAAGGTGGATAAATTCAGGATCTATGGTTATGTTACACATTCTGCTACATTCGAGAGTGAAAGAAGCAGTGTTCAATATTTTTTTTTTTAAAGTCACATTTGTATTATCTTTTGTGACATGATTCATCCAATAAATTCCAAAATGCAAAAAAATAAAAACTGTCAGCAAACTTTACACCTTAAATTCATACCTTTTTAATAGCTGACAGCAAGTATAAGTAATACTGGAGATTAGATTAACGTTGTAGTTCACCTACCTCTTTACAGCACCTCTCACCTAAACCCCAATCCACTTAATTGGAAAGGTTTAATCAGTCACTCAGTCATGGTGCAGGTTATAAGTACTGTAACTCTATACATAGCCACAGCTCCTTATACTGTATGTAGTGAATGTACGATCAATTGAAAGCCATTGTATTTAGCCATCCCTATAAATTAATCCCCAAGCATCTATAAAGGCGTGTCCTGTACACTTGCATTGACTTAAAACTGCCAAAAGAAATGGAGAAGTATGAATGCACATTGTGGAAAATAAAGACTTTCTGGCCAGCCATGTCCACCTACACCCTTGTACCTATGTCTCAGTTCACATCGCTTCCTATCAATTTGTGTGACTGATGCTCTTTTGTAAATTGTAAATGTTTATACTTGATTTTCAAATTGCCTTTTTTGTACATTCACTTTATAATCAAGCAGTACAAGTGTTTCCCATGGTGTCTTGAAGACCTTTTTGTTTGCAATGTGTGCTAGCTTTATTATAAGAATAATCAGCCTATATTCATGGTTACAAACTACTGTGTGGGTGTGCATGTGCAATCTTTTTTTTAAAACAAGCTAAATAAATTTGATATTTTGTAATATTTGCAAGTCTGATTGATTTAACTCAAAATATGACACTGGTTTGAGATATTTTATTGAAGAAAAGTGTTCATTTGAGCAACTTATGCTAGACATTATGCAAAAACATTCCTGTGATTATTGCCATTTTTCAGGTCATTGATTTCTCAAAGCACTCTAACTTAATCACAACTGGACTGTTCAGATCAAATATATTTGTAGACTTTCGCATTAAAAGCCCATAAGTAGTACCATCTCTTAATAAAATGTTGACTTTGGATCCAGCACCATCTTCTCAGTTTTGGAGCTGTCCTTGATTGAACTTATAGGAATTTATACAGACCAGTTGCGATCTATTGATGGCTCTTGAACAAAAAAGTGCTACAATGCTCATTTTTCCAAGCAAAACAAAATTAGTACCATCTCTTTTTGCTTTAAACAAAACTATTGCTGTTGGACAACGACAGTATGAAATGTAACAGAGCTTTGCTTAACATACCAAAATAAATCCCTTTCATTTGCCTTACAAACTAAAAAAACAAGGTGGAACAACTGATTGAGGCAAACAAGCACACTTTCTTCTACAAATAAAAGAGGAGGTTATCCAGCTCCATATTTGGCTCCTTGTGGATGCTTTCACCTACCAGGAAGGCCAACTTGTGGGCATACTGGCAGGGAGCAGGTACTGCAATTATCCCCTAAAAAACAATGTTCAGAATAATTAGAACTAATGCAAAAATAAGTAGATATGTGAGTCATTTATTTCTAATGACAAGGGTGTGGTAGGAGTAATTCGGAAATAGGACTGTTGACTATATTTCAGAAAAACATTGTCAATATTAAACAGCAGACTGTAGTTTAGATTTTTGTAACATTAAATCAGTTGTCACTGTTTTACTGCAGAGCAGGTTCGACGATGCTCCATATAACACTGAACTAGTTCTCTCTCTAAACATCTTAATCTTCGTTCACAGACAAAAACACAAGTGACTTGCCTGCCAGTTGTAGTACATGTGGCAAAGCTTGTATGTAAGCCGCTGCATGTGATCAGGCTTGAGTCCACTGGTGTCATACACAACATTGTAGTGGGTTGGAGAAACACTTCCAAAGTTGACTGCCTGGCTCACAATGTAGAAGTCATACCTGGCAAAATGTATGATTGTCCATTAAGGATTAGTACTTTTGTCAAAGCACTAGGTTGTGTTCATTTATGAAATACCCAAACTGATCAGAAATCATTTGTGTGGCAAAAGATTGACTAACAAGCCATTGACCGATGTTACGCCACTCTGACAAAGACCACTTAGTTGTGTACACAGTTAATTAGGATCTATCTTAAGAGAAAAGATAGGACTTAGAGGAAAAACAGGTTACCATTCTGGACGGGTGACTTCCGAGTCGACAACAGTCCCTGGAGGTGGGTTGTACATCTTTCCATTGCTGTACTCAAATAGCCTGCAGCTAATGCGCTTCTTCACCACCACCACAGTCAGCTTTGGCCTGCAGAAATTGAGAAGTTGTGAGATACAGTATGTGCGGAATGGGCACTGAGGTTTCAAGGTCATATTAAGACACTTGCATGTAATCTTGACCCATGGCTTTGATGGAGTCGATGATCTGAGCGACCTCGTAGTCGACCACACTGTGCAGCTGGCCGTCTCCCACTCCATCACGATACACAATGATACGTGTTGGAAGGCTTTGGTTTAACTTGTAGTAGTCTTTGAGTGCACCTGCAGGTAAAAATGTTTAATATTAGCAGAAGGAATCTTATTTAGGAATTGTTTTTAATAAACTTGCCAGCAAAGGCCATCTTCAGCCCGTCCATAATTTCCTGCCCTTTGTTTTGCAGTTTGACCTTTGAGTACCACCTTGACAAAAAAAAAAAGTTATCTTTTCCCAAGTCACTTTTGCACAGGTTTAAGCAAGACAGATTGTCAGGCTATTGTGATTTCCCAAACCTGCTCATGTTCTGATTGAGACTAGCCACCAGCGCACCAACGGACCTCTTCTCCGAATATGCACCATGGTAGCAGTCAATGCCCACAATCATGAGCTGCTTGAGCTGCACAAAAAAGGACCATTTAACTATAATATTGATTATAATACACGCAGCACACCATGCCTGTTATTACAACTACAGTACATAAACTGTTTAGCTGTGTATAAACAAAGCATGAAATGTGGGCTAATACTTTACAGATACTGTATTATTGTTCATGTTTTCCAAGCAATACAGATTGGTGTCCTATCCAATTGTGTTATGTATTACGAACTCAAAATTATTCAGCTGCTGATGCAAAAGCTGGCTTATCTCTTTCCATAGCTAGCTTACGGGATTTAGCATGCCGTCCCAAGACAATGTCTTACTCAACAGAAAAAGTTTCTCAGTGTTTGCTCTTACAATAAAGTCGCTACAGCTTGGTTATTATACAGGTTACGTAACACAAATGAAGTATTGTTGGTGGTTTTTGGATGAATTTTCAAAGTGATTTAGCGGCAAAAACGATTGCTCCCATTAGCTGCATCGCCAGCCATTGTAGGCATATCTTAACATCTGCCGGCGGGTTTGGAGGTTTGAGTTAGTAATGCTGACAAAATATATACAATTCAAATGTCCATTACAGAGGATGCTGGTTCTCAGGCATATACAACATAAGAATAATCAGTGTTTCCCATATATTAATTTAATCGTGGCGGGTCGCCACAAATTTAAGGCCACCACAAGAAAAATGAAAAATAAAAAACATATATATACGCTGTATATTAGGGCTGTCAAATGAGTAATGTTTTAAATCAGATTAATCACACTCTTAATTAATCATGACTAATCACAGGTTATTACTCGAAAATACCAATATTTGGACACAATGCAATTTTGTTGTCAAAATGTAATCAAAGCACATTTTATTTAACTGGAGGTGAGTCCTGGACAGCATATTCAAGTCTGCCAGCTGTTCAATCCCAACTACAGAAAAAGCATAGCAGTAGCCAAGCAAAGTAATGCACATTCTAAATTGGTTGAAGTCAGGACATCTTTATTATTGTATAATCTGGGTAATGTTCCAACCCACACTTGACACTTGTTTGGATACTTCGTTGGCATCTGTCCATGCGCATTGTGATATTACATAACGTTCACTTACCTAAATTGACTTATTATACTACTTGGATATGGCCAGCCAAAAATATCAGATAGGCAAATAAACAAAAAAGGACATTTAACCATGCAGTTTTAATCCAGTCTTACTTACAGGGATTTCCACGCTCCAAAGCTCTCCTCCAATTTTGCAGGCCATCTGCAGTGCAATCTTTGTGGCAATGGTCATGAGGGCCTGAGGTCGGCCGAGGGTCCGGGCCAACACACATTGGCTGGGAGTGGGGCACTCTACACAGAGGTATTGCTTAACAATCTTGTATTTGTCCTCTCTATTACTGCTGAGGACCACCACCACCTGAAAAGTGTGATAATACAATGTTAACCATATTTATTTAACTTTGAACACAAGTACATGAGCAGTTGAAATAAAAAGCATGTTTTTGCTACAATATGTAAAATACAATTAATAATGTGCAGGACTGCCAACACTTGTTTGCAATCTAGTAAAACTAATTCCATGCACTTTAGTCTAAGCCCATTACTTGACAAACCTCAATGTTTGGGGTAAGGTTCTGTGAGAATACCAGGATTCATTACATTTCTTCACCTGTGAGACGACTCCTACACGCTGAATTTTAGAATAAACACATCTAACATAACATTGATTAAAAAATGTGTTATGTGGTAGTTTAAGATGGCTGGACAAATACCATGCCGACGATTAAGTTCTCAAATAACTAGCTAAGTGATTTATGGTTCACCTATGAGATAAATAAGATTACAATTTATTTTATTAAATAAGGTTCAATAAGTTTATAAAGATTTTTATTTGTATTTTGTTAACATTTGTAGTGAAAACATTTACTTAAACTGTATCATATAGTACATCAGACTTCCTTGCTTAATCCATTCCATAATTTAATTCCACATATTGTATATGCTAAAGGTTTAAAGAGTTGTAAGTGCATACAGATGTTTTAAACTAGATTGTTCTTAGTTATATTTCTCTTTTGTTGAGTACAAACGTTGTATTCTTGGGTAACAAGTTATAGTTTGCTTTGTACATACGGTAATTTTAGCAGTTTGCAAACGCATGGCAGATGATCACTGATGTTGGATATTAGCAGACCACTTGTGGTACTATCAAAATCCTAGGTCAATAAATGTGTGGCACTGTGTCCCGAGATTCTGCTTGGCCTTTTGATTTTTGGGTATAAACTTGTGCTATACGTTGAGTGTCTATGAAGTCATTCATGGACTTTCATTAGTTAGGGTTCAAGAGGTCAATGTTGAAGTCACCACGTACTGTAAGCAAATTACATTTTGACTGATTTTAGTAAGAGTTGCTTTTATCCAGTTCTCAAACGTGCCAATGTTTGACTCCTTTATAGACAACGAATTAATGTTTTTTCATGACATATTTCAATGGTTTAACTTCCTAAAATATTATCATTAGCTAATGACTTTTTTTTTGCGACTTGTAATTCAAGTTCTTCATCACGTACGCAGCTATACCTCCTTCGTTCTTATTGGTTCTGTATAATTTAGTTTATATACTTCCAGCTCGGTTGGTAGAGTGGCCGTGCCAGCAACTTGAGGGTTCCAGGTTCGATCCCCGCTTCCGCCATCCTAGTCACTGCCGTTGTGTCATTAGACAAGACACTTTACCCACCTGCTCCCAGTGCCACCCACACTGGTTTAAATGTAACTTGGATATTGGGTTTCACTATGTAAAAGCGCTTTGAGTCACTAGAGAAAAGTGCTACATAAATATAATTCACTTCACATGCTTCACGTTATTTGCATAAAAGCTTCTGCTGTTGAAATGAATAGTTTGTTGGTTTTAATGTTGCTATTATGTTGTTCATTTGTGTAATTAAAAAAGTTATTACTAATGTGGTTGAAAAAAATGTATCTCTGTCAATATCCTTCTCCAATTCCAGACTATGTTTCAGAAGGTTTTCAGTTCCATATTTTCCTGTTCGGCAATCTTTTGTGTTACTTTATGAATGTCCATACGTGTGGATGAAATCATAAATCCCTTGGAGCGTCGTAGTTAAATGTCGAAGTTTGTTTTTGGTTAGACTATTATTGTTGTCTTAGTAGCGCTTGGAGCATCAATATTTGTCCAGATCCTTGATGTGTTTGACAACAAGTACTCTTGTTTCTGGACTTCAATTCAGTTTGATGTAGATTTTGCCGTTGGTACTCCAGGTTCCCAGAATTATCCCGTTTCCTCAAGTCGTGTACAGCATTGCGTTTAGTGAAGTCATCGTTCATGTACAAAACCCAAAATCAGTGAAGTTGGCATGTTGTGTAGATCGTAAATAAAAACAGAATACAATGATTAGAAATCCCTTGAAACCTATATTCAATTGAATAGACTGCAAAGACAAGACATTTAATGTTCAAACTGAGAATTTTTTTTTTTTTGCAAATAATCATAAACTTAGAATTTAATGGCAGCAACATTGCAAAAAAAGTTGGCACAGGGGCATTTTTACCACTGTGTGACACGGCCTTTCCTTTTAACAACACTCAGTAAACGTTTGGGAACGGAGGAGACCAATTTTTGAAGTTTTTCAGGTGTAATTATTTCCCATTCGTGCTTGATGTACAGCTTAAGTTGTTCAACAGTCCAGGGTCTCCATTTTGGTATTTGACGCTTCATAATGCGCCACACATTTTCAATGGGAGACAGGTCTGGACTACAGGCTGGCCATTCTAGTACCCGCGCTATTTTACTACGAAGCCACGCGATTGTAACAGATACAGAATGTGGCTTGGCATTGTTTTGCTGAAATAAGCAGGGCCGTCTATGAAAAAGACGTTTCTTGGATGGCAACATGCTGTATGTTGCTCCAAAACCTGTATCAATCAATCAAAGTGGATTTATATAACCCTAAATCACAAGTGTCTCAAAGGGCTGCACAAGCCACAACGACATCCACGGCTCAGATCCCACATCAGGGCAAGAAAAAACTCAACCCAATGGGATGACAATGAGAAACCTTGGAGGGGGGTCGCAGGGGGTTCTGGAGCCTATCTCAGCCTTTCAGCATTAATGGTGCCTTCACAGATGTGTAAGTTACTCATGCCTTGGGCACCAATACACCCCCATTCCATCACAGATGCTGGCTTTTGAAATTTGCGCCTTTAACAGTCCCAATGGTTTACCTTTTTGGTCCGGAGGACACAACGTCCAGTTTCCAAAAACAAAGGTCCCCGGCATTGCCGCTTACGTGCAGTGATTTCTCAAGATTCTCTGAACGTTTTGATGATGATGATATTACGGACCGTAGATGGTGAACTCCCTAAATTCATTGCAATAGCTCGTTGAGAAATGTTGTTCTTAAAACTGCTCGACAATTTGCGCACGCATTTGTTCACAAAGTAGTGACCCTCGCCGCATCCTTGTTTGTGAATGACTGAGCATTTCGTGGAAGCTGCTTTTATACCCAATCATTGCACCCACCTGTTCCCAATTAGCCTGTGGGATGTTCAAAATATGTGTTTGATGAACATTTCTCAACTTTCTCAGTCTTTCTTGCCACTTGTACCAGCTTTTTTGAAACATGTTGCAGGCATCAAATTCCAAATGAGCTAATATTTGCAAAAAATAAAGTTTACCAGTTTGAACGTTAAGTATCTTGTCTTTGCAATGTAGTTAATTGAATAAAGGTTGAAAAGGATTTGCAAATCATTGTATTCTGTTTTTACCATTTACACAACGTGCCAACTTCACTGGTTTTGTACACATGTTGTACCTTTCAGTTTCTTTCCATGTTTCAGCAATGCCATTTTGAAAATGATCCTGGCAAGCTTCATGACTGGCTTGGTGGTGGTGTTTCTTTAATAGTGTGGAATTAGTGTTCGGCTATACGGACCAAAACTTATACCGCGGTATATTTAGTTCAAATTCCGATATATCGTATATACAGGTATCTTAAAAAACTTACAAAGTGCCCAGGTTTGCCTCAGTGTTTTATGGCTAGATAACCAGTGTTGAGCGTACTCAGATTATGTTTGTTGTAAGTACTAACATAACGCCTTCTTTATTATAAAAGGAAATAGTTAGCCGTTACGATGTCAAAGCAATTTTCGTTAATTTATGTAAGGTTTATAGTCTCACGCGTGTGCGCGGCATAGATGGAGCTTCGACTAGCTCACTACGGTGAAAGCCTCTGGCTGTTAGGTTTAAAGTTACTTTTCACCCACCTAGCCAGTATACTACAGTAAGGTTAGTCCGCATGGGCTATGGGCAGAGGCACTTTTGAACGGAGTTGTAGCTTAACATTTGACACCGAGCTAACATCAGAGGTGCCATCGTTAGCTTCATAAACAGATGAGATTGATAGTAAAGTCGCTACAAGGAGAGATATACTCTAGGTTCTCAAGCAAATTGGTGTATGTGTAAATAAAGCTGTAGTCACTCACTAATAGCCAAATGCAGTCGCTGTCCAAAGCAATGCATCACTCGGGAGTCAAGAAGTCGGCAATGCGCAGACACATTCAAAAAAAAAGAAAAAAAGAAAAAAAAAAGTTTGATTCGTGTGTCATATTAGCCTGCATAAACACGCAAGGGGCAGGGGTGAGCCAAATAGGATGCCCTGTGCTTCGCCTGTCAGGCGCAGACAAGAGCAAATGGTCGTAACAAAGGCACATCAAAAATACCAGTATGGCGGTTAGGGTTGGGTATCGAGTATCGATTGGAACCGGGACTAACTTTCCGATTCTCGCGGAATCGTTCAAAAGTTTAAATTTCGATTCCTATTTTCGATACCCAGTCCGCCAACCGGAAAAAATTAAAAAAAATATGTCCGCCGAACCGGAAGAAGAAGCCGCTGAGCACCAACGAAGAAGCGCCCACCGCCGGAAGTGTTAGCATAGCCGAGCGAGTCAGTCAAGCTCAAGCATGGATAGCGGGCGTCGGCGGTCGAAAGTGTGGCTTTACTTTACAAAAAAAAATGAAATAACCGCGAAATAACAGAGCTCCATGTCCATCAAGAAACGAGTGGAGAGAGAGCTGCAGATGTACCAGGACGTTCCACCGATATTTAAGACTGACGACCCTGCTGCATGGTGATGGTCCGGTGGAACCAACAAAAGACTTATCCTTTGCTGTCAGATCGCGCTTTCTCCTATTTATGCGTTCAAGCTTCTTCCACACCCAGCGAACGTGTATTTTCCACAGCAGGAGACACTATCTGTCCAGAACGCTCACACATCCTGCCTGAGAAGGCGGATATGGTCATTTTCCTAAACAAGAACTGTCTCTGATTTTATACTGTACCTGCTGCTAATCTGGACTGGGTTTTGCAAGTTGTTTCTTATTGTTTATTTGCTTTTCTGCACCAGGTTAGCCCATCAGTGGGAGCACGGTAACATTTTTAAGTACCTGCAGCATCATACACTTGTGTGTGTAAATGTGTTTTCATGAGGTTTTCAAAAATAAAGCTCTGAGGAAAGTGTACCCCTGGGAAAATGTATTCATAATTTATAATATTTATATTCAAGTTCATAGATTTGATATTTATATTCTAGTTGAAAACAGCCCTGTGAGGAATTTATAGCAAAGTTCATAAAACGTTAATAGAATTAAAATTTGATGGAGAATGTCAGACTATTTCATTCAGAAAGACTGTAGGTTAGCTAGCTCATTTAAAATATCCTAAACTTTTTTTTTGACCCTGCATCTTAAAATAATCGGAATAGAGAATCGCCAGGAATCGGAATCGAAACAAAGAATTGGAATCATTCGAATTCAAACGATACCCAACCCTAATGGCGGTAGTCTTAAAAATATACCGCTTTCTAAAATATACCGATATTAACTATGTTACTGGTATACCGCCCAGCCCTAAGTGGAATGCAAGCCTCGATGGTGTTAGTATAGACGTCAATTACCTTTAAATTCAAGAAGTTGACCAATTGTCCCCGATCGGTGATATCATGTTGTCTGGAATTTAACCGTTGGTGCAATGTTGCTTTCTCCTCTACAAGCATCTTCATCTCCTGTCTTAGTGCTGTGTTTACTGAGAATCTTCAATTTTTTTTCTCTGAACTTTCTAATTTTTATCATATCACAATATTCCTTTTTCTATCTGTTTCTGAAGATTTGACAACATTTTGCATACAATTTAAAATCTGTTCTTTAGTTAATCAACATTTTTTTGAACACTATTGACATTGCCCTGCAGAGTTCCTTTCAACGTTCTTAAATCCGTGTTCTCTTCTGTCTGGTATTGCTCTGTTGACTTTATCTTATGCTCATGGTTGATAGGCAGCCAAGACAAGCCGTATGCGTTAGCATTGGCAGAAAGCAGCACCTATAACTTGTTTGTCCATGTACCTTGAGTTGACTAGAGCTATGTCAGCCTTTCTTGTAGATCATTGTTTGGTCAGAAACGCATAAAATGTGTTCAACTCTCACGGTTTCGTTGTTTAGCTTCGGGTCCGTGATTGAATAAGCACTTAAGTGAGATAGTTTGTTACATTGATGTGTTTTTCTGTTTTAATAGGCTGTTGATCGACCACCTCGTCATCCTTTAGAAATCTTGACAAAATAAGCAATATTTTGTGCGCACACAAAAAAATCAATCCGGGAGTTTTGTAACTTGGATGTTGGTAGACAAAGGGAATATTAGTAGGGATGATGTTCGTTAAGAAATTATCGAGTTCGAGCCCATTATCGAATCCTCTTATCGAACCGATTCCTTATCGAATCTTTTATCGAATCCAGATAGGTTGTTGTGTGTGCACTGAGTTCCAAAAGCCATAGATGTTATGTGACTGGGCCGGCACGCTGTTTATATAGTGGAAAAGCGGACGTGACTGAGGACAGCATGCGGCCGTTATAGGGTGAAGGTTTCGGGTGAGAGAGGACGCTAAATGCACGCCCCCAGTGAGCATATAGTGCTGCTATGTGCGTTGTAAATAAAAAAAATTGCTGACAAACACATCACCAACATGGACGAGGTGCCGCTCACTTTCAACATCCCGGTGAAGCACACTGTGGAGAAGAAGGGGACCAGCGCGGTAGAGAATCGATACGCACAATGGGGCAAGAGAAGTCGGCTTTCACTGTTGTGCTAGCTTGCTATGCTAATGGCCAACGAGACTGACTTTGAAAATGAGGAGAGGGAATCTGGCGTGTTTGATGGAGAACTTGCCCAGCTGTTCATTTTGGACACAGAAGATGAAGACTTTGATGGATTTGTAGATGAGGATTAAACAAAAAATAATGTGAGTACATTGATAAATACTTCAATAAAGTATAACTGAACTCAGCTTAGCTCCTGCTGCCTTTTTAAAACAGCGTCCATGCAGGCAAGCGTATGTTTTAAGCTAGCGTATGTTTAACCATGCCTGCGCCCAAAAATACGCTGCGCCTTATTTATGCATTAAATACAGAAATAGCACCCGTAATTGACACGGCGCCTTTTAATCCGGTGCGCCCTATGGTCGCGAAAATACGGTATAGTGCAGGGGTGGGCAATTAATTTTCACCGGGGGCCGCATAAGCAACCAGAGCACTGCTGGAGGGCCACACGACAATATTTCAATTAAATTTTGCTCAATATTATTTTTGATATACCGTAAGATAAATAATAATGATGATAATAATAATAATAATTAATAATAATAATAATAATAATTTAATTTAACCTAACTTAACTTTATACAAAAGCAGATTGCTTTTGATGGTCACTTTATCCTGCATTATCCAACATTTTTCCCCATCAGATTTGGACAACCATCTGTTGTTAAAAATAGTTTTTAATCATATTTATTGTATATTGTTTTTTATATTGGTTTTATATGTAATTGTTTTTTCTTTTTATTCAGTCATTGGTGGAGCTAAGGATAATATTTGAATATTGTTTGTAATATTGTTGTGCAGCACTTTGGAAACATTTTGTTGTTTAAATGTGCTATATAAATAAAGTGGATTGGATTGTCACACCTGCCAGCTTGTCCCAACACGCATTTACCTCTGTGAACAAGTCATTACCTGTGGTTGTCTCTTTAATTGACTGCATCAGAGCTCTCATCCAAAGTTAGCGAAAAACAGCCCAAGTCTCCGGGCATTATCAGCGCAACAAAGTCCAATAAGCACTCCTTAATAAACTCTCCGTCAGAAAACGCCTTACTTTTTCTGGCGCTTTTGTGAGAAATGACGAAACTTGTCCTGACGGCTGCATCTCTGGGGGTGTGAAATATGGCACAAAGTCCTTGTTGGGTTTGCAGTTTTGCCATCAACGCATCAGCCTCCCTTGCGCGCGCTTCATCAGACACATTCCGGTATTTTCCCTCGTGTTTCTTCGTGTAGTGGCGATTAAAATGATATTTAAACACAGCAACCTGTGTACCACACATTAAGCACACGGCTTTACCATTAATTTATGTAAAGAAATACTTGGCAGTCCATCTCTTGTTGGAAACACGCCATTCCTCATCAACTTTTCTTTTTTTTAGCGTCTCATCACTTGTCTCTATGCGCCTTCACTCACAGGTTCCCTCCGGACATACGGCATAAATAACACATTTCAAAATAAAAGCAGCACAGTTGTATTGCGCGCACGACATAGATGTTTTTTAAACTTTATTTTGTAATTTGTAATTGCGCCGTTCAATTCACTCACAATCGCACACGCGCATACGTCCACACGGAAGTAATACAAATAACGCTTTTCAAAACAAAAGCAGCACCGTTGTATTGCACACTCGACATAGATACTTTTTTAAATTTATTTTGTAATTTATGATTGGCCTCACGCGGGCCGGACAGGGATGCGCAAAGGGCCGGATGCGGCCCGCGGGCCGTACAATGCCCAGGTCTGGTATAGTGGCTTCGATAATGGGAACCGGTTCTCAAAAAGGTATTTGAATCCATGGAATCGGTTCTATTCTTATCGAACAATCGAGAGAACCGATTTTGAACATCATTCCTAAATATTAGGGAGTCTTCCGGAGAACCAGGACAAGTTGGAAGGTCTGAGAATGTGTCAAAACCCTAACAGATATAAATTAAGATTCTGTGTACCTTTATTTTGTTTGATTATGTGCTGCAGGCTAATTATGGTGCCTGGACTGTATTTTAAACCTCCCTATTTTGATAGTTTTCACTGTTGACACGCGATGTGACACTCTGTGAGAAACAACAGTTCTTGACTATTGGCATGGTAATAGAAGTGGTAATAATTGGGCACCTCCCAAATTAGGTTATGTTTACATTATAAAACAATTCATGTATCTTTGGTTATTATATTGTATATTATTTGGTGTATTATCCATTGTATATTATATATAATAAATATTTATATTTATGTTAGAAGGCTTCTCCTTTGGCTACTGACGGAAGATTTATTGCATTATTTCCATTGTTTGATGGAGCGCACACAGCATAGATACTTTCATGAACGACTAGATATGTGAGAACTGTAACTGACTGCTACATAAATAATTGTCCTTACTTGGTGTGCAGGCATCCTAGTTGTAATTTCCATGGCTTTAACAATAGAATGCCAGGCACTTCGCCCCCAGTTATGCAAGCTTCCATTCAGACAAGTTGTCGCATTTTCATTGTAGATATCCTTTCATGACTTATTGATCTATTAATTTTTTTTTCTTAGCCATTGTTGTAACTTGGTTCTAGTTACCTGAAACAGGAGAAATGTATCCAAATTGCCCAATTCAAATTCAAGGGTGCATGCCAGGTGAAAATATCAGTACATGTTGGCAGTTCTGCAAAAAAGTCACTACAGTAACTACTACATGCATTCCAATTATAAAAAAAACACTGCCACCAACCATCTGTATGTGATTTCCAACATTGTGTTGCAGAGTTCTCAAGAGAGACTCCGGACGATCTTCATACTCTATCCTGAATAACACACCCATATACTTTAATAAACAGGATAATAAGAGGGACAACACAGGAACTGCACTTTTTTGGAACTTTTACCATCTTTCACAACCCTTATGTGAGACAAGAACACGCCTTTTTTAATGCATTTTAACAAAAATGCTAACAAGAGGCGGCCAACAATGCAGGTAATGGGGATTCGATTTATTGCATCTAAGAAGCGCTCTAATAAAATACCCAAAACCCTCCATCAATGTTTTACATCATACTGTAAGTATGTATGTAATGTGACAAGCACATTCATAACATGCAATATTTAAGTATTTTCATAATTTTAAGCATTACGGTGACTTATTGATTTTACAGAGCGCATCACAACGTTCACATTTTCTTTAAAAAAACTACTAATAGTAATCATGGCAGACTTCATGATAGCAAACAACAATTTTTGGACAAACGATGATCCAGAACCTTAAAAGGGGAACTGCACTTTCATTAGAATTGTGCCTATCGCTCAAAACTATATTGAAAGACATGACAAATAGATTTTTTTTATCCATCCATCCATTTTCTACCGACAAGTCGCCACCTCATCACAGGGCCAACAGTTAGACAGACAACATTCACACTCACATTCACACACTAGGGCCAATATAGTGCATTCAGAAAATAAGTAAATGCGATCAAAAGTCTGCTTACAATGGAGCCTATGGCAGCCGTTCATTTCTGCCGATAGACCCTAAAAACATCAAAATACCTCCAGTAGGGTTTTATATAGATGAAAGCATATATGTACGTAGTAATGAGCACATCAACAAGAGATGATATTTACGTATTTTGAAGATTTTAAGCATACACGATGCATTAATTTAAAAAACGCGTCATGTTAGCTTTTTTTACTTCAGCAGTTGGTTCTTTTTGAATGGTTATCGGATTTTATGGACGGAATAGTGGATCTCTTATTGACTACGCTGTAAAGGGACTTTTATTTGCGTTTAATATTTAGAATGCATTAAAAAAAAATCAATTAGTCATGGAAAAAATCCAAAACAAGGTGCAGTTCCTCTTTCAGTCTGAATATAAAACTGATGGGCTAAAAGTTTTAGATGCCAACCAAGGTTGATATGCAGATCCAGCGTTAGTGAAACATTTAGCTTCATGTTGCATTATATGATAAGACATTAAGCGTCATGTAGCACTATTGCCAAGTGCTGAAAAAGAAATACAAACTACAAAGCAAATAAAACAATCACTTATTGTACAATGTCCGCTTTCACTGGGATGCTGACTAATGGGATGTTTATATCTTTCAGCAAAGGACTTGTGTTCCCCATTTAGCTAATAAATTAATCACAATCTTCACTCTTGGTGTTAAAACCTATTTTTTCTTCTAAAACAAGCGTCTTTTTGCAATGTCTTCTTGTCTAAATTGAATTTCAAAGTTGACCAATCTCTCAGCCTATGCCCACAACCTTCTACTATACAGGTGAGAGGCATGACGATGCAGCAGCCCACCGGCTCAATAGCTACATAAGCTAGGTGCCGCTTCAGTAAGTTAGCACTCATAGTAACAATGTCGCTAATACTTGGTGAACATGCAGATCACGAGATGTAAATGGAGAATTTGGCGGTTTTTGGAAATTTCGTTAAAGGGCTTCATGGGCGAACAGATGACTCATTGAATCCATTGAATCTCAGTGAATCCTATATTACAACTTGGCATGCATAAAAAAAGAGAAAAACGTGGTCTTTTTCTCACTGCAAATAATTCCAAAAAGTGCAGTTCACCTTTAAAAAGACATGACACTCACATTACAGCTTTATCCAACCGGATCCCAAGTGGTGCTGTGACTTTTTGAAGGGACTGTAGGAGGCTCTGAGCTTCCCTGCCGTTTCGTCTAGTGTAAAGTAGAAGCCACTTTTGCAAAGGAGGAGAGTAGATCACAGGCAGTCCGCGCATTTCTTTTGCCCATTCAGCTGTTCGGGGGTTGTAGGCATACTATGGAGTAAGATTTTGTCAGTATCTTTTTAAAACACCTAGCAAAGTGTAACACTGAAGCATCATCATACAGATTTTGATCCCTGGATAATCCTTTCTGAGGGGAGGACTCGGCCTTTCAGATTTAAGAGTTCCTTATCAAAGTTGAGTCCCCACTTCTCCAACTCTTCCTGTGCTTCAGCATTCCTGTAAAGTAATTTTCTTTTAGTTTATGTTCCAATCTTATGAGTGGAGATATAAAGATGCCCATCTGTTTCTTTGTACACACAAATAAGGCCTATTATTCCTAATTAGATTGAATCCACCTACCTCATTATTGCACAGTTAAGAGACAGGTCATACTTTAATACTTCAGAAATCCCCTATATAATTTGAATCATCATAAAAAAATAGTGGCCACCTACTTATTAATGGTCTCTGCAAATCTGAGAAGGCGCCCAGACCTCTGTTCTGGTGCCAGCTTGGTATGACTATTCAGGTCCTTCATAATGGTGTAATCTGCACGCATCTTGTCGGTCAAGCCTAATACACACAGAATTTTCATATAATTTAACACATATATACATACACATACTGTATATACATATGCACAGTATATATATTAGGTATGTGACCAGATCTTGTGTGAAGAAATCTTGTGAGATTAAATCTTGACAATAGCTCTCATAGAAAAATAAGTTTGGTTTTTTGGAACATAACATGTGAGGGGTTGGACCCGCACATTTAATGCTTTGCACACAAACCGAGAGGTAGCAAACAAAGCTACCCTCAGCATTTCCTGCACCAGCGGCGCAACTCACTAACGTGGACAGGTATGGCAAGTTTCTCACATATGTACAAATCAGGGCTGTCAACGTTAATGCGTTAACGCACGCGATAAATAAAAAATTATCACATTATCATATATGAGTGAAGATTATTCACATCCCAGTTAAAGCTTAACACATTCTGTGATCACAATTGTATTTTGGGAGGGCCAAGAACAACTCATTTATTTCAATGGGCAGGTCTGATTTGAAGTACGAGTAGTAATGTGCGAGTCATTAACTAATCGCTCAAACTCGCAAGTTTATTACTGAATCAGCACTCCCGAGTTCCCATCGCCATTAACTCGATCAGTGACTCGCCCCTGCCATGCTAGCCAGTTAAGAGGATAAACCATGTAATATGAAGTTAATTATTCCCGTTAGTCTGTGTTTTTATAAATGTATTAGCCCCATAGAAACGACTACAAATGTTTCTTGCCTTGCATCAACTCTCCTTTCCATTTCCTGCGCAAGCTGAATCACTCGCTATGTCACAGTTTGCAGTGTGCTGCTGCAGGTGCTTGACGAAGACTCACTGAATCGGTTACGGAGTGAACGAACTAAGAAGTGAGCGATGGGTCTCACTGATTCACTGACATTTACTTACTGGTCATTGGGGGCAGGACCATTGATGTGGCTGAGTCAGGAGGGAACCATTGAAAACTACTTTTGCATCATAGTGAGGCTGTTGTCCTGTTAGTTAATTTAATATTGCACTGTTAAATCGTATCTTGCATGTTTCCACACCACCTCTTCCATCACATATGATAGAAAGACTTATTTATCACACAATGGCAATATAGTGATCTCATTCAAATTGCATTAATATTATACGCCGTTACACGAGGAACCCACAGGTAGAGAGAGAGACATGAGTGTTTGGCAAAAACTTTACACGCCGTTAACTATTACGACTCTGCATGTTAAAACTAAGTAAACGTATCTAATTGCTTTTACAATTGGCGAATCAATACTGTTACTCTAAAGTTGTGCACCATTAACCTTTACGAGTGTTAATAGGATTACTTGTTACTGTACATATGTGCGAGTCCCTACGCATGCGCCTTGTGATTGCGAGACTTGTGCAGTCGCCAATAATGTGCAATAATCTACACATGCGCTCTGTGATAAGTGAATAGAGTGGGGGCAAGCTTTAGCATGCAGTAACCATGCGCAAGTTTTTGCGCATGCTTTTTGTGATGAGTGAATCGATTCACTTTGGTGAGTGACTCACAGGTACCAGGTCTGTAAAAAGAATCACGTTTACCATCATAGTTATGAGCATTTGGGGTTATAAGCTTGGTCGTGTAACAGAATGTGCTTGTCAATAGAAGTACCACAGAAATTTTCATTAGTTTACAGCTAACCGCCTCCACATTCATTGTTTGGCGCTCAAATAATTAAGTATATTGCAAAACCTATCTGAGCCTTTATTCTTCATCTGAATTGAATTTCACATCAATTAATTGTACTTTACTGCACAATATTCTAATATTAATGCAAATGTATATGTATAATCTGTATCTCAAAGGAAATCACAGTACCGTATTTTCTAGACTGCAAGTCGCTACCTTTTTCCCCAAAGCTTTGAACCATGCGGCTTATACAGTATATAGATGCTGCTGATCTATGGATTTTACTTAGCTAATGGCGAAATTATGGAATGGATTAAGCAAATAAATCAAACAATGCACTAAAGTTATCCACTTTCAGAAACTGTTCAAACTCAGTGTTTACAAAGTACAAGGAAGAAGAATCCTGATAAATCTTACAAAGGATGAATTAAGATATCAATTACTTGTGTTTTGTTTGATCAGCCACCTTACTACCATGTTACAGGTACTGTTTGGAAACCAGGTATGTAAATAAACATTTACAAAATCCATCTTTGAAAATATCTCCATTCACAACGTACCAGTGCATATCTGCGGTGCGGCTCATTTATGAAAAAAAAATGTCTTCTTCTGAACTTCATTAGGTGCAGTTTATATATGGCTGTGGCTTATAGTCCAGAAAATATGGTAATTATACACAACACATTATAATGTAGAGTTCTACACAGTTCGGACCTGTTAGGTAGCAAAATTCTGGGATGAGCATAGCAGGTCCAGCAGGAGTTTGACCAGGACGACCCCTCTTCACTTTGCTGACCAGCAGCACTTGGTTGCCATCAGTGATTTCCAGGCCATATTGCTGGAACACAATTCAGGATTAATGACATGATTATATAAATAAGTTAAGTATATCACAATTTTTAAGCTTTTAAGTTTAACTATTGTTTGTTAAAGGCCTACTGAAAGCCACTACTACCGACCACGCAGTCTGATAGTTTATATATCAATGATGAAATCTTAACATTGCAACACATGCCAATACGGCCGGGTTAACTTATAAAGTGACATTTTAAAATCCCCGGGAAATATCCGGCTGAAACATCGCGGTATGATGTATGCGCGTGACGAAATCCGAGTAACGGAAGTTATGGTACCACGTAGAATCCTATACAAAAAGCTCTGTTTTCATTTCATAATTCCACAGTATTCTGGACATCTTTTGCAATTTTTTTAATGAACAATGAAGGCTGCAAAGAAGACAGTTGTAGGTGGGATCAGTGTATTAGCAGCGGACTACAGCAACACAACCAGGAGGACTTTGTTGGAGCGCTAGCCGCGCTAGCCGGCGACTTCACCTTGACTTCCTATGTCTCCGGGCCGCCAAACGCATCGGGTGAAGTCCTTCGTCCTTCTGCCGATCGCTGGAACGCAGGTGAGCACGGGTGTTGATGAGCAAATGAGGGCTGGCTGGCGTAGGTGGAGAGCTAATGTTTTTAGCATAGCTCTGTGCAGTCCGGTTGCTAAGTTAGCTTCAATGGCGTCGTTAGCACAGCATTGTTAACCTTCGCCAGCCTGGAAAGCATTAACCGTGTATTTACATGTCCACGGTTTAATAGTATTGTTGATTTTCTATCTATACTTCCAGTCAGGGGTTTATTTCTTTTGTTTCTATATGCAGTTAAAGCAAGATGCTATCACGTCAGCTCGTAGCTAAAGCATTTCGCCGATGTATTGTTGTGGAGATAAAAGGCACTGAATGTCCATTTCGCGTTCTCGACTCTCATTTTCAAGAGGATATAGTATCCGAGGTGGTTTAAAATACAAATCTGTGATCTACAACAGAAAAAGGAGAGTGTGGAATCCAATGAGCCAGCTTGTACCTAAGTTACGGTCAGAGCGAAAAAAGATACATCCATCGCTGCCTCTCAAGTCATTCACTGTAACGTTCCTCATCTACGAATCTTTCATCCTCGCTCAAATTAATGGGGTAATCATCACTTTCTCGGTCCGAATCTCTCTCGCTCCATTGTAAACAACGGGGAATTGTGAGGAATCCTAGCTCCTGTGACGTCACGCTACTTCCAGTACAGGCAAGGCTTTTTTTTATCAGCGAGCAAAAGTTGCGAACTTTATCGTCGATTTTCTCTACTAAATCCTTTCAGCAAAAATATGGCAATATCGCGAAATGATCAAGTATGACACATAGAATGGATCTGCTATTCCGGTTTAAATAAAAAAAAATCATTTCAGTAGGCCTTTAAGTATAGTCATAAATGATGATGGTAAACTACATTTGTAGCCACATGCAAACACCACAGCCACTACGACACAATCTGGAATTGAGGTCATTCTTCCAAAGATATCGGCGGGAAACTTGGGACACAATGACAAGGGAGCAGGACTTTGACCGTCAAATATTTACTCGAGCCAAGTCACCTGTCGCAAGTGGCGATGGTGTGAAGTGAAAAGTTTGTGACTTACGAGTATATTTCCTCTTTTTCCACAGGAGGCAAATGAAATTCGATAGTGGCAATACTTTGGCATACCCCTACAATCACTGGTAACAACTGCATTATAGTGTGGCTCAACAGCGCAAATTGTCAGACGTTCACTTAATATGCACACAAATGGCAGTAGATTACTAACTTTTAGCCCCATATTACTAGAAGTAATTCTATGCCATTTGACATGCCTATTTTTCTTTATCATGTTTGGAGTATTCATATGAAAGTAGTAGTGAAACCAACATTTTTGTAGTAGTTCTTGAAGGAGATGTCTGTGTCCCCCCTGGTGAAGGTGTTGTTGGGTGTTTGATCCCAAGCGATCCCATCAATCTTGTAGGTTTTGTTGTTGTACCTGATAAAAACAGAAGACCAGAAGAGAATATAAAGATTAACAATGTCAATATCATTATTTGGGGTGACTAACAGTTGCATATTAATAAAGCACACCAATGTAAAATGTGTTTCTTACTTAGTGAGGACAATGAGCCCAACAAGCTCTTTGGTACAGATATCAGTGAAGGAATGAGGTCCAGCCCTCTGCTTCAGGTTGACCATAACGTCGAGAACTGTCTCACTACGCAGCACCTTGTGGCTCACATCAGTACACAGCATGAAGGCTGACTCGTACAGCAAAATGGTTGTGGTATAGCCTGGCCATATGGTCAGTCTGGAAAAATCACCATAATGTGTAAAAGGAGAATGTTCTACATTTAAGTTGGCAAGATACTAGAAAACAGTGCTTTACGTTTTGTCTTAAAGAGGTAATATTTTTTCTTTTCTACCTTCAAAACCCTTTTTTGTGGTCTACATAACATGTAATGGTGGTTCTTTGGTCAACATTTTGCAGAGATTATGCTTACAGACCATCTTCAAGCAGCTTTCTGGCCATCTCTTCAGTTCTATTTACGTGCCTTCTCTTTGACTGAGTATTCTGCCAGTCAGCCATGTACTAATTTTTAACAAGAAAAAGAAGAAACTTATTGAATATGTTGGGCTTCCTCAAAGTATCTTCAGGTAAAACTTTTGTTTTTGCTCTTATTTTTCATGAGTTGAACTCAAAGATGTAAAACTCACTATAAATACAAAAGACCTATTCCTCTCAAATAGTGTTCACAAATTTGTGGCAGTGAGCATTTCTTCTTTGCCAGGATAATCCATCCCAACTCACAGGTGTGGCATATCAAGATGCTGATTAAACAGCATGATTATTGCACAGGTGGCTGCCCACAATAAAAGGCTACTCTGAAATGTGCAGTTTTACTTTACTGGGGGTCAGAAAAGCAGTCAGTACATGGTGTGACCACCATTTGCCTCACGCAGTGCAGCACATTTTATTCGCATAGAGTTGATCTGGTTGTTTATTGTGGCCTGTAGAATGTTGGTCCCCTCCTCTTCAATGGCTGTGCAAAGTTGCAAGATATTGGCAAATGGAACACGCTGTCGTATACGCCGATCCCCAGCATCCCAAACATGCTCAATGGGTGACACGTCCTGTGAGTATGATGGCCATTGAATAACTGGGATGTTTTCAGCTTCCAGGAATTGTGTACAGATCCTTGCAACATGGGGCCATGCATTGTCATGCTGCAACATGAGGTGATGGTCTCGGGTGATTGGCACAACAATGGGCCTCAGGATCTCGTCACGGTATCTCTGTGCATTCAAAATGCCATCAATAAAATGCACTTAGGTTCGTTGTCCATAACATACGCCTACCCATACCATAACCCTACCCCCACCATGGGCCACTCGATTCACAATGTTGATATCAGCAAACCGCTCTCCCACACACGCTGTCTGCCATCTGCCCTGAACAGTGAAAACCAATGTGCCAGACGCCATTGAATGTAAGCATTTGCCCACCCAATTCGCTTACGACGACAAACAGCAGCCAGGTCAAGACCTTGATGAGGACAATGGGCATGCAGATGAGTTTCCCTGGGACGGTTTCTCAGTTTGTGCAGAAATGTGGTTATGCAAACCAATTGTTGCAGCCACTGTCCAAGTGACTGGTCTCAGACGATCATGGAGGTGCACCTGCTGGATGTGGAGGTCCTGGGCTGGTGTGGTTACATGTGGTCTGCGGTTGAGGCCGGTTGGATGTATGGCCAAATTCTCTGAAACGCCTTTGAAGACGGCTTATGATAATGAACTCTCGGGCAACAGTTCTGGTGGACATTCCTGCAGTCAGCATGCCCACTGGACGCTACCTCAAAACTCGTGACATCTGTGGCATTGCACTGTGTGATAAAACTGCACATTACAGATTGGCCTTTTATTGTGAACAGCCTCAGGCATACCAGTGAAATAATCATGCCGTTTAATCAGCATCTTGACATGCCACACCAGTGAGGTGGGATGGATTATCTTCCAACGAAGTAATGCTCACTAACACAGCTTTAGACATAATTGTTAACAATATTAGAGAGAAAAAAGTATTTTGTGTATATCGTAAAAGTTTAAGATCTTTGCATTCACTCATCAAAAATGGGAACAAAAGAAAAAGTGTTGCATTTATATTGTTCACTATATGAAGCAATACACTGATGGGAAGAATGTCACAAATAGGACACATTTC
The DNA here is from genome assembly GCF_033978785.1 of Entelurus aequoreus. Classification (NCBI taxonomy): domain Eukaryota; kingdom Metazoa; phylum Chordata; class Actinopteri; order Syngnathiformes; family Syngnathidae; genus Entelurus; species Entelurus aequoreus. The sequence continues at coordinate 58,487,068 of NC_084736.1, forward strand.
TAATGGCTGGTTTAGAGGAAGTATGAAGTAAGGCAAGATTGTTGAACAAATATCTTTGCCATGCCTCCATGGTTTGATTAAAGTTTTCAGGATTTATGCAAATCCTGAATACACAAAAACAGGCACCAATAAGTCAGAAAAGTTGTAGTCTTACAATAGGTCCCCTTTAACGGAGTACAACAATAAAGCCATCAATGTTCTTTAGATTCTGCGCTACATTCTATACAAACATCCCAGGTAGTTTAATAACACGAAATATAGACTTGATTTGAGGGAGAAACTAAATTCGCAATTAGACTTCAGGAAATGTTAGAAAGTGATGTTTTCACAGCAAAAGATTATACCTGTGATTCGGGAGATTGAGTGGATCTTTGGCATTGTAGTAGTTGCGTCCAATCTGTTCCATGCCGAGTATTCTCAAAATCCTTTAAAAGAAATGAACAACAATTGGTGTTAGGCTGCACAGTAACCATTAAAAAACTACAAAGTAAAAAAGCCAAACAATATAGTTTGGCGTGGTGTACATTTATTTGAGGTGGGCTATCGGTAAATCAAAGGGGATGTTTGCAACTTGCTCACAGTTAAATTTTTCAAAGCACTAAGTACGAGAACATTGCCGGCTAGTTATCATTAATGGTTTTTAACACATCTGTTTTAAAACTGTCCTTATTTTTCAAAATTACTAAGTTAATGGAATTTTTTTTTTTTTACCGGCACAAAGTGTTTACGCCGGTCATTTACTCTGTCTCGTTTACACATACGTGTCAAATACCAGTTGATACGAGAACCGGGAAAGCAGGAGAGTGGCTGTAGTGACACACTGGCCAAAAATTGACAGGACAGAGTTTATTTGCTTCTGCTCCTCTGGAAGGACAGAATAAACTGTGGTCCACTTTACTAAAACTTCCCTTATCGCACAAACTCACGAAATCTTGTAAGAAAGTATGCGCTATTTGTTTGCCCGACGGAGTGGCGGTGGGGATGGCCGGACTGTGGATGGAGGTGCTGTTGCGTTAAGCAGCCATTCTGCATTCAGTGAAAATCTGGGGTAAGCCTGCAAACAAACTGCAAAGCCAACGTTAGGACATCCCACACACCTAACTAATCTCTTCTGCTTGTTATTGTTAACAAATTAACAAAAAACACCAATTCAAGTTCGAGGTACATACAGGCTGGCAGCAGTAACTCACAAAATTAAGGTTTAAAAAAAAAGAGAAAACCTTACATTTCACTTTAAAAAGGGAACTGCACTTTTGGGGGAATTTTGTTACATTTATGTTAAAAAAACTATTTTGACTTGAAGGGTAACTGCTCTTTTTTATTGGAATTGTGTTCATCATTCCAGGGTTTCTACATGTATTAATCTAATGTAATACTTTTTAATACTATCTAGTGAATTAAAACTGGCACGCAAAGAATGTTTCATCTGAAAATTTTAATTTTTCTGTAGTTGTATTGTTTTTTTTTTGCATAAAGAAATACAATCATGTGTGCTTACAGAATGTATCCCTGCAGACTGTATTGATCTATATTGATATATAATGTGTTTATTGTGTTTTTTATGTTGATTTAATAAAAATAAAAACAATTTTTTATTTTTTGCGCGGCCCGGTACCAATCGTACTGGGCCGCGGCCCGGTGGTTGGGGACCACTGATCCAGTGGAGAGCCGTGACTCTTACGTTGTTTTAAATATAAACAGTCTGATGGCTAGTCTCGCACGGCACCAAAACCATGTATAGAAGTCTATTCTCACCTCCACTTACAGAAATATCAGGGTTTCCCGCAGTGCTTTGTTGTTAAGGCGGACGCCTTAAAAACAAAGAGCCACCGCCTAAACTAAAGTCTTAACAAGCTGCTCAGCTTAGTTCTGCCTCTGCCAGTACCTGTCTGCAGCACCCAGCATTGTCCCACCCACAGAACCATCTGATTGGTTACCGTAACCAATCAGCAGTGCGTATTCAGAGCGCATGTAACAGCCAATCAGCAGTGCGTATTCAGAGCGCATTGAGTCAGTGCTCAGCCACGCAGAGAGAAGAGACGGTGGGGTGAGCAGAAAGGTGTTTTGCAAGTGAGCATAATGCAGCAGACTCTACCCAAATTTTAATAAACACTTCCAAGTTAACTACTAGTAACATCACTATGAGCCCGTTGACGTCCTAGAAACAATAAGCGGCAGCTCAGCTCGCTCGCCGTCCTTGAGGTGAAGGCTAATTAGCGTAACGTTAGCTCACTGTGCGGTGTGTGTGTTACGGACAGCCTATTCAACTTCAGCATTGGAGCATTGACATGCAATTCCTTCAAGAATTGCCTCATCTAGTTACAGCTCAAGTTGTCTATTGAAAAAAGACAAATAACTTAAGTTTAGCAGTCATTTTTTTTAAAACAATTCAAGAAAGTTCAGCATACTTATCTAAACTAGATAAAACAATAATTTCTAAATAAATGATCAGGTCTTAATGCAGTCTTGTGTTTGCTTAACCTGCAACTCAAGTGACATTTTCTTTGAATACCTACGTATGTTTGGATTATTGTGCATTTCACTAAGCCAATTGTCTGTCACATATTCCAGATTAGATTAACGTCATAAATTTTGTATGCACTTGATATATAGTGTGAACAAATGAGAACAGACCGTGTACCAGTGTGAAGATTATCTGCAACAGAACTGTACTGCATAAAAAAAAAATACTGACCTTTTGAATATGATGTTGTAAAACTGCAGACACACTGGTGATGTTGGTGGCAGTTCATTAGTCAGGGTGACAGTTATCTGAACTTCCTCATCATTTCTTGTCTTGCTGTGTAGCACAGTCTCCTGAACATGTGACCGACATTTGGGCAAAATAAACATTCTATTTGACAACAGAACACATCACAGCAATTGTATAGTTTATAAAGTGTCACATTTTTGTAGTCCAACAGCACCTTGTTATGAAGTCTTAGAGGCAGAAAAAGCATTGCTCCATCAAAGCAGCGAGCTGGGCCTAGAACTTGCTCGTGCTGAAATAGGAGAAATGATCGAAGCCGACGGGACTCCATTGGTGGTTTGAAGTCCACACAGTACTGGTACAGAGCCCACTGAGGGCGGGAGAGAATGCGAAAAAAGTTGGACGACAGTTGAATTGTAGAGCCAGTCGTTCCTGAAATAGTCAAGCAGATAAAATCTGTATATTTAGTCATAAAATAAAAGAGAAAATAAGTTTTAATGTATGAAAACTAACAGACCAGACTTTGACTCTTTGACATGCTCCATTGTCTGTCTGGTGTTAATCCCGACATCATGGAAATCTCTACGGCGCCCACCTCTTTCTCCCAGTTTCACTTTATGAAACCCAGCTGAAATCTGTAGAACATCTAGAATACATGAAAATAAATTAAAAGTAGTAGAGTTATCTGTTTAAGTCAACACACATGCACACAGGCTTAAACTACGCAGCACTTAAGTACAGCCGCACAATTTTGGTAAGAATTATAGTTACGAATATTTTTGATTGATATTGTAACCACGATTAATAACACAATTATTAATTAATTTGAAAACACGAGTATTTATTGTACAAGCAAAACAACTATTTTTTTTATATAGTTTAAAAAAATGGATCTACATTAGTAACGAACAAACCACAGGAAGTGAAATAATTTGAAAACCAATACAAAAAATAAAATTCAGTTTTTATTTACATTTCATTTGTTTTTAGATCCCTTTTTTATCTTTTACACTTATTTTTCCACCATAGAGTGTGTGCTTTCTGTGTCAAATAAAATTTAATAAATGTTTTGTTAAATACTGTTAACGAAAAAATATTCCCATTTATTGGGTGCAATGCATTTTTGGACAATTTTGACCAGCATTTTAGGTCAAAGCATAATTGTATAAATGTATCGATAAGAGTTTAAAGTACATTATACTTGTGTAAAGTACTTTTTTGAAAACTTTATTTAGTTAGCGCAATCAGATGGTACACCACACTATTATTGTTAAGGGACAAATTGTGCTGCGCTGTTCTCAGCTTGAGGAGCACAGGAGGCTTAAGGCTGTATAAACAAATTTAAAAAGAAAGAGCGAGCCTCTCAAGCTGTTTCTACATTAATGCTGCATTAATGTTCAAAAGTACACAAGCAGATGTGTTGTGGGTGTATGGATTGCTCTTGCAAGCTTTAGCTTTGTAGTTTAGCTGCTGTTTCAAAGTGGCCGTCTCAACATTGTTTAGTTTTGGGGATGTATGAGTGGTCCCGGGCATGTTATTTTCCCAAACAAAATGTTCCTTATCCTTATGACAGCATTTACCTCAAATGTATGTCAATTTCACTGATATTCTGCGTCTAACAGCAGATTCTGTTTTATTTACCAATTATGTGACTCCATTACTCAGTTACGTGAATGCGGAAATTATATGCCTTACTGTTTTAGTTGAGTTTAGTGATTATTTATTAGGCATACTAGCACTGTGTCACATAAAAAGTAGCAACCATGGTGAGATGCCAAACTTTGATTAGACGTGGTCGTTTTTAGACTCATTCACTCATCCGTTTGCATGCCCATTTATGTTTTTTTTAATGATATTTTCATGATCATGAGAAGCCTTAATTGAAATAAAAAATGTGATTGTCTAGCCTTAATTAAATGTAGTGTGCTATTGTACACAAGCTCAAAACAACTATAGCATTAAATTGAACCACAGCACAGCTTTGTGACACAATATACCTTCTTCACCGTAAGGAACTGGCCCGCTTTGCTGCCTTCCTCGACCAACCAGCCCACTCGATGCAACTTTTGGTGCAGGCTCCCGAGCCTGAGTCTTTTGAGTACAATGACATACCGTAAGAGTTAAAATCTTTGACAAAAAGGCAATTAAAAAAACAATTAAATTATTACATATAACGTTTTCTTTCATCAATAATGTTGTGAAAATAAACTAATTATCAAAAAGGTCAAATTAAAGGGCAACAAGATAGAACTTTTAATACTATAATTCAGGCAGAAATCTTATTTTCCTAAAAATGAAATTGGACTGCTCAAACTTTTAAATCAGTGCATTTCCCCAAAAAAGGGTAAGATTTGTGGAAACTGATGAGAAACGAGTGCAGCTCACACTCCACTCCAAGGGGACAGTCAAAGAATGCATGAGTTTGCAGTGATCACTGCGTTAAAGGTGTATTTGGTATACATTAAAGTTATTTCCCATTTAAATATCTTGATATTTGCATTTCTTAAACACCTTTGCTACGAGTGTTTCGAAAATCACCGCTTCAGCGTGTCTAAATAAAATAAAGCAAATGTGAACAATTACGAAGACTGCGTGTGCAATCGTAAATTGATGCAGACCGCTCTATTTTAATGAGGGTTTTACGTGTACTATACAGGGCATCACCACAGAGACACTCATTGACGGCGCATTCATGTTATAATGCTCCTACCTGCAATCATATCAAACGAGCACTTTTTATGGGCACTTTAGAAGCAGTCCTGCAGTGCATTGACACCACCTATTTTTTTTACCGCTGAAGGTGCATGGAACTCTCGAGAGGCTGCACTTGGTCAATATACAAACATGCATTCTTAAATAATTTTTTTCCCATAAGAAATATTCTAATACCGTATTTTTCGGAGTATAAGTCGCTCCGGAGTATAAGTCGCACCGGCCGAAAATGCATAATAAAGAAGGAAAAAAAACACAAGTCGCACTGAAGTATAAGTCGCATTTTTGGGGAAATTTATTTGATAAAACCCAACACCAAGAATAGACATTCGAAAGGCAATTTAAAATAAAGAATAGTGAACAACAGGCTGAATAAGTGTACGTTATATGAGGCATAAATAACCAACTGAGAACGTGCCTGGTATGTTAAAGTCACATATTATGGTAAGAGTCATTCAAATAACTATAACATATAGAACATGCTATGCGTTTACCAAACAATCTGTCACTCCTAATCGCTAAATCCGATGACATCTTGTACGTCTAGTCTCTTACGTGAATGAGCTAAATAATATTATTTGATATTTTACGGTAATGTGTTAATTTCACACATAAGTCGCACCTGAGTATAAGTCACACCCCCGGCCAAACTATGACAAAAACTGCGACTTATAGTCCGAAAAATACGGTATATATATTCTATGTGAAAAAAAGAAATCATGATAAAAATACTAAACACCAAAACACATCAATTGAATTTGTTTTAAACAGCCTCTTTAGTCTTCCAGTAGCTATAAAATGATGTTACTGAATAGACATGTCTAAAATGTGAGTCTGTGCAGCGAGACCACTGATACTGCAGCCATGTGTGGAACTGAGTTTGCACTGTTAATAAATAAGATGCTAAATAGTGCTTGCAACATGCAGATGAGTATTGATAAATCAAATTGAGCGTGGTAAATAATTATATTTGCATTTTCTCCTCCCGGTAATGTGGGCGTTTTGATGATCAGCATATATTTTGCATATTAATGAAGACAGGGAAAAAATGGATAGCACGCCTAGTTCTGCTCACTGAAGAGACGCAATCCAATTTACACACGTTAAGTAGATCAGCTTTGCGTGTGCAATTAAGAGGATTGCACTTTGTCAGGCCCCTACATTCACACCTGTACAACTTTGGTGTCCCACCTGAAGAATAAGCCCCTGCTGGTACCTTTGAACCACAATAAGGTGGCAATCACTTAGGAGGGAAACTAAAAAATAAAATTATAATGATTAAAATATGTATATGCCCATGTGTATATATATATACATATATATATATATATACATATATATATATATATATATATATATATATATATATATATATATATATATATATATATACATATATACACATATACATACATACTGTATGTGTATACATATATATATATACACATATATATATACACATACACACACACATATACACATATACATACACATATATACACATATATATACACATATATACATATATATATATACACATATACATATATATATATACACATATACATATATATACATATACACACACATATACATATATATACATACAAATACATATATATACATATACACACACATACATATATATACACACATACATATATATACACATATATACATACATATATACATACACACATAATATATATATATATAATATATATACATACATACATATACATACATATATATATATATACATACATATATATATATATACATATATATATATATATACACACACACATATATATAATAGGGCTGTGAATCTTTGGGTGTCCCACGATTCGATTCAGAATCAATTCTTGGGGTCACGATTCGATTCACAATCGATTTTTTTTCAATTCAACACGATTCTCGATTCAAAAACGATTTTTTTTTTTTTTTTTTTAATTTAATAAATGAAAACAATACACAACAATACCATAATAATGCAATACAATTTCAAAACCAAACCTAATTTTGCTGCCGGTGGTGTTATTGTTTATCCTTTTCCTCTGATAACTGTGGGTGGTGTCTGTCCAAGTGAGCGCGGGGATTTGAAGTATTTCCAAAATACTTAACTTTAGCGTTGCAAAGTCTGCAAATTGCATGAGTCATGTCAAGCCCTTTCTTGCCACGGTAAAATCCAAAGTGTCTCCAAACGTTTGCTTTCAAAGCCCGCGGAGGCGGTTGTATTTCTTTAGGCTGCTCTGTGTCTTTTTCTTTTACCTGCATTTTAGCGGCAACACAACACTGTACACTCCCCTTAGTACTAGCTAGCCACCAGGTAGCAACGCTGCTTATTGCGCAATACCTACGGTAGCCCAGAAGGCACATACACATTGCCGGGAGCGGGGGAAGAAAATTGATTTTTGGAAAATGAGAATTGATACCGAATCATACAACGTGAGAATGGCAATTTGAATTCGAATTGATTTTTTCCCACACCCCTAGCTGACATGCAAGCAGAGTAGTAGATTTTTGTAAAAAGCTTTTATAATTGTAAAGGACAATGTTTTATCAACTGATTGCAATAATGTAAATTTGTTTTATCTATTAAATGAACCAAAAATATGACTTATTTTATCTTTGTGAAAATATTGGACACAGTGTGTTGCCAAGCTTATGAGATGCGATGCAAGTGTAAGCCACTTGCATCCACTTGCTTAATTTTTTTTTATAAATGTGGAATGATTTATATATATATAATCTTAGAGAAAAACGTAATTTAAAACATTTGTTTGCACGTACAACACTTAAGACCTTCAGTATATCAGTATGTGGAATTAAATTATGGAATGGATTAAGCAAAGCAATCAAACAATGTACTAATATGATCCACTTCAAGAAACTCTTCAAACTTAAAGTGTTTACAAAGTACAAAGAAGAAGAACCATGACAAACATTCTCAATTGATTTCATCCATCCATTCATTCATTCTTAAAGTAATCTTACTTATCTCATCATATGAAATATGACTTACTTCACCAATTATTATTATAAAATTCTTACTATTATTTATTTATTTATTTTTATTGTGATTACTTATGGAGTTTATTGTGAATAAATTGTGAACAGGAAGTGAACAAAAAGTTTTAGCAACTGTTATGTAAAGAAAAGGGGTAGGATTAAATAAGCTCTGCTTCTTCCTACTCCTTTTCGAACATGTTGAAAAGAGAAACTGGAAATTGTGATGTATCATGTTGTATGCTTGCATGTTCGAAATAAACTCAAACTCAAACTCAATGATGTCAATGAGGGATTTTTAATCACTGCTATGTTGAAATTGTAATTAATATTGATACTGTTGTTGATAATATTCATTTTTGTTTCACTACTTTTGGTTTGTTCTGTGTTGTGTTTGTGTCTCCTCTCAATTGCTCTGTTTATTTATTTGTGTACCTTTTCTTTTTTTTGTGTACATCCAAGATGGCGGCGCGTGTACACGCAGCGACCACTCTCTCTCCTGATAATGCGGTGTTTTCTTGTTTTACGTGTGTTTTTTCGTCTCGTGTGTGTAAGTGTTCGTCGCGTTTATCTGCCCCACGGCAAACATACAGCCGTGAGGGACTGCTCGCCATAGGCAGCACCGGAGTTAAGGACTTAAACCCGGCGGACGTCGAGGTGCTACGAAGCCTCGGATTACTCCGGCGGCCCACCACAACACCGACCCCCACAGCTGCTCCGTGCCCGCAGAGGAGGCGCCGCAAGCGGTGTGCGAGAAGGCGGAAGCGCGGCAAGCGCGGAGGTATCCGAGCCAGGCTAGCGGCTAGCCCAAACAAGCCGGCTATTCCATCCATCCTCCTAGCCAACGTACGCTCCCTGGACAACAAACGGGACCACATACAGCTCATCCGATCCACACAGAAGACGGTGAGAGAGTGTTGTGCTTTTGTGTTCACTGAAACGTGGCTCCACGACGGCATCCCGGACTCCGCCATCCAGCTCGACCAGCTAACATGCTATCGGGCAGACAGGGCCCTCACTGCAGGAGGTAAGACCCGCGGTGGCGGGGTCTGTGTTTACATCAGTGATGCATGGTGTAAGGACACTGTTGTTACACAGAAGCACTGCTCAGCCCTGGTGGAGTTCATGTTTTTAAAGTGTCGGCCTTTCCACCTACCGAGGGAGTTTACAGCCATTCTACTAGCTGCTGTTTATATTCCCCCCTGCTCTAACAACAAGGACAGAGACAGGGCACTATCTGAACTGAACTGTGCCATCACCGAACACCAGACAGCCCATCCAGACGGCTTCCTCATCGTGGCTGGTGATTTCAACCAGGCTAACCTCAAGTCAGTGTGTCCACAGCTACATCAACACATTGACTTTCCTACAAGAGGTAATAACACACTGGACATGGTCTTCACCACTCAGAGAGGAGCTTACAAGGCGTCACCCCTCCCCCACCTGGGTGCTTCTGACCACCTCACTGTCATGCTAATGCCAGCATACAGGCCGAGGGCTAAAGTCACCAGACCAGTTCAGAAGCAAGTGAGGGTGTGGCCAGTGGATGCCTCCTCTGCTCTGCAGGACTGTTTTGACACCACAGACTGGGACATTTTCAAGCAGGCAGCCACCTACAACCACCACATCGACATACAGGAATATACAGAGACTGTCACTGCATACATCACTAAATGCATCGATGATGTCACAGAGACCAGGACCATCACGGTACGGGAAAATCAGAAACCATGGCTGACGGGGGAAGTCCATAGGTTGCTGAGAGCCCGGAACGCTGCCTTCAGAGCAGGAGATGAGGCTGGCCTGAGAACAGCCAGGGCCAACCTGAACCGTGGCATCAGAGATGCTAAGAGGCAGTACGGCAGCAGGATAGCCCACCGCTTCAGTGACAGCAGAGACACCAGGAGCCTGTGGCGGGGGATCCAGACCATCACGGACTATAAACCCCGACCACAGACCTGTGACAGTGACACCGCTCTGCTGAACAGCCTGAACGAGTTCTTTGGACGCTTTGAGGCAAAAAACAGCACGCCTGCACGGAAGACTCCACCCCCTCCGGATGACCAGGTGCTGTCCCTGTCTTCGGCCAGCGTGAGGCGTTCCCTCTCCAGAGTCAACGCACGCAAAGCTGGAGGCCCGGACAACATACCTGGTCGTGTGCTGAGAGACTGTGCAGCGGAGCTCACAGATGTCTTCACGGACATCTTCAACACCTCCCTGAGCCAAGCTGCTGTTCCCACGTGCCTCAAAGCCACCACCATCATCCCGGTTCCCAAGAAGGCTTCCCCATCCAGCTACAACGATTACCGTCCCGTTGCACTGACGCCCATCATCACAAAGTGCTTCGAACGGCTAGTCTTGCAGCACATCAAGTCCATCCTCCCCCCCACCCTGGACCCCTACCAGTTTGCATATCGGGCCAACAGATCGACCGATGATGCAATCTCCACAGCCCTCCACTCAGCTCTCACCCACCTGGACACTAAAGACTCCTACGCCAGGATGCTGTTCATAGACTTCAGTTCAGCATTTAACACCATCATCCCACAGCAGCTGATTCACAAACTGGACCGGCTGGGGCTGAACACGTCGCTGTGCAACTGGCTGCTGGACTTCCTGACTGGGAGACCACAGGCAGTCCGGGTCGGCAGGTACACATCCAGCACCATCATCATGAACACAGGGGCCCCTCAAGGATGTGTGCTGAGCCCCCTTCTCTTCACCCTGCTGACCCACGACTGCACGCCGAAGCACAGCACCAACCTCTTCGTCAAGTTTGCGGACGACACAACTGTGGTAGGTCTCATCCACAATAACGATGAGACCGGCTACAGAGACGAGGTGAGCCAACTGGCCACATGGTGCGGTGACAACAATCTCTCTCTCAATGTAGAGAAAACAAGGGAGATTGTTGTGGACTTCAGGAGAGCGCACACCCAGCACCCTCCTCTGACCATCAACGGTGCGGTGGTGGAGAGAGTGAGCAGCACCAAATACCTGGGTGTGCACATCACAGATGACCTCTCCTGGAAAACCAACACTGCATCACTGGCCAAGAGGGCTCAACAGCGCCTCTACTTCCTCCGCAAACTGCGAAGAGCAAAAGCCTCAGCCTCCATCATGCACTCCTTCTACCGGGGCGTCATCGAGAGCATCCTGACCAGCTGCATAACTGTGTGGTACGGAGGCTGCACGGCGTCCTGCCGCAGGACGCTGCAGCGCACAGTTAGGGCAGCTGAGAAGATCGTCGGTGCCCCCCTCCCCTCCCTCCAGGACATTTACAACACACGCCTGTCACGCAAAGCACTCCGCGTGGCAGGCGACATCACACACCCCTCACACGGCTTCTTCAGACTGCTGCCATCCGGCAGACGACTGAGAAGCCTCCGAGCTCGAAGCTGTAGGCTGAGAGACAGCTTCATCCATCAGGCTGTCAGGAAGCTGAACTCTCTCCCGGCCCCCCCCCCCTTCTCACTCTGCCCTGCAATCTGATCTGAACTGTGAACTGAGACACTACACCCCCCCCCCCCCCACTCACCCACACACACACACACACACACACACACACACACACACACACACACACACACCATCTATCACTTAGCCACTTTACTCCGGACTCAAAATGCTGCTAACTGTTTTAACTGTTTACACTGTTTACATTGCACTTTGCACTCCCATCTAAATACTTGAATACTTACGTTGCAATACTGTATATACAATAGATAGATATTATAGATATTCTGGTAATATCTTCTTCCCCTGTATATTTTCCCCCCCCCTCATGCGACTGTTTAAATTGTTGTCTTTTTTTATTCTTCTTTACACTTTATATTTATAGACACCGTGGTTGTGAGAGGAACGTAATTTCGTCCACCTGTATGTCCTGTACAAACAGTTGTTTGACAATAAAGCTGACTTTGACTTTATTGCAGTTCTGAGTGTTGCTGGGTCGGGTTTGGTTTTGGAATTGGATTGCATTGTTATGGTATTGCTGTGTATCGTTTTGTTGGATTAATATTTAAAAAAAATAAAAAAATAAAAATTGATTTCTTAAAAATGAGAATCGATTCTGAATCGCACAACGTGAGAATCGTGATTCGAATTCGAATCGATTTTTTCCCACACCCCTAATATATACATACATACATATATATATACATATATATACACACATATACATATATATATACACATATATATATATATATATATACTTTCATACATACAGTATATATTCCTCGCGCACTTGCTGTATGTCACGTTATCGATGAGTGGTAGTGGTTAGAGTGTCCGCCCTGAGATCGGTAGGTTGGAGTTCAAATCCCAGCCGAGTCATACCAAAGACTATAAAAATGGGACCCATAACCTCCCTGCTTGGCACTCAGCAACAAAGGGTTGGAGTTGGGGGTTAAATCACCAAAATGATTCCCGGGCGCGGCGCTGCTGCTGCCCACTGCTCCCCAAGGGGATGGGACGAATGCAGAGGACAAATTCCACCACATCTAGTGTGTGTGTGTGACAATCATTGGTACTTTAATCTTAATCTTAAAATGCATTTTTAGACAATATGATTTGCCAGAGTGGCTAGGAGAAAATGGACTAGTAAGGACAAATAAAAAAATTTTAAAAAATATATTTTTATTTTTTTTTAACTCGGGACTTCCCGCGGGCCGGATTTTGGACGCTGGAGGGCCTTATCTGGCCCGCAGTTTGGGGACCCCTGATCATGAGCGTTCTGTTCAGGTATATTTAATTTATATTTTGATAAATCATCATATTTATGTATTACTAAATTTAAAAAGGTATTGATCAATATTTAAGCTGTGTATTTGATTTCAGTTTGCTTTTGACATCTTATTTAGAATTGTAGTTGAAACTTTTACAACCTTGTGTTGCGCTCATGATGGCGTAACCAAACTAGATTATTTTAAATATTTATTCCCTTTTTTACATTTAGTGTATTTAAATATACTGTGTGTTATGCTTTTTTCTTTTTGGAACATGTACTATACATATTATACAATAAAGTCCCATATAAAATTATGTTTCTAGTAGGGATGTGCGTATCGATCCTGTGGTATCGATATATCGATACTCACACGCTACTCATTTGGCATCACTTTTCTGAAAAAAGTATCGATATAAACCAAAAAACGGCGTGTGGGGGGTGCAAGCATCACTTTCAGATGATTTTGATTACTTACTTAACTTACTATGTGCTGGGACACCCCTGTACCTGGCAGAGTATAGAGCTGGCCCAGTCACGTGACAGGAGACAGCGAATGAGCGTCGTCAACGTGCAACACACACACAGCCAGCCGACAGCGATGCAGCCAGGCATATCCAGTGTTGTCCAATTGTTGACTTAAAACAGGCATTGTTTTTTTTTTTTTAGTAATGTTTACTGAATATTTTTGCTTAAATGATTATCCTAAATTCAAATAATTTCCACAGGGGAATTTACTGTTAGTTGAAAATTGCTTGAGTATTTAAAACAAGATAAGAAAGAGATACAATTTGGAGATTCTTCATCTTTGCATTACAGTTTTATTTTTTTCCAAGAAAATCTTGAATATATGATTGAATGTGATTTTTGTTTTAATCTGTAACATGATTTCTTACATTTCGAAAACATTAGCCTATTTCATTAATTGCTAATTATATCACAAACTTTAAAAAATAACTGCAGCTTCTTGCAATTCGGATTTGACTGTTAATTGGAAAGCCCTAATATTTAATTATTATTATATATAATATATAGTTATTATATATAATATTTAATTTATTTTTCATATTTATGTTATTTATTTTAATTTTACTTTTATTATATATTGACCATAATAAATGTGGTATAAATGGTCTGTATTTGTCTTGTGATTTGTCTTAAATAATAACAATAGTAATAATATTTTTGACTGACAAAAAATTGCCAATGAGAAATTATTGGTGACGGTATCGATGAAAATGCAAGAAAATGTATCGGTATCATATCGAATCCTAAAAGTGTGGTATCGCCCATCCCTAGTTTCTAGCAATACTTTAATTTTGCCTTTGAAAGTAACTGTACACCTATAAAATCCACATATCCTGTATTATTTCATGTGACCACAACAAATATGTTATTATTAGTCTTCTTACCGCTCCAGGTGCAGCTGGCTCCTGGCCACGAGCTCGGCCTCGAGATCTGGCACGTGACCGACTCGCCATTCTCACTCGAAAATGCCTGAAATGCGTCAAAGTACATAGACTGAACAACAACGTCGAAGTTCATCGCACATATTCAACTTTTTTATCCATCACGGACAATCGATGAAAACAAAAACACCAGAATACGCCATCATTAGGCCTCGCTGTAGTTAGGCCTAAGCCACCATTTTACGCGCACTAATTAAGATAACGCTTTCCACGTGGTCGCCATCATGCTAACCCTAGTTCAATTCGGCGAAAATTAAATCATAAACATATGTCACATTATTACATAATATATTTAACGGTTTTTACACCACCTGTACTATATTTTAAACGTTTGCGTGAACTGGCAGAGATGAACTATTACATGCAATAATTACCCCCCCCCCCCCCCCCCCCCCGCCCCACCCAGCGACCTCCGAAAGGGACACAAAATGGATGGACATAATTACAAAAAGCTAAATTATTAGAGTACTGATTTTAAAAGTCTATTAGAGTACACATATTTATACTGGTATACTTACTCACTTGATGGAGAAACTATTTATTTGACGAGCTAACTTTAGTGCGACCACCTCCGCGATGACATCAACACGTCTAACTCAATTGCTAAATTAGCCTCATCACTCAGAAAATCCTTCCGCATTACAACGGCGAAAACGGCAGTTGTACCAATTAAAATAAACGTAAGTTGTTAAAAACAAATTCAGTAGTCTGAAATATAATTAAGTGAGTTGTCGGTAAAAAGAAATGTAGACAACTTATTGATTATTAGGTGTCTCGAACTACTTTCTGACGCAGTGATACGTCTCTGTACTGAAACAGGGGGTGTACAAATGTTGAAGTGCAGGGTTTTTGCCACTAGGTGGCAGCACAGACCATCTCGTATATTCACTGTCTCGAGTCAAACCTATTTATTGAATACAGTACAATGAATACATTTTATTAAATGTAATTTAGCTTGTGTGTATTGAACTGAATAAAAAAACAGTCTAATTGTATTTTCTGAATGATAGGATAAATAATTAGTCTTAATGTCAGATTATCACAATCAACTATGTTTTGCTCTATAACAGCGGTTCTTAACCTTGTTGGAGGTACCAAACCCCACCAGTTTCACATGCGCATTCACCGAACCCTTCTTTAGAGAAAAACTTTTTTTTTCTTCTTAATTTAATCTCAATTTATAAATATGAATCATGAAATTATGTTATTATATTAAAGAACTACTAATCAATATATTTTTTTACAAACAGAAAGTTACAGGAATGTACACATGATCCCATGTTTACATCTAATTGTGCAACATGTGAATGTTTTAGTGGGAACTAAATGCGATATCTGAAAGGGGTACAAATTATTCCCAAAGCAGGACCCCCACCCAGACATACAATACTAGTACACAGCTCATGAAAAACAATATTTTTTGTTATTGTCATTGTAAGTGGGCCAAAACATTTATATTATAAAATATGGAAATTACTTCTGTCATTTGATTATAATAATAAAACATTTAACTTGTTATTTAGTCAGGTTTGGGACAGGTGTGGCCACAGTGCGTCTGACGTCGCTCACATGTGCTCCACTGAATGCTCAAGGAGTTTTTGCGTTTGCTCCCGCATATGGAAAATTAGAGGGAACATTGTTTGGGGGTATCCATAATACGTTGATAGGGAGAAGTTTTTATTTACACGATGAGTCGGGTGTGTCTTGACCTCCGCGGCGTAGGCTCCACCGAACCCCTGAGGCAGACTCACCGAACCCCCAGGGTTCGATCGAACCCAGGTTAAGAACCAGTGCTCTATAAAGTTACAGTTAAAGTACCAATTATTGTCACACACACACTAGATGTGGCAAAATTATTCTCTGCATTTGACCCATCACCCTTGATCACCCCTGGGAGGTGAGGGGAGCAGTGTGCAGCAGCAGTGTGCAGCAGCAGTGGCCGCGCCCGGGAATAATTTTTGGTGATTTAACCCCCAATTCCAACCCTTGATGCTGAGTGCCAAGCAGGGAGGTAATGGGTCCCATTTTTATAGTCTTTGGTATGACTCGGCCGGGGTTTGAACTCACAACCTACCGATCTCAGGGCGGACACTCTAAGACAGCATGTTTGTATTGTTCACTGACATTCACACAAGTGTTGTGTCTCCAATCCACCTAAAATGCATGTTTTTTTAAGATATGGGAGGAACCATCTTGTAAAATCACTGACTGGATCGAAACCAATTTATTGAACTATGAACTGAATACAATAACTTGTTAAGAATAAAGTATTTAGCTCATGAATATAGAATTTCGAGTTATTGATGAAAGTAACCACTAATGGAATATTGCAGTCATCTAGAAAAAAACCAATCCAGTTTAATTGTAATGAATGATAAGATTCAAACATTATTATTTTTGTTAGAGTATCACAATCTACAGCTATATTTTGCTGTAGATAGACAGCATGTCTGCAGGTGAACCTTACCTTCATTATTAATAGTTAATCCATCAAATAACTTTGTTTTAGGTCGGTGAGCTGTAGCCTATTCCAGTACACGCAGGACTGGTCACAAGTCAATCACAGGGCCCATTTTGACAAACAAGCATTTACGGTCTCCGATTAACCTAAAATGCATACTTTTAGGATGTGAGAGGAAGCTTTAGCTGCTGAGGACAGATGGAAGCCAATGACAGCTCAGTGTCATCAAGTGCAATTTTTTGCATCGAGGAAAAATTCATTTTTCCACCATCCGAATTCTAAATACAGAATAGCAGGAATTAGTTCTATTTCAGATACAGTTAGAATGCGAACATGCTTGAAATCACACACCTGACACAAATAGTTCAACTGCTCAAATCTTGTGCCAGAACATAAAAACCTACCTAAGGAGCAGACAAATAAATGAGAAAGAAGGATTGAAATCTGAGTATGTAATGTATTTTATCAAGGACACTGAAACAAAAGTGGATAGATGATGGTAGTCCAACTCACACTGACTGGTATACACAAGCTATGGAGATGATATCAGTAGAAAAAGCTGCATTTAGTTTAGACAATAATGAGTCATATATTGGAATATGGGATCAATTATTTAAATTTGTTTTAACTATTAAATGAACCTAAAATAAGACTTATTTTATTTTTGTGGAAAATATTGGACACAATGTGTTGTCAAGCTTATGAGATGCGATGCAAGTATAAGCCACTGTGGCACTATTGTTCATTTTTTAAATGTGTTTATTAAAACATTTTTAAATGGCTATGATGATTATGTCAATGAGGGATTTCTAATCACTGCTATGTTGGAATTCTTATTAATATTGATGCTGTTGTTTGACTACTTTTGGATTGTTTTGTGTCATGTTTGTATGTCCTCTCAATTGCTCTGTTAATTGCTATTCTGAATGTTGCTGGGCCGGGTTTGGTTTTGGAATTGTAATTGTATTATTATGGTATTGTTGTGTGTTATTTTGTTGGCTTGATTAATTAAAAAAAACAAAAAATAAAAAGGACACTGATGACTTAAGTACACAGAAGTGTGGATTACAATACATGCCAATGCTAATTATGTTCTGTTAGATTGTAAGGCGTGATCAATTACTGACAAAAAGCCTGGTATAGTGAAAATATTGTTATGAAATAAATACTTAATGATTGTTATATTAATCGTACTGAATTCACATTTTAGGCTATGTTTACACTATGCAGGGTGAAATGCAAGAGCTTAAAACAAAACTGTTTGTACTGCGGTATAAATATTTCACGGCACACATGTGATTAGTCATAACAAGATCAAATAGATCAGAAAAACATGAATTGTTTGAAACAGGTACTGCTATTGCCATGTGACTATTTCTAATATGGTTTTTGTACGCTCCTCTGTCCACATAGTATTTGGTTTTTGATAGAGATTTTTTTGCCCAAAATTTTCCTCAAAAGTGTTCCAAGGTTTTAGTATGGCCAAACATTGCATGTAACAAACATATAGTCTCTTTTTCGTTCCTAAGAAAGTTTTGTATGGCAACTTCGATAAAGATACATTTATCACTAGTGGTATGCAGGCTCCATCTAATGGTATGCCAAAGAATCACTTGATTAAAGTAAAGTCTTTTATATTGCTATATTCAAACACAGTGTCACTATTCAAATTGTGTGTAATGTTACAGTGGTCAAAAATATTAAATTCATCCATCTTCTACCGCTTATTCCCTTCGGGTAAATATACTTGTTAAATAATACCTCTGCTTTGCTTTTAATGAATACTTAGACCTACTGCGCTACTGCATTTTAATGTTGGTCATTGTGGTCGTCCTTCGAGAGCCAAGTGTTTTCTGATGAACCACTGGTCTGACAACCAGTCTATGGTGTACCGCATCTTTCGCCCAATGTAGGCTGGGATGGGCTACAGCTCAACCATGACCCTGAAAAGAGAAACGGTTGAAAATGAAGGAATTAACTTTGAGGGATCCGTTTGTAGACAATCATTTTCTGTTCGAGCAAGATTACGTCCGTAAAGACCTGCTTGAATGAGTTCAGCGTGGAAAAACTTGAGAACCTTCACCTTAATTTCATCAAGAAGCTTTGGGATGACGATGTAATTGTCTGTGACAATTTTAGCTCTTAGAATTTTAAATACAAAACCCAAAACCAGTGAATTTGGCATGTTTTGTAATTTGTAAATAAAAACAAAATACAATGATTTGCAAATCCTTTTCAACATATATTCAATTGAATAGACTGCAAAGACAAGATATTTAATGTTCGAACTGAGAAACTTAATTTTTTTTTGCAAACTATTATTAACTTAGAATTTAATGGCAGCAACACATTGCAAAACGGTTGGCACAGGGGCATTTTTACCACTGTGTTACATGGCCTTTCCTTTTAACAACACTCAGTAAACGTTTGGGAACTGAGGAGACACATTTTTGAAGCTTTTCAGGTGGAATTCTTTCCCATTCTTGCTTAATTGGAATGCGCCCTTTTGCGACATTTATTATCTTAAAGTTTATTTTTATTTTTAAAAGGCATGCTACATGTTAAAACCGTGCTGTTTTGTGAGGGCCAAGAACCAATTAGATTGATTTCAGTTCATTTCAATGGAATGCATTGATTTGAGATGCGAGTCTTTATTATGGACAACTCCACAACTTTGTCCAATCCCCGCAACCGCCCCACACTTTTTGGCTAACCATTAGGGATGTAACGGTTTTGTAGATAATGCAGTATTTCGGTTTTAAAGGCTTCACAATAACGCCTTGTCGTGTGATGGTATCAATCGAAAACTAGGTGAGTGTTGTTTTTTTCTGGTGCTTTAGAGTTGGCTGGGTCTGAAAATAAACTACATCTCCCAGAACCCTTTGGGAACGGGAACGGCAAGGTGGGGATGTGGAACGCCGTAAGTAGGGAGTGAAGTGTGTTTGTACTCGTAGAAGATAAGAGGATTTTTTTTTTTGGAAATGCAATCTTGTCCGTAACTGTTTGAGTTATGTTGCTAACAAACAGACAAACCCTGGCGAAACCATGTCCTCTTTGGCGGAAGTAAGAAAGTCTGCGTTCTGCAAAGCAAAGCGTGCACAGAGGGAAATCACCAAAAAAAGTAAACCTCAGGAAATACGAGTATTACAGAAAAGCTACTTGATGAATCCCCAATTCATCCATTTTCTACCGCTTGTCCCTTTTGGGGTCCCGGTACACCATGCACAAGTCACCACCTCATAAACCGTCACCCAGAAAAGATATTTGAAGCCAGCGAAACTAAACATTAATTTGTCAGGTATTTGCATTATAGAAAGTTATATTGTTAGTTAAGTTTTCTGAGAAACAGCATATTTCAGACTGATATAAAAAATGTCCACTGTAGAGGACACTGCTTCTCATTATGTAAAAGTTGAAAGGCACTACAGTGAACATTATTGTTTTACACTTGTTACACTGGAAGTTTACATTGTCATTTCATACACATCAACTTAAGTAATTTTTTAAAAATATGTGCTTGAAACATGTTCCAGCACAGTTATTTGCACTTGAAAATACTGTACATGTTTGTGGTAACATTTTAACATTATGTATGTGTTCAATTACAGTGTGTTTATCCTAAACATTACTGCCACTTAATTTTACACACGCTAACATTTTTACCATTTTCTTTTTTTTTTTTTGCACATATACCACAATAATATCGTACTGTGGCCTTAAACCGTGATAATATCGTAACGTGAGATTTTGATAGCGTTACATCCCTACTAAGCATAGTCATTTTCGCCTGGCTAATGTGTGCCCGACTCGCGTTTCAACTGTCTCACCCATCCTTTTTTCTTCTGAGAGCTACTTTTACGAAATAAAAATCGCAGAAAGCTACTCATTTTTGCAGCATTTATTTATTTTGCTTATTTCAACCCAAACAAATGGAATAAACTTGTTTGGAAAATGTTGTGATTCACAACTCACATTTTGCATTAAAAAATAACAATTATGTTATTAAATAGTGTGCATTTTTTTTAATCTTCAGTTAGCATTTTTGTCTAGTGCAGCATTTTAAATCACTTTTAGAGCTAATTTGACAAAAATAAAGGATTTTGTGTTTTATTTATGTGACTGACGACCTTTAAAATGCATTTTAATTAGGAAACAGATCTTCACTCAAACAGTGCGGCAATTCTATGTATGCTGTATAATAGACTGTATTTATGTTATTCACATGTGAATAATGCTGTATAATAGGCTGTATTTATGTTATTCACATGTGAATAATGCTGTATAATCGACTGTATTTATGTTATTCACATGTGAATAATGCTGTATAATAGGCTGTATTTATGTTATTCACATGTGAATAATGCTGTATAATCGACTGTATTTATGTTATTCACATGTGAATAATGCTGTATAATAGACTGTATTTATGTTATTCACATGTGAATAATGCTGTATAATAGACTGTATTTATGTTATTCACATGTGAATAATGCTGTATAATAGGCTGTATTTATGTTATTCACATGTGAATAATGCTGTATAATCGACTGTATTTATGTTATTCACATGTGAATAATGCTGTATAATAGACTGTATTTATGTTATTCACATGTGAATAATGCTGTATAATAGACTGTATTTTTGTTATTCACATGTGAATAATGCTGTATAATAGACTGTATTTATGTTATTCACATGTGAATAATGCTGTATAATAGACTGTATTTTTGTTATTCACATGTGAATAATGCTGTATAATAGACTGTATTTATGTTATTCACATGTGAATAATGCTGTATAATAGACTGTATTTTTGTTATTCACATGTGAATAATGCTGTATAATAAAATGTATTTATGTTATTCACATGTGAATGATGCTGTATAATAGACTGTATTTATATTATTCACATGTAAAAAATACCTAAGTGTTTATTGTCTATTGTGAGCGAACTATGGTGCTGAATTTCCCCCGGGAATCAATAAAGTACTTTCTATTCTATTCTATTCTATTTTGTGGTAATGTGTTATCAAATAGAGGTATATAGTCTGAATTGAACAAATATACGAATACTGAGAGTTTGAGCAAATATTCTTTGACCTTTTGGGGAGCTTCTCCAAATCACCTGGTAAGCCACCTGTAGCTCACGAGCTACTGACTGGAGATCACTGGTCTAACGAGTCAAATCCATCCCTGCATTGTCCACCCATATCCCCACTTCCTTATTTACATCAGTAGAGATTAGTCTAAATTACGTGCGTGTGGGGTTTAAGGTTACAAATACCATTTAGAACTCTTAAAATCACTAGTTATATCACAATGTTTTTTTTTTTAAAGGGCCCGAAACATGGCAAATTTTGCCACAACTTTGTGAAACTGCTGCGAAATCAGGCATTTTAGGCCGCCACAATCACACAAGAAAACCTGGTATATTAAACTGAACTGTTACTGGGGGCTTTAATATTGACTCCACACAAGGATTACTGTCCATGTAATATTGTTATTATGACTTTCTTCATAACCCTTTTGTTCAACAAGACGTTTCCTGCTTTGAGGAAAAATCTCTCATACATTTTGATAATCAATTACACTGTAATTGCGCCAAATGTCTGCAGGCAACTACTCAGGGCCGGCCCGTGGCATAGGCCGTATAGGCAAATGCTAAGGGCGCCGTCCATTAGGGGGCGCCAAGCCAGTGCCACAAATGTTGGAGAAAAAAAAAGAAAAAAAGTTGGTACTATTATTTCTAAATACAAAAAATAATCCCACGTTAATTAAAATGCAAAGTAAAGCCTATTTAATAGAAATATTATTTGTTACAACATTACGCCCGCCCCCCTCTGCCCCACCCCCCCGCACGGTGCGCCCCCTCCCTTCCCGTATCATGACTCTTACCACATCAAAAAATCAACACAAGATGTCAAAACGGCCAAAACTGTCAGGTGCCCAGGGAAGAAAAAAGAGAAAAGAAGAGGAGGAGAAACGACAAAAAGACAGAGGTAGCAGGTAGGTAACGTTAGCCTACATTAAATTATTTGTCTGTTACAGAATGTGATAGTAACCTGGCTTTTTAGCATTAAGCTAATGTTACATGATTCGGCAATTGCTAATCAATAAATAGCTAGTTCTGTTTTAACGTCGGGTTAATATTGTGGATGGGGCTAAATTGTTATGGAAAATAATAATGTAACGTTAGGTAATTACAGTACTCCCACCTTACATTCCCCAGGGACATTTGTATTAGATCTTTTAAGCAGGTGTTTTTTGTTTACATTGTTATTGCCTTCTGGTTAGCTAATGTTTGCCCTGCAGGTAATAGTCACTTTTCCACCCCTTTATATATTAGGTATAGTTGTAATCCTAGTTGTTAAAGTGCACATCATTAATGTTAATTAAGCAATATCGCATTAGAGGGAATGCTGTTTTTTAATTTGAGCACTGCTGTGATTCTGTTAAAGATAATCATAACATAACATTCTCATATAATATGTTAATTTGCTTTCTTTAAGTAAAAAAAAAAGGTCAAAGACAAAGCTATTCGGTTTCTTGTGAGCCACCTAAAATCTTGCCTAGGGCGCCAGATTTGTTAGGGCCAGGCCTGCAACTACTGCATCTGCTGATACATCATATTTCATCTCGATCAGACATTTGTAAGCCAATACTTCTCGTTGTCTTTCAATCCCAATGCCCATTATATCACTTTCACAAAAAATCCCAATCTTTTAACAGGTTCCAGGGGCCGTGGCTTATTTTTGAATAAAATATAAACAAGGGGGAAATATCAAACCCATTAATCTTTCATTAAGCGTGCCAGATAAAAAAGAATCCCTTAAAGTATCTTTCGTTACCATCAGTGCCAGTGCAGAAGCCCCCTGCTAACATCAAAGGCTTGTGAAAGAAACAGAGCGGAGAGAGTCAGTTAGCTGAATTTGGCTAAGAACCAGCCTGCAGTTATCCTTTAATATCCACAGACTTATGTTGGCACTGAGGGTGAGATACAACTGATCTATATTGTGGCATGGAAATTCACATTGATCATCGTCGGCAGGGAAAGGTCAGAGGTCGCTCAAGGCCCAAAAATGGTAAAACTTAACTTATGCCTCCTTTTAGACCTCCTTTAGAGTTTATTCAATGGAAAGGTTGATAAGCCTTGAAATAAGCACAAAATATGTTGTTAATGACACCCTGTTTTTCCCCCATTAACTATGTCACTGAAAGCACTAACCAGCCTGGCAGCCATGCCAAGTAGGTTAATGACATGCACTGGATTAAGGTTTTAGCATTGCAATGCACTGATGCCACACTGCCAAAGTAATCTAACAAAGAAATGAACCTCTTGTGATTCTCTATATTGTATAGATGCAATGACACATTCGTCTTTGTCTGAAGTGCACAAGAGAAGAAGCCTTCGATTGACTTCACAGTCCCAGTATCGCACGAGTTAGCCACGGTTACTGAATTAAACATGGGAAGACGAGCTTCCTTTTATCTGCAGCCAAAGTGCTAAATCTGACCACTGCAACCGATATTCGCCCACTTCAAAATCCTCTCTTTGATAGTGAAGGCGTAGGAGCTTAAGATGTACCAGTTTGTCCTCATTTTTGTAATGGTTTTCAGCCGCAAACACTGCAGGATGTTTGCAGCTGCTACAATAGCTACCAGTAAGTCTGTCTGTCGTTTGTTCCCTTTTGAACCAAACCTTCTTGATATTTTCCAGGTTGTACTTTCTTGTTACTTTTTAGGCAAGGCAAGGCAAGGCAACTGTATTTGTATAGCACTTTTTATACACAAGGCAGACTCAAAGTGCTTCACAGCACAACATGTGGTACAACAAAGTGAGATGAAAGAAAATAAAAGCAAAATTAAAATGCAGACAATAAAAAATAAAAACAGTGCGGACGTTAAAAGTTAAAAGATTTAGCTGAAAGCTAAGGTGAACATAAACGTTTTCAGTCTAGTTTTAAAAGTAGTCAGAGTTGGGGAAAGTCTGACATCTTCAGGAAGTTTATTCCAGCTATTTGTTGCATAGTGACTGAATGATGCTCTCCCTTGATTTGAGTTTACTCTTGGAACCGCTAACAGATTGGTCTCAGAAGATCTTAGTGATCTAGAGCAGGGGTGTCAAACATACGGCCCGCGGGCCGGAACCGGCCCCCAAGGAGGTTCGATCAGGCCCGCAGGATAATTTGAAAGTGGAAAAAATGCATAAAAGACATGGAATTAATATTTTAAATTCGCTGCAATTCATGGATTATCCGCTAAGGGGCGCACTCTTTCCATCAGAGTAGAAGACAAGCCGCATCACTGAGACAGACTGAAAACAGCAGACGGTATCAATGCGCCATCTGCTGCTTGTTACGACGTTGTTAATACCTTGGTCTCTACCTCTCCGCTACACCCTCATTAGCCAAAATGTCGTTATCCAAACGGAGAAAAGTAGATAAGGAGTGTAGAATTTTCAAAGAAAAATGGACCACGTCCTATTTATTTACAGAGATGCACGGAAAACCTTCGTGCTTGGTGTGTTTGCAACAAGTTTCGGTATTGAAGGAATATAATATTCGACGCCACTACGAGACTCATCACAGCGAAAAATATGACGGCTTGCAAGGACAACTGAGAAGAGATAAGATTAACGAATTGCTGGCGGGTCTGAGGAAACAGCAGTCAACTTTCATCCAGAGCCGAGAAGTCAGTGAAGCAGCAGTAAAAGCCAGCTACCTAATTGCTAGCGAAATAGCATTAGCATCGAAGCCGTATTCCGACGGTGACTTTGTTAAATTCCTTTCTTTAAAAGTCTCATTTAATCTTAAAGTGCATTACTATATTTTTCAGTACCAATTAAAGTTTTGTGCCTTTGTACAATCAGTGGGATCAGTTGCAATGCATATTTGTGAATGATAAAAGTAAATTGCACATTTGTCTAAGGAAATATGAGGTGTTTCATGAAATGTTTTGTAAAAGGATAGTTCATTAAATTTCAATATTTTCCTAATGTTCTTGTGCTTCTTTACACCAAAACAAAGGAAAGACATGATATTTTGGTTATTTATAGCAGAGTATGGTATAATTTTAATGGTCCGGCCCACTTGACATCTCCCTAGGCCGTATGTGGCCCACGATGCGAAATGAGTTTGACACCCCTGATCTAGAGGGCTTATATAGTGGGAGCATATCAGTAATATACTTCGGCCCTAGACCATGTAGTGATTTATATGTGAGCAGGAGGATTTTGAAATCAATTCTCTGATGTACAGGGAGCCAATGTAAGGATTTAAGAATTGGTGTAATGTGCTCACATTTTTTGGTCTTTGTTAGAACTCTAGCAGCAGCGTTCTGAACAAGCTGTAGCTGCCTGACAGTTTTATTTTGGGAAGACCTGCAAGGAGACCATTTTACATTGTTTTTGCTTTTTTTTTTTGCCATTGCACAACTAAAAAGTAATGATACCGGAAAAAAAACGTATAGTTTGACAACAGCAACATACTGTAAACTTCAACTGCCTTTTGGCAAAGATCAAGTGTAGTGTAGTATCTTAATTTCCAAACCTTTACAGACAGTGAGGCCACTGGACTTTATTTGACAAAAATTATTTCCCTTTTCCTTATTTCGCCACTGTTGTGGCTAAAATCTAGATTTATTATAGGTAGGCAATATTGTATTTTGTTTTATTATCCGAAACCAAGTAACTGCAGTGGTTCTTTGGTTTTCGTTGGTAATAAGTTTCTAAAGTACCTGACAAAGACCAAATCGTATACGACAGGGGTGTCCAAAGTGCGGCCCGGGGGCCATTTGCGGCCCGCAGCTAATTGTTTAGCGGCCCGCCACACATTCTGGAAATGCTATTGCAAAAATTAAAAATAAACATTAAAAAAAGTGGAATGAGCTGAAATCTAAAGAGGAAAAGTTGCAATGTTGACACAAAGCTGCCACGAATGCTGTTTGTTTTTATTTTGTCTTTTTTTATTTTGCTTTTTTTGCCATTGCTAAAAAAAAAAAAAAAAAAATTCAATTCAATGTTATAATCAATTATTGACCTATTTAAGGCTCCAATTACTTCAAATATTTCGCTTTAAAATGTTTTATGTGTAAAATATTGCATATATTGTGTGGTTGCCATATAAAAACAATGTTTTCTTTGACATAAGAGCATAAAACAAACAGGACAGATATATCTGAAGTTGATCTCGTAATTTAAGTGTTGAAAGTAAAACAAATATATGATAAACATGTATGACTATATGAGTAGGGGACCTTTTGGATCCCAAATATATTTAATGAGATTTTAATTATCTTTTCACTGTGATTGATCAAAAATAATAATGAATTAAAATCAATGGTGTCCTGCATTATTTATCTTTTTAGGGTTTCAATTACTTCACATCAAACATTGCTTTCTGAATGTTTTGGGCCGTGGGGAAAATACTGCATATTTCAGTTTTACTATAAAAAACAAAGTTGTCTTTGACAGAAAAGGCATACAACCTTTTTTTTTTAACGTTATGTCAACCTGAAGTTGATATAGAGATTTAGTGTAAGCGTTTATCCATCCATAAATAAAAATAATAATAATTTGACTTATCTTTAACATTTTAATGACTGAGACCCTTTATATTCATATATTTTGTTATGATTTGAAAATGAAATATATCAAAATGGCCCCCGCATGCTTTAATTTTTTTCGTGTGCGGCCCTCAATGGAAAAAGTTTGGACACCCCTGGTATACGACAACAGAACCATAAGACATAATGTAAATCACTTAATCTCTTCCAGACATCCAAAAATATTAACACAAAATATATTTTGTGTCGCTACCTCATTGCAGGGGCAACACAGATAGACAGACAGACAACATTCACACACTAGGGCCAATTTAGTGTTGCCAATCAACCTATCCCCAGGTGCATGTCTTTGGAAGTGGGAGGAAGCCGGAGTGCCCGGAGGGAACCCACGCAAGTCTACTTCACACAGAACGATCCCGAGCCCAGGATTGAACCCAGGCCTTTCATATTGTGAGGCACACGCACTAACCCCTGTGCCACCATGCATTAGATCAGTGTTTCTTAACCTCGTTGGAGGTACCGAACCCCGCCAGTTTCATATGCATATTCACCGAACCCTTCTTTAGTGAAAAATAAAATGTTTTTTTTTTTCAAATTTAAGCCAAAGGGAATATGAGGAACATATTCTAAGTAACAAAGACTTAATTTAGAGTTTTTGGGACACTACGGGAACATATCCTAAGTAACAAAGACTTAATTTAGAATTATTTGGTTAGGGTTAGGGCCAGGGTTAGAGGGTTAGGGTTATAATAAGGCCATGCCGAATAAGGCATTAATAAGTACTTAATAAGTACTTAATTATGACTAGTTAAGGGCCAATATGTTACTAATTTGCATGTTAACAAGCAAGTAATTAATGGTGAATATATTACCCATACTAAAGTGTTACCATGTTTTATTACTGGTGCACAAAATGAACCGTGCATGAACATCACCTTGTTCAAAGAACAAAACCAACGCAGTGCATAAACTCACAACAAATTACACACCTGCAAATCAGTCTGACTTCTGCTGTTGCCGTATCTGTAATACGCCGATAGGGAGAAGTTTTTATTTACATGATGAGTCGGGTGTGTTTTGACCTCCGCCGAACCCCTGAGGCCGACTCACCGAACCCCTAGGGTTCGATCGAACCCAGGTTAAGAACCACTGCTCTGGATTCTGCTGAATGATACAAGGACAAACAGACTAGTTTGTCAGACACAATGTTTGGTTGTACAATAACCTAGACCAGGGGTCTCAAACTCAATTTACCTGGGTGGTGTGGTGAGGCCACATGAAACAATCACTTAAGTCATGCTTTAACCATAATATTAAACATCATATGACATGAAGAGAATATGAATACTTTTAGATATTTAGGGAATGTAAATTAAAAACGACCTTTATCTTTAATTATGATTGTGATTTCTGGTTGTTAGGCCAGCAGAGAAGGCCTTGCTGGCCCACCACTGTTTAATTGATATTGTGCAAAACTATGTGAAAAATCTAACAAATCAGATTAAACTAGAGATGACCGATAATATTGGCAGGCCGATATTATCAATATTGTCGATAAATGCTTTAAAATATAATATCGGAAATTATCGGTATCTTTTTTTTTTTTTTTTTTTTTTTTTTTTTATGAAATCAACATAAAAAAACACAAGATACACTTAAAATTAGTGCACCAACCCAAAAAACCTCCCTCCCCCATTTACACTCATTCACACTCATTCACACAAAAGGGTTGTTTCTTTCTGTTATTAATATTCTGGTTCCTACATTATATATCAATATATATCAATACAGTCTGCAAGGGATACAGTCCGTAAGCACACATGATTGTGCGTGCTGCTGCTCCACTAATAGTACTAACCTTTAACAGTTAATTTTACTCATTTTCATTAATTACTAGTTTCTATGTAACTGTTTTTATATTGTTTTACTTTCTTTTTTATTCAAGAAAATGTTTGTAATTTATTTATCTTATTTTATATTATTAATTTTTTTTAAAAAGGACCTTATCTTCACCATACCTGGTTGTCCAAATTAGGCATAATAATGTGTTAATTCCACGACTGTATATATCGGTATCGGTTGATATCGGTATCTGTAATTAAGAGTTGGACAATATCGGAATATCGGATATCGGCAAAAAAGCC
Source organism: Entelurus aequoreus (assembly GCF_033978785.1). Lineage (NCBI taxonomy): Eukaryota > Metazoa > Chordata > Actinopteri > Syngnathiformes > Syngnathidae > Entelurus > Entelurus aequoreus. The sequence goes on from NC_084736.1 coordinate 58,516,865, forward strand.
ATTATCGGACATCCCTAATAAAAATAATTTCTCAGAGACAGCCCTACACAATATATTTGAGGAAACACAACAAGATAGCTATTTGTGAAAACAAATATCAAAGAGAATGAAAACATATTTATCTCGTATCAACCTCGATAATATAAACATTTGGGTTGCTCCGCATGCACCACTTATCACTTTGGCATAAAGTATGCGTGATTGTCTGTGAACGCATTTCTATGTGGACAGTTTCTTTCAAACATGCTCTTTATGTTAAATATCTGTGTTTGCACGTATGTGTGAACTTTATACGTACAGACGGGGAAAATGTGCATGTGGCTTTTGGGTATTTCATCTTTGCTGGTGTGGAGATACCTTTGGAAAAGCATGGTTGAAAGCCCTGGGTCGTGTGGCTAATGAGATACCGAGGCAGTGGGAATGATGGTTTTAATTACTACCCAGGACTGATCTAAAGGGGGCGATTGGTGAAGATCATGCTGTGTGTCCTAAGTTGGGAGTTCACACCGATGCCAGTCCTGCTGTGCCTGGCTGCCTTTGATGCTCACTCCCCTCTGTTTTATTCCCACATTGTGCTTTTTAGATCCTCTGCTACCGATGCTTCGCTGCACCTTTGTTTTAAAGCAAGTTATTTGGACAAGGAGAAGCACAACCGTTGAGGTTTGAATGTTGATGCAGAAGGCAGTGTAATCTTTTGTGTACATTTAAAGGCCTACTGAAATGAATTTTTTTTTATTTAAACGGGGATAGCAGATCAATTCTATGTGTCATACTTGATCATTTCGCGATATTGCCATATTTTTGCTGAAAGGATTTAGTAGAGAACATCGACGATAAAGTTCGCAACTTTTGGTCGCTGATAAAAAAAAGCCTTGCCTGTACTGGAAGTAGCGTGACGTCGCAGGTTGAAGGGCTCCTCACATTTCCCCATTGTTTACACCAGCAGCGAGAGAGATTCGGACCGAGAAAGCGACGATTACCCCATTAATTTGAGCGAGGATGAAAGATTCGTGGATGAGGAACGTGAGAGTGAAGGACTAGAGTGCAGTGCAGGATGCATCTTTTTTCGCTCTGACCGTAACTTAGGTACAAGGGCTCATTGGATTCCACACTTTCTCCTTTTTCTATTGTGGATCACGGATTTGTATTTTAAACCACCTCGGATACTACATCCTCTTGAAAATGAGAGTCGAGAACGCGAAATGGACATTCACAGTGACTTTGGGGTTCAATCCCCACCTTCTACCATCCTAGTCACGTCCGTTGTGTCCTTGGGCCAGACACTTCACCCTTGCTCCTGATGGCTGCTGGTTAGCGCCTTGCATGGCAGCTCCCGCCATCAGTGTGTGAATGTGTGTGTGAATGGGTGAATGTGGAAATACTGTCAAAGCGCTTTGAGTACCTTGAAGGTAGAAAAGCGCTATACAAGTATAACCCATTTATCATTTATCATTTATTTACTTTTATCTCCACGACAATACATCGGCGAAGCACTTTAGCTACGGAGCTAACGTGATAGCATCGGGCTTAACTGCAGAAAGAAACAAAAGAAATAAACCCCTGACTGGAAGGATAGACAGAAAATCAACAATACTATTAAACCATGGACCTGTAACTACACGGTTAATGCTTTCCAGCCTGGCGAAGCTTAACAATGCTGTTGCTAACGACGCCATTGAAGCTAACTTAGCTACGGGACCTCACAAAGCTATGCTAAAAACATTAGCTATCCACCTACGCCAGCCAGCCCTCATCTGCTCATCAACACCCGTGCTCACCTGCGTTCCAGCGATCGACGGAGCGACGAAGGACTTCACCCGATCATCGATGCGGTCGGCGGCTAGCGTCGGATAGCGTCGGATAGCCAAGTCAAAGTCCTCCTGGTTGTGTTGCTGCAGCCAACCGCTAATACACCGATCCCACCTACAGCTTTCTTCTTTGCAGTCTTCATTGTTCATTAAACAAATTGCAAAAGATTCACCAACACAGATGTCCAGAATACTGTGGAATTTTGTGTCCGAATACTTTTCATACGTTTCAACGCATACGTCTTCTACATAGACGTTTTCAACCGGAAGTTTCGCGGGAAATTTAAAATTGCGCTTTATAAGTTAACCCGGCCGTATTGGCATGTGTTGCAATGTTAAGATTTCATCATTGATATATTAACTATCAGACTGCGTGGTCGGTAGTAGTGGCTTTCAGTAGGCCTTTAAGATAAAGGAGAGATGGCACAATATATTGAAAGAGGCAAAAAGTAAATAAATACATAGTTTTGCAAAAGACAGGGAAAGATTGGTGATGAATAATGATTTCAGAAAGCTCCCTCCTTTCAGCCCTCTAAAATTTGGGATGCTAGAAGTCTACAGTAGACCCGTTAGTTCTGTGTTAGATGTGCTGTGAATCCTGCGTCTCCTAGGCAGCTCTCAGCAGGAGGGTGTTGCTATGTGTGGGCTCTGTGTTCTCCTGAAGCCCAGCTGTGGACCAAGGCTTGTTGACTTTCCAGAGATCACATGGCATCCTCGTCGTGGGCCGCCTAAATGGGGCTCGCTCTCTCCAGGACGCTGACTTGACCCTCTACCTCCTGCAAGAAAAGGTCAGAGCTGGCCAATGTTTGAACTCACTCAGCATATTTAAAATCACAACATTGAAAAGGTACCCTGCAGCGATGTTGCCAAATACTTTCTTATACTGACCCCACACAATTTTAACATGAATTTATCTCTGATTACTGTCTGGGCGTAAGAAGCAAGCTTCAAAATAATGTTGTTTTCTTTTGTAAAGAATGGAATATGTTAGTGGTTATTTTGCTGAGAGCATACAGTCGTGGTCAAAAGTTTATATACACTTGTGAAGGACATAATGTCATGGCTGTCTTGAGTTTCCAATACTTTCTACAACTCTTATTTTTTTGTGATAGAGTGATTGGAGCACATACTTGTTTGTCACAAAAAACATTCATGAAGTTTGGTTCTTTTATGAATTTATTATGGTTCTACTGAAAATGTGACCAGATCTGCTGGGTCAAAAGTATACATACAGCAATGTTAATATTTGCTTACATGTACCTTGGCAAGTTTCACTGCAATAAGGCACTTTTGGTAGCCATCCACAAGCTTCTGGTTGAATTTTTGACCACTCCTCTTGACAAAATTGGTGCAGTTCAGCTAAATTTGTTGGTTTTCTGACATGGACTTGTTTCTTCAGCATTGTCCAGATGTTTAAGTCAGGACTTTGGGAAGGCCATTCTAAAACCTTAATTTTAGCCTAATTTAGCCATTCCTTTACCACTTTTGACGTGTGTTTGGGGTCATTGTCCTGTTGGAACACCCAACTGTGCCCAAGACCCAACCTCCGGGCTGATGATTTTAGGTTGTCCTGAAGAATTTGGAGGTAATCCTCTTTTTTTTTTGTCATACTTGTCAACCCTCCCGATTTTTCCGGGAGACTCCCGAATTTCAGTGCCCCTCCCGAAAATCTCCCGGGGCAAACATTCTCCCGAATTTCTCCCGATTTTCACCCGGACAACAATATTAAGGGCGTTCCGTGATGGCACTGCCTTTAGCGTCCTCTACAACTTGTCGTCGCGTCCGCTTTTACACCATACAACCAGCGTGCCGATCCAGTCACATGATGTATGCTGCCTCTGCAGACACACGTAAGTGACTACAAGACATACTTGATCAACAGCCATACAGGTCACACTGAGGGTGTCCGTATAAACAACTTTAACACTGATGCAAATATGCACCACACTGAACCCACACCAAACAAGAATGACAAAACACATTTCGGGAGAACATCCGCACCGTAACACAACATAAACACAACACAGAACCCCTTACAGTACTAACTCTTCCGGGCTACAATATACACCCCCGCTACCACCAAAACCCACCCCCCAACCCTGCCCACCTCAACCCCGCCCCGCCCCCCCACAGCTCAAACCCCCCAATCTTCCGAATTCGGAGGTCTCAAGGTTGGCAAGTATGTTCATTGTCCCATTTCCTCTCTGTAAAGCAGCAGTTCCATTGGCAGCAAAACAGGCCCAGAGCATAATACTACCATCACCATGCTTGACGGTAAGCATGGTGTTCCTGAGATTAAAGGCCTCACCTTTTCTCCTCCAAACATATGGCTGGGTATTGTGGCCAAGCAGCTAAATTTTTGTTTCATCTGACATCACATGGACAAAGATAAGACCTTCTGGAGGAAAGTTCTGTGGTCAGATGAAACAAAAAATTAGCTGTTTGGCCACAATACCCAGCAATATGTTTGGAGGAGAAAAGGTGAGGCCTTTAATCCCAGGAACACCACCCCGACTGTCAAGCATGGTGGTGGTAGTATTATGCTCTGGGCCTGTTTTGCTGCCAATGGAACCGGTGCTTTAAATGGGACAATGAAAAAGGAGGATTACCTCCAATTTCTTCAGGACAACCTAAAATCATCAGCCCGGAGGTTGGGTCTTGGGCGCAGTTGGGTGTTTAAACAGGACAATGACCCCAAACACACGTCAAAAGTGGTAAAGGAATGGATAAATCAGGCTAGAATTAAGGATTTAGAATGGCCTTCCCAAAGTCCTGACATGTGGACAATGCTGAAGAAACAAGTCCATGTCAGAAAACCAACACATTTAGCTGAACTGCACCAATTTTGTCAAGGGGAGTGGTCAGAAATTCAACCAGAAGCTTGCCAGAAGCTTATGGATGGCTACCAAAAGTGCCTTATTGCAGTGAAACTTGCCAAGGGACATGTAAGCAAATATTAACATTGCTGTATGTATACTTTTGACCCAGCAGATTTGCTCACATTTTCAGTAGACCCATAATAAATTCATAAAAGAACCAAACTTCGTGAATGTTTTTGTGACCAACAAGTACATGCTCCAATCACTCTATCACAAAAAAATAAGAATTGTAGAAAGTATTGGAACTCAAGACAGCCATGACATTATATATATATACATATAGTTATTTGTTAGTTGTTGTTATGTGGAGAGGGGATGATATTAAATAGTCTCTGCTTCTTCCTACTCCTTTTCTGACGTGTAGAGATGTAAAACTGTTAACCTTAATATGTGCTCAAATGTAATCTGGTATGCATATCCGGAATAAAATAAACTGAACTAAACTGAAATGCATACCACCGGGCTTTTGTTGCATGTGTGCAGCTTAAAATTATGTAAAATGTTGAGCTGATTGACTTGTACGACAGCACTCCCAACTAGCTTCGTAGCTGCAGCACTCTTATTCCCCTACAGAGAGCGTCATCAAACCACTTTCTGTTTAAGTAACCTTAACAAACAATTATTCACAATGTATTTCCAGTCTTTTTTCAAGTTGTTCTGTTTATATCTATTGGGCAAGGTGGTAGTGATTGCATTAATTAAAAGACATGTCTTTATTACTAGAGGTCAAACAATACATGTATCTGTATTGGGCGACACAGAATGTAATATTTATTTAATCAACCAGCCTACAGATCTGACTTTATGATAGTGACACTACACAGTCTCCAACAGGTAGTTGGTGTGATACCAGTAACTCTTCAAAGGGTCATATAATATATCTTAGTAAATGTATAACTGTTCAATCCAGACATTACGCTTCTTTTTAATGACAAAGTACCACAAAAAAGCATCAAAAGATTCTCCACACTGCGAGTGAACATGCATTTTGTATTACAAGAACTTTTCCTTTCTTTTTGTCAAAGTAGCTGTCACAGTGATGGAAGTTAGACACATTGCTTTATCATAAATCTGCACACTGAATAAATAAAGTGAATTATTTTATTTAACTCTTTTAATGTAGTCCGGGCTGATTTTTGTTAAATCAATATGTGTATTTGGTACCACTTTAGTATGGGGAACATATTCTAAGTAACAAAGACTTAATTTAGAGTTATTTGGACACTAGGGGAACATATAAGGGCTAGGGTTACTAATAAGCAATATTTTTGAGGTGATTGAGGGAAGACTCTTAGTTAATGGCTAACTGGTTATATAATAAGGCCATGCAGAAGAAGGCATTAATAAGTACTTAATAATGTCTAATTAAGAGCCAATATGTTACTCATTTGCATGTTAAGAAGCAACTAATAATGGTGAATGTGTTCCCCATACTAAAGTGTTACCATTTATTTGTATCTTGTTGCATCCGTTTAATAAAGGAAATATTTCTTGCAAAGGTTTGTTTATTCCAGCTATTAGAATCCCAAGGTATAACTAACATACACTATATTGCCTTGACTCACATATGAACTTGAAGTGCCATCCCATTCCTAACCCATAGGGTTCAATATGATGTCGGTCCAACTTTTGCAGCTTCAACTCTTCTGGGAAGGCTGTCCACAAGGTTGCGGAGTGTGTTTATAGGAATTTTCCACCATTCTTCCAAAAGCCCATTGGTGAGGTCACACACTGATGTTGGTTGAGAAGTCTCCGTTCTAATTCATCCCAAAGGTGTTCTATCGGGTTCAGGTCAGGACTCTGTGCAGGCCAGTCACACCAGACTCTGTCATCCATGTCTTTATGGACCTTGCTTTGTGCACTTGAGCACAGTCATGTTGGAAGAGGAAGGGGCCCGCTCCTAGACTGTTCCCACAAGTTTGGGAGCATGGAATTGTCCAAAATGTTTTGGTATCCTGGATAATTCAAAGTTCCTTTCACCGGAACTAAGGGGCCAAGCCCAACTCCTGAAAGACAACCCTACACAATAATTCTACCGTGCCAGCAATCGGAGGGTTGCTGGTTACTGGGGTTCAATCCCCACCTTCTTCCATCCTAGTCACGTCCGTTGTGTCCTTGGGCAAGACACTTCACCCTTGCTCCTGATGGCTGCTGGTTAGCGCCTTGCATGGCAGCTCCCGCCATCAGTGTGTGAATGTGTGTGTGAATGGGTGAATGTGGAAATACTGTCAAAGCGCTTTGAGTACCTTGAAGGTAGAAAAGCGCTATACAAGTATAACCCATTTATCATTTATTATCATTTATGTTGGGATGTACATTGTGGACGCCGTCTTTGCTCCACAGGAAGTCTTTGCTGTCGTCCAGCATTCTGTTTTTGTTTACTTTGTAGCCAGTTCAGTTTTAGTTTTGTTCTGCATAGCCTTCCCTAAGCTTCAATGCCTTTTCTTAGGGGCACTCACCTTTTGTTTATTTTTGGTTTAAGCATTAAACACCTTTTAACCTGCACCCTGCCTCCCGCTGTTTCCGACATCTACAAAGCAATTAGCTAAGGGCTGCCACCTACTGATATGGAAGAGTATTACACGGTTACTCTGCCTAGCTCTAGATAGCACCGACACTCAACAACAACACATCATTTGCAGACTATAATTACTGGTTTGCAAAAAATATTTTTAACCCAAATAGGTGAAATTAGATAATCTCCCACGGCACACCAGACTGTATCTCACGGCACACTAGTGTGCCGCGGCACAGTGGTTGAAAAACACTGGCTTAGAAGGTTTGATATACCCGGTAATTCGGATGAATATGGCTTATTAAAACCTTGAATTGAAAATTTCAGAAAATTTGGACCTGTAAACCATTACCATACGTAGTGAGTTTATATCACATAATAGTTTCATAATTGAAGTTGAATTGCTGAAATTAAATGGACTTTTACACGACATTCACATTTTATTGAGTTTCACCTGTAAAAAGGTACCTAATTTGATACCCATCCCCAGGCCTGGCCCTAACCAATCTGGCGCCCTAGGCAAGATTTTAGGTGGCGCCCCCCCACATCGGCAGTGAAGTGTATATACCCACAAGAAACCGAATAGCTTTGTCTTTGACCTTTTTTTTTTACTTAAAGAAAGCAAATTAACATATTATATGAGAATGTTATGTTATGATTATCTTTAACCGAATCACAGCAGTGCTCAAATTAAAAAACAGCATTCCCTCTCATGTGATATTGCTTAATTAACATTAATGATGTGCACTTTAACAACTAGGCTTACAACTATACCTAATATATAAAGGGGTGGAAAAGTGACTATTACCTGCAGAGCAAACATTAGCTAACCAGAAGGCAATAACAATGTCAACAAAAAACACCTGCTTAAAAGATCTAAAACAAATGTCCCTGAGGAATGTAAGGTGGGAGTACTGTAATTACCTAACAATACATTATTATTTTCCATAACAATTAGCCCCCTCCACAATATTAACCCGACGTTAAAACAGAACTAGCTATTTATTGATTAGCAATTGCCGAATCATGTAACATTAGCTTAATGCTAAAAAGCCAGGTTACTATCACAGACAAATAATTTCATGTAGGCTAACGTTACCTACCTGCTACCTCTGTCTTTTTCTCGTTTCTCCTCTTCTTTTCTCTTTTTTCTTCCCTGGGCACCTGACAGTTTTGGCCGTTTTGACATCTTGTGTTGATTTTTTTGATGTGGTGACGTCCAAAAAGAGTCATGATACGGGAAGGGAGGGGGCGCACCGTGCGGGGGGATGGAGGGGGGGGGTCGCAATGCTGTGAAAAATAATATTTCTATTAAATAGGCTTTACTTTGCATTTTAATTAACGTGGGATTATTTTTTGTATTTAGAAATAATAGTACCAACTTTTTTTTTTTCTTTTTTTTTTTTCTCCAACATTTGTGGCACTGGCGTGGCGCCCCCTGATGGACGGCGCCCTTAGCATTTGCCTATACGGCCTATGCCACGGGCCGGCCCTGCCCATCCCTACTCACCACTAGACCAAAGTGCTGCTAATAACGAGACCGTGTTGTAATACGCAAATTTTAAAAAAGGCACAATTTCCTTAATTCAACTGTTTCATTTTTTAATAATGTATTATTGGTTAGACCTGCTCTAATAACATGATGTCAAGGCTCTGACATTAAACGGCACTGACTATCGTTCAAGTCGGGACAACATTGCCTTAGGGCATAGACACACCAAACAGATACGCAAGAACGAACAGCAACAAGGGGTGACGGTTGTTTCCTCGCATAGACTTGTTTGGGTCAAAAAATTGTTGTTAAAACACAAAGCAAAGACTCTAACCTCTAACAGAACACGGAACCAATTTTCTCTACCAGCAGGTTACAAGCTCAGATACTTTGAAATATTCACTCAAAGGACAACCCAAGAGACAAAGGATACAATACCTGTCTGTCTGTCTCACTGTCTCTCTCTCTCTCTCTCTCTCTCACACACACACACACACACACACACACACACACACACACACACACACACACACACACACACACACACACACACACACACACACACACACACACACACACACACACACACACACACACACACACACACACACACACACACACACACACACACATTCACACACACACACTCATAAGCCAACTAAGGTTGTAGTGCAAGTATCATTAATAAACAGCTACTAAATAAATCAGATATTACTTACTTAGTGCTTGAGTAGTTGTTTCACCGAATGCTTACTCTTATGCAAGTACGGTAATTATTTGGTTGACTACTTTTTACTTTTACTTGTGTCATATGATTCTAAAGTAGCTGTGGTAGCCATTTTTGTGTTATTTATATTTCGCTAGTCCTGCATATATTAACCCTTATCTGGGTCTGTGGGACCCATTTTCATTTTAATTTTTTTTAAAAGAAAAATTATACAATTAATTAATTTTTCAAACTGAGACTCACTGGCTTTGGCACACACACACACACACACACACACACACTCACGCACGCACGCACGCACGCCCGCACACACACACACACACACACACACAAAGCAGGCCTAGACAGGAGGAGGACAGAGTGTAGGTACACAGAACATCAAATGTGCGAGAAAATGAGAGCAGACAGTGTTGACAAACAATGTTGCAACCTTGTTTGGGACCCGCAGGTGCAGAAACACAAAAGAAGAATCCCTGTGGGATGCAGAAACTGGCAGAGAAATTTTCCGTGCAACGTTCATATTGTTGTTACTCAGCCAGCGTTTGTGGGCCTGATGGACCTGTTGCATTTTGTGGCTTTCAATGCCTCACAATCAAACACTTTTATGTTAAAATACTGAACAGATGTTTATTGGGATAAGGTGTGGGTCATTGTAGTGGTGTTTGATGAATGCTTGGGCCTACTGTGCTACTGCACTTTGGTGTTGGTCATTATGGTTTTGGTAGACATTTTTGTGTTATTTATATTTCTCTGGCACTGCATACATTAAGTTAAATAATGTATTTTTTGAATTAGAAAGTCATTTACATTTTGTGTCAGTTACAGCACCCGTGACGAAAGCATATATGGGCGCACAGGTGAAACTGATTGGACAAATGTCGGGTGGAGAGACTGGCGGTGAAACTCTTTTTTGACCACTGCTTACGCAACACTTGAGCTTAGTTTTGTTTATAGCTTTGTATGTAGTTAAAGTTGTTTTTGTTAATCTTGGAAAGAAAACTTTTTTTTTCCAAAATAAAGCTATTTTTGGAAAGACTTAAGTTAGAAGTGCGTATGAAAGTGCACTACCTGTCCTGGCTCACCCCACGGCCTTTGGTTTAGAACCTGGAAAGCTCGGAAAAGCCGATACAGTAGCGGTACTTACTTGAGTATAATTTTTGGCTACACGAGCCACATAGTTTTATTCTCATTGCATTTAAAAAAAAGCACAACAAAATTAATTTTATTGACAAGGCACTACAGCTATGGCCTCCCCAGCTACTCATAGCCCCCACCTCAAGGGACGGATCCCAGACGTCCCCCGGGAAGCCAACACAGGACAGGGATGGGTGGGAGGGATTACAAAAAGAGGCTAAGCATTTCCTCGATTCAGCCATCAACGTTAAAGCATTGTTAAGCCTCTCTGCAATCGAAATCTCCGCGGGGTTCGTGTTTGGCTGGAGTATTCTGTCAGGAGCTGTTGGTGACGAACCCCAAGATGCAGAGAAGGCAGGCTTGGTGCAGGAAAACATGATTTAATGTCCACAATAAAGAAAAAACACAAACCCGGAATTAGGAATAGCCAAACTGACAACAGGAACCAGCAAACAGAAAAACTGGAAACAGCTAACGGCTAACAGGATAACATGAAACAAGGAGCTAGGAGACAGCAAACTGTAAATAGCAATTAGGAACTAGCAAACAGGAACAGCTCGACAAGTATTAGCGACATCGACAGGTAGTGATGACAATCACATCGACAATACTCCAGCCTTGACTGGCTGGCAAGGCAGGTTTAATTAGCATCTGGCTGATTGACACCAGGTGTGACCAGGTGCCAATCAGCCGCAGCTGAGGGAACACAGCGCTCAGGGAGACAAGGCGAAAACAACCAAAATAAAAGCGCCGACAGGAAATAAAGACAAACACAGAGGAAAAACTAAAACATAACCAAACTGTCAGGGACAAGCCTGACACCTACACATTGTTGGCTTTATATCACAAACACATTAAAGGGGCCCTATGATGATTTTAATCTACATTTAAAACACTTCCTTGTGGTCGATATGCTTTGGTTTAAATTTTGCGTTTTATAACCTATGTCCCCTAGATGTTCATTGTGGGGGGGTTCCCAGATTGCAAATAAAACCACACCCAGCACTCCCAAAAAAAATGTACTTTTAAAAATGTACACTGTTAAATTTAAGTCTTGAAAACGAACGCCACAGCTGTTTTTTTTCAGACAGTCAAAAATATCAATCAATCAATCAAAGTGTATTTATATAGCCCTTAATCAATCACAAGTGTCTCAAAGGGCTGCACAAGCCCTGCAAGCCCAGATCTCACAACAGGGCAAGACAAAACTCCAATGGGATACAATGAGAAACCTTGGAGGGGACCGCAGATGTGGGGACCATTTTATTGAAAATAATTGTTGTATATTCTTGAGTAGCAAGTTATGGTTTGCTTTGTGTATAATTTTAGCTGTTTGCAAATTCACTATGTCGTGGAATTTCAGTATTTTCAATTCAATGAATAAAGGGTTTGTATGTTCTCTATATCCAACATTATGTATTATTCTAACCTAGTGGTTCTTAACCTTGTTGGAGGTACCGAACCCCACCAGTTTCATATGAGCATTCCCCGAACCCTTCTTTAGTGAAAAATAAAATGTTGTTTTTTTTCAAATTCAAGACAAAGTTATATGTTTTTGGTAACACTTTAGTATGGGGAACATATTCTAAGTAACAAAGACTTAATTTAGAGATTTTTGGACACTAGGGGAACAGATTCTAAGTAACAAAGACTTAATTTAGAGTTTTTAGGACACTAGGGGAACATATTCCAAGTAACAAAGACTTCATTTAGAGTTATTTGGTTAGGGTTAGGGTTAGAGGGTTAGGGCCAGGGTTAGAGGGTTAGGGTTATAATAAGGCCATGCAGAATAAGGCATTAATAAGTACTTAATAATGACTAGTTAAGAGCCAATATGTTACTAATTTGCATGTTAATAAGCAAGTAATTAATGGTGAATATGTTCCCCATACTAAAGTGTTACCATGTTTTTTTACTGGTGCACAAAATGAACTGTGCATGAACATCACCTTGTTCAAACAACAAAACCAACACAGTGCATAAACTCACAACAAATTACACACCTGCAAATCAGTGTGACTTCTGCTGTTGCCGTATCCGTAATACGCCGATAGGGAGAAGTTTTTAATTACACTATGAGTCGGGTGTGTCTTGACCTCCACCGAACCCCCGAGCCCGACTCACCGAACCCCTAGGGTTCGATCGAACCCAGGTTAAGAACCACTGATCTAACCGATCTTTTTTGTAACACCGTTAATGAATGAAGTGTACTTTTGTAGTTATTTTCCCAAATGTCTGCACAATAACTCAGATATGGTAACACTAGCGAGCAGGAGAGAATATGGAGTGATTTTTTTGTCTAGAACATGTTTTGCTTTATTCATTGTTGACCTGTTTCTTGCTACTTTATGTTGTATATTTTTTACATGAGATTCCCAGTTAATTTTATCATCATTATACCTACAAATTTGGTTTCATTTACTCGTTCAATTTCTATTCCGTCTATTTGTATTTGGTTTTGACTGTAAACTGTAAACAAAAACTCTCTCTTAACTTAATGAGCAGGTGAATTGTCTGACTGACACAAGTGTAGCAAGGTTAAAACCCCTGTCAGCCTTAGAGTGGGAGAAACCAAAGCATTAGGGACTTTTAGAATAAGTCGGGAGAGAGGTGAATGTTGCACTGTTTTGGGGCCCATTCTTTTGTGTGAACCTCTGTCTCCTTGTCTAACCCTTTGTGATTTATGCCGGTCTGTAATTACAATGCCAACAGCGGCAGCCTTCACGCTCATGTTGGGCGAGGCACAGACATGCCCAACTACCTGAAAGCAGCCTCTCGCCAGCTCAAGTGCTAAATGCAGCTGCAATTTTCCCTTCAGCTTATTCGCCTTGAAATCGGCCCAAGGAACATTCTTCTGTGACAACAAGACACCCAAGAGACATACTGCCAGTCACCATTGAAAACCACAGTTGAGGTTCAAGAGCAGTGTGAGCCACAAACATTTCTGGTGAATTGTTAGAATAATATATCAAACACTAGAATTCCTCTATTTTCCTTAAACTTCATTTGACTTCAAACTATTTGGTTAGACCGTCAGGCTGCCTTACTACCAGGGCCGTTGCTTCGAATTCTGGCCCCTCTGAAAGAGTAACAATGCAGCCTCTGATAGGCGCATACTGGAGCATGATCTGTTTTAAATCATTCTTTTTTTCTTGACCTAAAATCTCCATGTGGGGATGGGGCGTGGCCTGCGGACCTGCAGCAAAGCGGGGTGTGCCAGGACCGGCTTCGAAATTAGCGACAGGTGCCTAGATGGCACACCTGGGCCGGTTTATCTAATCACCGGTCGCTCTGTTAAAGAGCAGCAGCCGGGAAGGAGGGGCGTTGTTGATGATGGAGAACGAGTACGAGCACGAGCATGAGAGAGAGCGAGGACTGACACGTAACGCAATGACTGAAAAGGAACACAAAGAACATTTATTGAAAAATAAATAATTGTTCAGGACTATGAATGAAGCTGTCATGTCCGTGATTGGTGGTCTGAAGAACCTGGAAGGGCAAGTTTTCCACACTCCATCATCCAGCTATTGATTTACTATTGAGATACTGGCAGAAGTCAGTATTTTTATACTGCTGACGAAGCGGTAGACGGCTTGGATTAAATTTGCCGTCAAATGTTTAAATAATGGGCCGTTATTTGATTCTATTGCGTTTCAACAACTATTTGTATTCTCTCTTCAGATTCTGAACTCATTGCAACTCTCAAAAGCCCACATTTTCAGTGGAGCTTGGGCTGTTCATGCCTTGCCGAAATTTCCAGCAAAATCTGAACTGCGTTCCAAAGTAGTAGTCCCATCACTACTTGTGACCTGTTGTTTTTTGCCCCTTCTACACTAAGCCAGCTAAGGTTATCCAGGGTAAATCCCACTTAACCTTATCCTTGTCCACACACACACAGTGGTCGTTTAAGACCGCCCACCCGTCCGTCGGCCGGCTCAACGCGACCTAGTACGCATGCGCGGAAAATGTGCACGTCATAGTCACCTCCAGTGTTGCTTTGTGTGCAAGTTCTTAAATTAAATGTAACTTATCTGAACAATATCCAGTGTTGTGGTATTTCAATTAACTGGAATCCAGCGTGCTGTGGGCATACTTGCCAACCTTGAGACCTCCGATTCCGGGTGGTGGGGTGGGGCGTGGTCGGGGGTGGGGCGGCGGCGTGGTTGGGGGTGTGGTTAAGAGGGGAGGAGTATATTTACAGCTAGAATTCACCAACTCAAGTATTTCATATATATATATATATATATATATATATATATATATATATATATATATATATATATATATATATATATATATATATATATATATATATATATATATATAAAAAATACTTGACTTTCAGTGAATTCTAGCTATATATATATATATATTTATTTTATTATACATATAAATAAAAGAAATACTTGAATTTCAGTGTTCCGGATGCTATCCAGTAGATGGCAGTATTGTCCTGTTTAAGAGTGTCACAACATTGCTGTTTACGGCAGACAAACTGCTTTACGGTAGACGAAAACGTGACTGCTGTTGTTGTGTGTTGTTACCGCGCTGGGAGGACGTTAATGAAACTGCCTAACAATAAACCCACATAAGAAACCAAGAACTCGCCCTCAATCATTCTACAGTTATAACGTGATTGGACAGGCACGCTGTTTATATCGTGGGAAAGCGGACGTGACAACAGACTGTCGCCGCTGTCCCCACTCAGGTCCGCATGGAGCTGGAGGGGGCGTGGCCTCCAGCTCCGGCTGAATTCCGGGAGATTTTCGGGAGAAAATTTCTTCCGGGAGGTTTTCAGGAGAGGCGCTGAATTCCGGGAGTCTCCCGGAAAATCCGGGAGGGTTGGCAAGTATGGCTGTGGGGCCCTATTGTAGTGAATCACACCTGCGACATCATAAATTAATCACATCTTTAATGGACATGTGAAAGTAAACAATGTGATAAAGAACATTTTACATCAATCAATCTAGGGATCTATACATCTGGTCAGGACACTGCTCACTCTTTTGCCTTCACCTTCATTGTCAATTCGTTTTTGGTGACTTTATATACTCTGGACCTAGACTTTGAGTCCGCGACATACATGGCGGACAATAACTGATACAGTCTGCTTTGCAAATCCAAAAGCATTCGCTGTTTTCCGTAGTCTTCCCTTGACGGCCAGGTAATACAAAGCACAAGCTACCTGTTTTTATCACATCCACGGGAGCCCGCATTCTCGTTGTCTCTTCTTCGACAAATGGACGAAATTTTTCGGTAAGTAGAATGACAGCTGACCTGGACATTCGAAAGTTCTCTTGCCGTCTGAGAAGTGTTGTATCCGTAATAGCTGCAATTGCTTTCTTTTAAGGTATTCATGTGTGATTTCCACAAGCGTCTGTACAGACGGAAGGAGAAACACGGGCATGTCTGGATAACTCGCCTCCATATTTCCAGTGGTTAGCTCCAAATTACGAAACCGCTTTATTATAAAGCTGGCTGTGGCGAGTTCTTTCTGGCGTCACTTCCTCTCCGAACTCAGTTTGTAAATGATCGATGAGTCCATAAAAAGCTAAGAGCCGTAGATTGAAGAAATAGTCGGCGCACTTACCCGTGTAAAAAAATATCCAAGGAGGGGAACCTTGAACAATGGTTTAGTGTGGCTGAAACGGGGATTAGGCTAAATAATTATTTGTTTATTGAGTTATCCATCTTAATGTAGACAGGGTCTTAGGGGGTTCCTATCTATCAACTTGTGCACTGCAAAAACTGAAATCTAAGTAAGATGAAATATCTCAAATAAGGGTGATATTTGCTTATTTTCTGTCTGATAAGATAATTCTTCTCACTGAGCAGATTTTATGTTAGTGTTTTACTTGTTTTAAGTATTTTGGTCCTAAATGATCTCAGTAAGATATTACAGCTTGTTGCTGAGATGTGATGACCTATATTGAGTAAAACATGCTTGAAACTAGAATATCAACTGTTGCAAAGCTGTGTCATCAACACTCACAAGTATAAAACTGCTTTTTTAAAGTAATAATTTCTTATTTCAAGCATGAAATAAAAAATCATGACTTTGACACAATTGTGTCTCATAATTAAAACAGATGACAGCCAAATGGACTTTGCTGTTTTATTTTCAATGAAACAATAGAAAATACGTACTCTTATAGTAGTACAGTTGGCACAATACAGCAAACTGACAGTTAATATTTAAACATTTGACATTTCAAACAATTTTGAACAGAAATAGTTCATGCACATTCAGATAAATTCTTCAAAATTCCAATAAAAAAAATTTGGCCGGGGGCCGGGCTGTAAATATATATATATATATATATATATATATATATATATATATATATATATATATATATATATATATATATATATATATATATATTCCTTGCACACTAATTGACTGAAAGAGCATGCACTAGGCGCGATGATGTCATGTTATCGATGGAAAAATGCATTTTTAGACAGAGAGTAACAAGCGGTTGCCTCGTTGCCTTTCCATTAAGAAAAATTAAAAAATAAACTAGTTTTTAGTATAAGTTTGCTGGTTTCAAGAAATGTAATGCAGAGCGCATATCATTATGTCAAGATAATGGCACTAGAATTTACTTAATTTAAGAATATTTTTCAACATACTGAGAAAAAAGGGCTCATATTATTTTTTTCTATCAAGAAAAGTGCACTTGTTATTACTGAGAATATACTCATTTTAAGGTATTTTGGGGTTCATTGAGGTTAGCTAATTTCACTTGTTTTGGAAAGTCTTGACAAGCTTGTTCTATTGGCAGATAATTTTGCTTAGTTCCAGTAAAATACCCTTCATTTTTGTATTTTTTTCCCTTGTTTTTGAACACTGACTTTTTGCAGTGTGGTGTTGAATGTACGTGATATTGACTGATCGACAATTTTTTTGCGGGAGTGAGACCAACGCTGTAACATTTTCTTGTGACCAGCTTCACATAAATAGTTGTGAAATCTTCCAGAACACCCGACTTTTGACTACTTCCCTATAGAACGCGGTTACAGTCTAACAATATCAAGGCTTGAAAACACAACACTGTCTTTTTTTTAGCCTCATCCATACAGTAAATACTGCAAATGCCGATTTTCAGAGAACAGAAGTATAGTTACCATCAGGGGCGTCACTAGCTTTTAAGGACAGGGGGGGGCTTAGCCCCCAGGAGATGCACAGGATGTGAGCGAACGTAGCGCACGAGCACAAAACTTCACAAACGGCTAACAAAGACTTAGAAATGATTCATTGTTATTATTATTATTATTTCAGTGGGTTTATTTTCAATCTGTGTTCAGTACAACAACAAACATGGGTTTGCACAGTGACATTTTGTTTACAGCATCAACAAGAAACAATGACTTGCATGATCCTTCAAGATACACTGAAACACAATGGAAGTCATGGCATTAGCCTCTATGTTATTCATTCACAACATAGAGGCTAATGCCACCACTTTCGCTCACAATACAATAATTGTTTGTTCCCAAATATTTTGAAGTTGCACAGATTACATTTTGGGCGCATGTGTGACTAAAATGGTTGTACATTCAAGCCCTGGAAATATTACTTAATTACTTGAATTAAAGTAATATCTGGATCGGGATAATTTGGCTTGTATATAATATATTTATATATATATATATATATATATATATATATATATATATATATATATATATATATATATATATATATATATATATATATATATATATATATATATATATATTATGGCAAGCCGTTAAGGAAATTAAATATATATGGAAGTCTGAATAGAAATGAGAAACGTTTATATATACTGTAAATAAGAAAGACTTAGTCTGCTGATCTGAAAAAGAGCCAAAGCTGTCAAAGAGCTGAGGGACCATCTTCAAAGTGCAATGCTGAAACAAATAATGCAAACAATAAAATGTAACATCCAGGGCTTGAGATTAACGTAGTCCCGTCGTCCTGGGGACGGTAAAAAAAATGCACGGGACGAAATTAAATGCTCCCCGGGACGATGGCTTTTAACCATTTTTTTTCTTTTTCTTTTTTATGTATTTATTCATTTTACATTTTATATTAAATGTCTTGGTTTTTCCACCCTCTGAAAATCCTATGAAATGTTTAACAAGCCATCCTATAATAATACAACATCTATTAATGTAACAATACAATAAAACAAATATATTTTATGATGTTTTTTTTCATTATTTTAACAATAGGCTAATGTATATTACTTTATATACACTACCGTTCAAAAGTTTGGGGTCACATTGAAATGTTCTTATTTTTGAAGGAAAAGCACTGTACTTTTCAATGAAGATAACTTTAAACTAGTCTTAACTTTAAAGAAGTACACTCTATACATTGCTAATGTGGTAAAAGACTATTCTAGCTGCAAATGTCTGGTTTTTGGTGGAATATCTACATAAGTGTATAGAGGCCCATTTCCAGCAACTATCACTCCAGTGTTCTAATGGTACAATGTGTTTGCTCATTGGCTCAGAAGGCTAATTGATGATTAGAAAACCCTTGTGCAATCATGTTCACACATCTGAAAACAGTTTAGCTCGTTACAGAAGCTACAAAACTGACCTTCCTTTGAGCAGATTGAGTCTCTGGAGCATCACATTTGTGGGGTCAATTAAACGCTCAAAATGGCCAGAAAAAGAGAACTTTCATCTGAAACTCGACAGTCTATTCTTGTTCTTAGAAATGAAGGCTATGCCACAAAATTGTTTGGGTGACCCCAAACTTTTGAACGGTAGTGTAGATTCTACAAGAAACACAAAACTTAAAAAGTAAATTATTTACAATTGCAGACACAAGGTTGTTGTTCTGCAGTGCTGTGTGCTAATGTGCTTCGTACACCTGCAGGACCGCAAGCAATGTCGCAGAGAAAATGCGGACAGGATTTTGAGTGATGTGGGCATTTTTCTATATGAACAAGTGGAATGGATTGGATACCGACGCACTAAAGAGGCTCTCTACCTTACGCTATGAAGTGAGGGGAAACTGAGTGAATAATGACAGGTTATATGATGTTTTATTTAAACTCATATTCGGGCCACTTTATAAATGAATATGTCGGCATGTATTTGTAAAAAAAAAAAAAAAAAAAAAATATTTAGGGGGGCTTAAGAAAATTTTAGGAGGGCTTGAGCCCCCCTAAAATAGGCCTAACAACGCCAATGGTTACCATGTATTGCACCTGCTCTTTGCACACTGCGCAGTATATGCAAGATGTCTTTGACACAACGACCACTGTCAGTGGACCAAACAGCTTTACTTTTAAGGTCCTTGGTAAATCATTATGTCAGAAAGTAAAAACCAAGTTGGAAATAAAGAAGGAGAATGTGCCTATATGAGTGGGACAAGGTGCTGCTGGACTAATTTGCTCACCATAGCAACCATGCAGGGTGGGTGGGGGGGGGGCTAAAGGGCCAGGGGACCAACTGGCTTTTTCGGCACGGGCACAATGCACTGAGGCACAGCTGTCTTAACCTCATTGACACCGCTGTTGTTTGCGGGTCAAATGCTTGAATATCAATGAACTGACTCAGTGCCCCTTGCAGTAGTCCTCAAAAGTGTCTGAGTCACATATAAGGAGCTCTCGCTGCCCACTCTGACCTCTGCTGACCTTCCTCTAGCCTTTTGCTGCTTTTTTTTTTTTTTTACATCCAACAAGCCGGATTGAACAAGTTAAACAACACTTCATCAACACTAGTGTGTTTCTGCTTTCAGTTTGAAGTCCGCTTTAGTTCATTTCTAATCTGGCAGGCACTACTAAATCGGGGTCCTTGTAGGCCAGAGGCAATGTTTGAAGTTGCCAGGGGTTACGTATGCTGCAATTTACAAAAAATCCGAAGACGTCTCCTACTCTTTTATTTTGACACATAATACTAATTTATTGTTTGTATGGTTTAAGTTTTTGCAATTTTTTTTTATACATGTATAGCTTTTATATATTTGTGTTACCCCTAATCCAGGGGTGTCCAAAGTGCGGCCCGGGGGCCATTTGTGGCCCTCAGCTAATTTTTTAACGCCCTTTAAAAATAACACTGAAAAAAAAAAATTTCAACATAAAAATGTGGAATAAAACAGCAAACAGGTGAAATGTAACGACAAAAAGTTGCAATTTTGTCTCTAATAACACAAAGCTGCCATGCAGGCTTTTTTTCCATTTAAAAATTTAATTATTAAAAAAATAATAATCAATCAAAGGTAATGTTTTGAATTAGTGACCTATGTAAAGCTCCATTTACTTCACATCAAAAATGAAATATTTTTTGGGGAAAATATTGCTTATTTTATGTGTTTGCCGTAAAAAAACCCCTGAGTTTTCTTTGACAAAAAGGGTATAAAATAAACAAACAAACCGAAAAAATGACAAAATAATGAAAACTTAGAATCAGCAGATAGATCTGAAGTTGATCTAGAGACTCAAGCATTGGAAGAAAAAAAATGTATGACTTATTTTTAACACTTTATAACTTTATATCGACAGATATACCTAAAGTTGATCAATATATATATATATATATATATATATATATATATATATATATATATATATATATATATATATATATATATATATATATATATATATATATATATATATGACTGATTTAACATTTTAATAACTGAGACCCTTTCATGTCCCTGGGACCAAACTTGAGGGGAGCCCTAAAGGTAAAAAAAAATCTATATATTGTATTGGTTTTGAAAATGAAAAATATCAAAATGGCCCCCGCATGCTTTAATTTTTAAGTGTGTGGCCCTCAATGGAATTAGTTTGGACACCTCTGCCCTAATCCTAACTGTAAATGTATTTTCTTTAGAAAAAAATACATCTCAGCACAGTCATGTGGCCTGAATTATTTATTTTATTTGTTTATTTCTAGAATACACTTTTTTAATCACTGTAAAATGCTCAGTGTCAAGATTAGGGATGGGTACCAAAAAGCACTACCTCCATGCTAATTTATATTGGATTTACCATAGACATGCTGAAAATTAACATTAGCGATTTTAGTTCATTATTACCCTGTAGTAGTAACCCTGTGCATGCATTTGCATGTGTGCGTGTGTGTGTGTGCGCGAGTGTGTGTGTGTGTGCCACCTCACATCAAATGTATCAGTAACAACGTTATAACATATATACAAGCAATTATGTATATATATATATATATCTTTTTTTTTTATATTATGTATATTATAATATGTAATGCCGTTTTTACCAACACTGTAAATGACCAATTCTGAATGAGACTGACATTAGTCCCTCCTACCTCATTAGCATACGGACACAGACATGTGAAAACAAATGCATGTAGAACTAAGTAAATGTAGAAATAAATACATGTGGAAACAAATAAACGTAGAAATAAATACACGTGGAAATAGATGAATGTAGTATTATATACATGTGGAAATACATTTTAGACATTATTCAATCAATCAATCAATCAATCAATCAAAGTTTATTTATATAGCCCTCAATCACAAATGTCTCAAAGGGCTGCACAAACCGCAACAACATCCTCAGCTCTGAGCCCACATCAAGGCAAGGAAAAAATCAACCCAATGGGTCAACAAGAAACCTTGGAAAGGACCGCAGATGTGCACTGTAATTGCCTGTGTCCGAGTTTGCTTTAGTGTAGTTAGTCAAGTGTGATTCAAACAGTAATATATGTATCTAGAAAGAGTGATGGCGCCTCCCAGGTTAGGGTGAAGGCCGTCCCTCCTCAGCGAGCCTGGTTTGCCCCAGAAAGAGGGCCGATCATCAATAAACGTTGGTCCCTGTTCTCTACAAAAACTAGAGAGCCACTTAGAATTAGACTTAGACAAACTTTAATGATCCACAAGGGAAATTGTTCCACACAGTAGCTCAGTTACAAAGGATGGAAAGTGTAAGGATGGAAAGGAGCAGGTATAAATAGACTAAATATAGTAAAGCGAGACTAATCTGCTACGCCTCTCATCATTGCCACTCGCAGGCAGGGGGCCCGAGACAAGTAGTCGATACCGAGACATATTTCTAGCGAGATTACAAGTCCTAGCTATGTTCCTCTTTGTAATCTCTGACTGTCTCACCCTAGTGTCATTGGAGCCGACGCATACAACTATGTTCGTGGTGCGATTAGCCTGTCGTACGTGTTTACGAGGCCTGTTGCGATTCAGCTCCCTAAGATTAGCTTGTCGGATTCTCGGGCCCCGGGAATACATTTAAAGGCCTACTGAAATGAAATGTTCTTATTTAAACGGGGATAGCAGATCCATTTTATGTATCATACTTGATCATTTCGCGATATTGCCATATTTTTGCTGAAAGGATTTAGTAGAGAACATCGACGATAAAGTTCGCAACTTTTGGTCGCTGATAAAAAAGCCTTGCCTGTACCGGAAGTAGCGTGACGTCGCAGGTTGTGGAGCGCCTCACATTTGCACATTCATGGCCACAAGCAGCGAGAGCGATTCGGACCGAGAAAGCGACGATTACCCCATTAATTTGAGCGAGGATGAAAGATTCGTGGATGAGGAAAGTGAGAGTGAAGGATTAGAGGGCAGTGGAAGTGATTCAGATAGGGAAGATGCTGTGAGAGGCGGGTGGGACCTGATATTCAGCTGGGAATGACTAAAACAGTAAATAAACACAAGACATATATATACTCTATTAGCCACAACACAACCAGGCTTATATTTAATATGCCACAAATTAATCCGCATAAGAAACACCTCCCCCCTCCCGTCCATATAACCCACCAATACAACTCAAACACCCGCACAACACACTCAATCCCACAGCCCAAAGTACCGTTCACCTCCGTAAAGTTCATACAGCACATATTTTTCCCCAAAGTTACGTACGTGACATGCACATAGCGGCACGCACGTACGGGCAAGCGATCAAATGTTTGGAAGCCGCAGCTGCGTACTCACGGTAGCACGTCTGCTATCCAACTCAAAGTCCTCCTGGTTGTGTTGCTGCAGCCAGCCGCTAATACACCGATCCCACCTACAGCTTTCTTCTTTGCTGTCTTCATTGTTCATTGAACACATTTCAAAAGATTCACCAACACAGATGTCCAGAATACTGTGGAATTTTGCGATGAAAACAGACGACTTAATAGCTGGCCACAATGGTGTCCCAATATGTCCGCACAATCCGTGACGTCACGCGCAAACGTCATCATACCGAGACGTTTTCAGCAGAATATTTCGCAAGAAATTTAAAATTGCACTTTACTAATCTAACCCGGCCGTATTGGCATGTGTTGCAATGTTAAGATTTCATCATTGATATATAAACTATCAGACTGCGTGATCGGTAGTAGTGGGTTTCAGTAGGCCTTTAATCAGGGCTGGTTTACTAAACTGTATGTTCCGGGTGATGGAGTCCCTTATGAGGTGTGGTGCCCGGTAGACTGGAGTTTAGGACTAGCTAAAGGGCTAAATCTATTACGCATCTTAAAGGCCTACTGAAATGAATTTTTTTTATTTAAACGGGGATAGCAGATCTATTCTATGTGTCATACTTGATCATTTCGCGATATTGCCATATTTTTGCTGAAAGGATTTAGTATAGAACAACGACGATAAAGATCGCAACTTTTGGTATCTGATAAAAAAAGGCTTGCCCCTACCGGAAGTAGCGTGACGTAGTCAATTGAACATATACGCAAAGTTCCCTATTGTTTACAATGATGGCCGCATGAAGTGAGAGAGATTCGGACCGAGAAAGCGAAAATTTCCCCATTAATTTGAGCGAGGATGAAAGATTTGTGGATGAGTAAAGTGCAAGTGAAGGACTAGTGGGGAGTTGAAGCTATTCAGATAGGGAAGATGCTGTGAGAGCCGGGGGTGACCTGATATTCAGCTGGGAATGACTACAACAGTAAATAAACACAAGACATATATATACTCTATTAGCCACAACACAACCAGGCTTATATTTAATATGCCACAAATTAATCCTGCATAAAAACACCTGCGTGTTTGTTACGCTAGCTCCTAGCTCCTCTGCTAGCTCCTAGCTCCATAGAACACGCCAATACAATTCAAACACCTGATCAACACACACAATCACTCAGCCCAAAAGACAGTTCACCTAACCCAATGTTCATAAAGCTTATATATTTTTAAAAAGTTACGTACGTGACGCGCACATACGGTCAAGCTATCAAATGTTTAGCAGCCAAGGCTGCATACTCACGGTACCTGGTATTCAGCTGGGAATGACTAAAACAGTAAATAAACACAAGACATATATTTACTCTATTAGCCACAACACAACCAGGCTTATATTTAATATGACACAAATTAATCCTGCATAAAAACACCTACGTCTTTGTTATGCTAACTCCTAGCTCCTATGCTAGCTCCTAGCTCCATAGAACACGCCAATACAATTCAAACACCTGATCAACACACACAATCACTCAGCCCAAAAGACCGTTCACCTAACCCAAGGTTCATAAAGCTTATATATTTTAAAAAAGTTACGTACATACGCAAAAAAAAAGTTGCGCACATACGGTCAAGCGATCAAATGTTTAGAAGCCAAAGCTGCATACTCACGGTAGCACGTCTGCATCTTTGTCATCCAAATCAAAGTAATCCTGGTAAGAGTCTGTGTTGTCCCAGTTCTCTACAGGCGTCTGTGTACCGAAGTCAAAAGTCCTCCTGGTTAGAGTCTCTGTTATCCGAGTTCTTCCATCTTGACTGCATCTTTCGGGAATGTAAACAAAGACGCGCCGGCTGTGTACTGTTGTTGCTGACTTCATTCGAAAAATACGTCCGTTTCGCACCGACAACTTTCTTCTTTGCTTGCTCAGCTTCTTTCTCCATAATGCAATGAACATGATTGAAACAGATTCACGAACACAGATGTCCAGAATACTGTGGAATTATGAAATGAAAACAGAGCTTTTTCGTATTGGCTTCAATGTGGAAGGCATACCCGTGTTCCCCGGGCTACGTCACGCGCATACGTCATCCTCAGAGGCGTTTCGAACCGGAAGTTTAGCGGCAAATTTAAAATGTCACTTTATAAGTTAACCCGGCCGTATTGGCATGTGTTATAATGTTAAGATTTCATCATTGATATATAAACTATCAGACTGCGTGGTCGGTAGTAGTGGGTTTCAGTAGGCCTTTAACTGGTTCACCGTGGCCTATAGTCCGCTTAGCTACAAACTGGGCTTTACCATGAATTGATTAACTTAAACAAGTTGAAAAACTTATTCGGGTGTTACCATTCTGTGGTCAATTGTACGGAATATGTACTGTACTGTGCAATCTACTAATAAAAGTTTCAATCAATCAATCAATCAATCAATCAATCAATCAATCAAAGGCTAGTCAGCTCGCTAAGGCTAAAGCTTGCAAACGTGTTTGCGGCGTCTAAAGTTACAAAATTACTAGTCCTCCAGTAGAGCCAACCTTATCCATAATAAAGGTGCACAAGGAACAGGAAGCCATACTCATGTTCTTTCTTTCAACAAGTCGAGTTCTTGCGGTCTTCAGAGTGCAGTAGCGTCGTACCAGGACTAGCTTAGCTTCGCTAGCTTAGCAGCTAGCTGGCTGAAAGTGAGGCGGTGAAACAGAGAGTGGGTGCTTTGAAGGTTCGATAATATCACTAATTGTTCTGGAGAAGGAACAAAGAAAGCTGTAAAACAATTAGAAGCACACAGATAGGACGATAGCACTTAGCCTTTGAACTTAGCCTGCAGCAGCAGTTTATATTTATTCATTTATTTATTTATACTTTTGTCAGGTCCATCGTAAGTGAACAAGTGAAAGAAATGTAGACAGAATCTGCCCCCCAAAAAATGTGCTTGTATAAATTCTCAGGAGAGAAGATGGTCATGAAATAAGTTGCACAAACAGTACAACTCTAAACCACACAGTAGATGAATGAGCCTCGCTTTCTGGGGACGTGCTGCCTCCACCCGTCAGTTAAAGTCATAGCTTGATCAAACGCTTGTGTATTTCCAGTTTGACAGAACATTTTGCTGTCTTTGCTTTCTTTGCCTTGCTTGAAGAGAACAAGAAGAGTAGCACTGTTTCGTTCTACACACTCATTTGAAGTGGAGGCGTTCCCTGAGTCTGTAGTGAACAAATCATTAGTTAACAGTGAAGGCGTTGTGTAACAAACTTGCAAATGCATAGTTTACATTCTTAAGTGGAACACCCTAAAACACACTGTCACCTTAAGCTATTAAAAGCTCAGTTAAAACACTGCACTTCAAATTAACATTTTAAAGGATACACCGCATTTCCACTGGGATGTCGAACTACATTCACCGATTGATTCTTTCAGTGTTCTCCTATATCAGCAGTCGGCAACCCAAAATGTTGAAAGAGCCATATTGGACCAAAAATACAAAAGTAATAATCTGTCTGGAGCCTTAAAAAATGAAAAGCCGTATACAAGTGTTATAATGAAGGCAATATATAACATAAGTGTCTATATTAGTTATATTAGCCTACTATCAAAATGACTTTGTGTCGCAGGCTGAAGCTAATTTTCGTTAACATAAATGTTGAAATTTCATATTTATTCTACACATTTTTACAACATTAGTAAATCAGAGGCTACTCAGAAGGTGAGATAACTCCTGGAAATGACTGGCTTTTAATGGCCTAAAGCAGGGGTGTCCAAACTTTTTCCATTGAGGGCCGCACACGGAAAAATTAAAGCATGCGGGGGCCCATTTTGATATTTTTCATTTTCAAATCATAACAAAATATATAAATATAAAAGGGTCTCAGTCATTAAAATGTTAAAAATAAGTCACATTATAATTATTTTTTTATGTAACGCTTACAGTAAATCTCTATATCAACAACAGGTTGATATAATGTTAAAAAAAAGGTTTTATGCCTTTTCTGTCAAAGACAACTTTGTTTTTTATAGTAAAACTGAAATATGCAGTATTTTCCCCACCGCCCAAAACATTCAGAAAGCAATGTTTGATGTGAAGTAATTGGAGCCCTAAAAAGATCAATAATGCAGGACACCATTGATTTTAATTTATTATTATTTTTGATTAATCACGGTGAAAAGATCAATAAAATCCCATTAAATATATTTGGGATCCAAAAGGTCCCCCACTCATAAAGTGATACATTTTTATCATATATTTTTTTACTTTCAACACTTAAATTACGAGATCAACTTCAGATATATCTGTCCATTTTACGTTTGAACTATTATTTTGTTTGTTTTATGCTCTTATGTCAAAGAAAACATTGTTTTTATATGGCAACCACACAATATATGCAATATTTTCCACATAACACATTTTAAAGTGAAATATTTGAAGTAATTGGAGCCTTGAATAGATCAATAATTGATTATAACATTGAATTTTTTTTGTTTAAATATATATTTTTTTGAGCAATGGCAAAAAAAGCAAAATAAAGAAAGACAAAAGAAAAACAAACAGCCTGCATGGCAGCTTTGTGTCAACATTGCAACTGTTCCTTGTTAGATTTCACCTCATTCCACTATTTTTAATGTTAATTTTTAGTTTTTGCAATAGCATTTCCAGGAATATGTGGCGGGCCGCTAAACAATTAGCTGCGGGCCGCAAATGGCCCCCGGGCCGCACTTTGGACACCCCTGGCCTAAAGTATAGATGTGTGTGTCCAAGTTAAAGGAAACGGCAGGCTGTCTTCTTTTAATGGATTTATTACAATCTTTGGCAAGCTGTGTAATGTTTACTGTGGTCTGGAACAACATGGCACACAAACAACTATGAGACATGCAGTCAATATTACATACAGACAATGTGTCATGAGACATGCAAATATCAATCAATCAATCAATCAATGTTTATTTATATAGCCCTAAATCACTAGTGTCTCAAAGGGCTGTACAAGCCACAACGACATCCTCGGTGTCGAGTGGGTCTGATATAATATTGTGAAAGTCCAACACATCAGCGAAAGTCCAGTCCATGGTGGGGCCAGCGGGAACCATCCCGAGTGGAGACGGGTCAGCAGCGTAGAGATGTCCCCATCTGATGGACAGGCTAGCGGTCCACCCCGGAGCAGAGTAGAAAAGAAAAGAAAAGAAACGGCAGATCAACTGGTCTAAAAAGGGAGTCTATTTAAAGGCTAGAGTATACAAATGAGTTTTAAGATGAGACTTAAATGCTTCTACTGAGGTAGCATCTCTAACTTTTACCGGGAGGGCATTCCATAGTATTGGAGCCCGAATAGAAAACGCTCTATAGCCCGCAGACTTTTTTTGGGCTCTGGGAATCACTAATAAGCCGGAGTTCTTTGAACGCAGATTTCTTGCCGGGACATATGGTACAATACAATCGTCAAGATAGGCAGGAGCTTGACCGTGTAGTATTTTATACGTAAGTAGTAAAACCTTAAAGTCGCATCTTAGGTGCACAGGAAGCCAGTGCAAGTGAGCCAGTATAGGCGTAATATGATCAAACTTTCTTGTTTTTGTCAAAAGTCTAGCAGCCGCATTTTGTACCATCTGTAATAAATTAAATACACAGAGGATAAAAGTAAAGGATATTAAATGAGCTCAAATATACCCACAAACGAGGCATAATGATGCAATATGTACATACAGCTAGCTTAAATAGCATGTTAGCATTGATTAGCTTGCAGTCATGCACTGACCAAATTTTCCTGATTAGCACTCCAGCAAGTCAATAACATCAACTAAGCGCACCTTTGTGCATTCACGCACAGCCTAAAACGTTTGGTGGACAAAATGAGACAAAGAAGGAGTGGAAGATTTTACATGTTGCGTCACGGTCCACACTATGGTGAGTTCAAGAACCGCCGAAATGAGTAGGACAAAACCATGTTCACCAAATGCTCCCATCAGTGAAGCATACACACAAACATATTAAACAGTGGGCTTTACAACAATTGGGAAGGTTTGTGTCAAGTTTGTCCTCAAACAAAAAAATACAAATACCAAAAAATTATTTTTTTCCCATCTTTTTCCATTTTCAATCCTTTTTTAAAAATGCTCCAGGGAGCCACTAGGGCAGCACCCCCGTCCTATATGTCTCTATGGCTAAATACATGGGTCTTGCTGCTACAATTGGCCTGATTACCACAATCTGACCTGCCACTGGTGTCCAGAAGGCCAAGATTCTCTTGCACGTGTTTGAGAAATCAAATAATCACACGCCCTGGCATTAGATACACTTGCAATCCCAGCAGTGAAGTCAGTCTGCGCCTCAACATCTCCTCATTACTTTACCAAAATTGCTTCCAGTCGTGCGTCTGCATTAGGCAAGCTTGGAAACAATCTTGGAATGCTGCATTCAAACATATGTAACGTTTTCTGCCTGCCAATTCATATTTACTTAAAAAGGAGGAATGCAAGAAAAACCGTTTAGACTTCTAAAAGCTTGAAATATGAGCAGGAAAACCATTAGATGACTGACAAACAACATAATTGTTGCAATGTGGCTTTTCAAACACTACGACCAAGCAAGTGGATATCCGCGATACAGTAGCTGACTAGAGATCTGTCTCATTTAAGCAGTGGAGTTGGTTTAGTTTTTTTTGTGGAACATAGTTCATTTTGATTGTGTTGTAAATGTATTTTCTGTATAATTCCCATCATTTTCAAAATAATCTTTGGAAAATTTGGAAATTTTCTGATCAAATAGGGTCAAGAAACCTGAGATGAAGCTGTGCAAGCCAAGCTGACCCTCTAAGGCCCTTTCTACACTAAGGTGGATTATCCAGGGTAAATCCCACCTAACCTTACCTTGTCCACACACACACACAATGGTCGTTTAAGACCCCTCCCCCACCTCCATCCGCCGGAGCAACTCGACCTAGTAAGCATGCGCGGAAAATGCGCACGTCAACTTATCTGAACAATATCCAGTGTTGTGGTATTTCAATTAACTGGAATCCAGTGTGCTGTGGGGCCCTATGGTAGTGAATCACACCTGAGCCATCAGAAATTAATCAAATCTTTAATGGACATGTGAAAGTAAACAATGTGATAGAGAACATTTTACATCAATCAATCTAGGGATCTAGATATCTGGTCAGGACACTCCTCACTCTTTTGCCTTCACCTTCATAGTCCATTCGTTTTTGGTGACTTAATACACTCTGGACCTAGACGTTGAGTCCGCAACATACATGGCGGACAATAACTGATACAGTCTGCTTTGCAAATCCAAAAGCATTCACTCTTTTCCGTAGTCTTCTCTCGACGGTCAGGTAATACAAAGCACGAGCTACCTGTTTTTATCACATGCACGGGAGCCCGCATTCTTGTTGTCTCTCCTTCGACAAATGGACGAAATTTTTCGGTAAGTAGAATTACAGCTGACCCGGACATTCGAAAGTTCTCTTGCCGTCTGAGAAGTGTTGTATCCCAAATAGCTGCAATCGCTTTCTCTTAAGGTATAAATTAATAAATTAATCAAATCTTTAATGGACATGTGAAAGTAAACATTGTGATAAAGAACATTTTACATCAATCAATCTAGGGATCTAGATATCTGGTCAGGACACTCCTCACTCTTTTGCCTTGACCTTCATAGTCCATTCGTTTTTGGTGACTTTATATACTCTGGACCTAGACGTTGAGTCCGCGACATACATGGCGGACAATAACTGATACAGTCTGCTTTGCCAGTCCAAATGCATTCAATGTTTTCCACATTGAGATGATTCAATGCCCAGTAGTGCGCGAGTGTGTATCCATCCATCCATCCGTTTTTCTACCGCGGGGGGTGCTGGAGCCTATCTCTCTGTATAGTATTTTTCAAGCCGTGGTCATGTGGCAACATAAATGATTGTATTTTGAGAGGTATTCATAGAGCGTTTTCTATTCGGGCTCGAGTACTCTGGAATGCCCTCCCGGTAACAGTTAGAGATGCTACCTCATTTAAGTCCCATCTTAAAACTCATTTGTATACTCTAGCATTAAAATAGACCCCCCTTTCAGACCAGTTGATCTGCCATCTCTTTTCTGCTCTGCCCCCCTCTCCTTCGTGGAGAGGTTATTAGGTTACCACAGATGACGCGCTAGCTGTTCAAAGTCAGGACCCAGGGTGGACCACTCATCTGTGCATCAGTTGGGGACGACTCTGCGCTGCTGACTTGTCTCCACTCAAGATGACCCCCTGCTGGCCCCACTATGGACTGGACTCTCACACTATTATGCTCGATCCACTCGACGTCCATTGCACCGGTCGCCCAGGGGGCGGGGGGTCCCCACATCTGCGGTCCTCTCCAAGGTTTCTCATTGTCATCCCATTGGGTTGAGTTTTTTCTTGCCCTGATGTTGTGGCTTGTGCAGCCCTTTGAGACACTTGTGATTTAGGGCTATATAAATAAACTTTGATTGATTGATTGAAGTCGGACTAAGTAGGACATCACTGAAGGCCTAGGTGGGAAACGCCCGGTCCGCCATTGCGTATAATAATCTGGGCTCTAAATCATGGGTGTCAAACTCGCCGTGTAATTTCACTTGGCCCTTGAGGCGATATCAAATTAACACTAGAGCTGGCCCGGTGCCGCGGTAACACCGCATTCACCGCTAATTCTCATACTTGCCAACCCTCCCGGGAGACTCCCAAATTTCAGTGCCCCTCCCGAAAATCGCCACGTCCGCTTTTCATCGAGTCCAACGAGTGCTGGCCTAGTCACATAATATGTGCGGCTTCTGCACACAAGTGAATGCAATGCATACTTGATCAACAGCGATACAGGTTACACTGAGGGTGCCGTATAAACAACTTTAACACTGTTAGAAATATACGCCACACTGTGAACCCACACCGAACAAGAATGACAAACACATTTCGGGAGAACATCCGCACCGTAACACAACATAAACACAACAGAACAAACACCCAGAATCCTTTGCAGCACTAACTCTTCCGGGACGCTACAAGGTGTGTGTGTGTGTGTGTGTGTGTGTGTGTGTGTGTGTGTGTGTGTGTGTGTGTGTGTGTGTGTGGGGGGGGAGGTAGATTTAGTGCTGCAAAGGATTCACATATCTTGTGACTGGGCCGGCACGTTGTTAGAATGGATGAAAAGCGGACGTGACGACAGCTCGTAGAAGGCACGCCCCCAAGACTGTGGTCCGGGTGGACTACGAGATATAATGACGGATGAACACCTTCGTTCGATAATGAAGGTTGCCTCAGCTCAAAGCCTGAGCCCCGACATTAATGAACTAGCATCCAAGAAAAGATGCCAGGTATCTGGCTTGGGCACATCAGATTAGATCAGTGTGTGTCATGATCTGTGGTCTAGATCAGTGGTACCCAACCACCGGGCCACGGCCCGATATGGGTCCGTGGATCGATTGGTACCGGGCCGCACAAGAAATAAAAAAAATTAAAAATTAAAAAACTTTTTTTTTTTTTTTTTTTAAATTAAATTAACATAAAAAACACAAGATACACTTACAATTAGTGCACCAACCCAAAAAACCTCCCTCCCCCATTTACACTCATTCACACTCATTTGCACAAAAGGGTTGTTTCTTTCTGTTATTAATATTTCTGGTTCCTACATTATTATATCAATATCGATCAATACAGTCTGCAGAGATACAGCCCGTAAGCACACATGATTGTATTTCTTTATGACAAGACAAAAAAAATAATAATAATAAAAATAAAAAAAATACCATACCCCCCTTTATTAGGCATAAATCACCCAACTAGCAGAACACAGGCACAGAACAAAAAAGGCAAAGACGTGAAGCTAAGAATGAACAGAAGCTATGGCATGGAACAAGAAAACTTACTTGGAACAGGTGTGACGTAAACAATGAAGCCAGGCCAAGCTTAAATAATGCCTCTGATTAGTGCTCGGGAAGCAGGTGAGCGGGCGAGCACTAATCAGAGACAGGTGAACACAATGAGTCGCCATGGTGACAAAAACAAACAAGGAAGCGCAAACGGGAACTAAAGAAGTCCAAAACTAACAGAACATAACTAAACAAGACATGATCTAGACCACAGATCATGACAGCGTATTGCAAACTGAGCAGTTTAAAGTCCTGAATGGTTGGTTTATTTATTTATTTATTTATTTTATTTTCAAATGTATTAGCCTGTGGAAAAAGTTAATGTTGATATTTACCTCAGAAGGCTGCAAATTGAAAAGAGGCATTCCAATTTTTATTCAAATTGTATTTGATATGCCATTGATATTTTTTAATTATTATTATTATTATTTGAAACTCGATTTTGCATGTCACTATAAAGTTATATAAGCCTTGCTTGTTCAATATTCAATGCAAAACTTGTTTGGGTCCCTATTAAAAGGTTCATTTGTTCAACCTTGGCCCGCGGCTTTGTTCAGTTTTACATTTTGGCCCACTCTGTATTTGAGTTTGACACCCCTGCTCTAAATTATCAATTTACAGTCCTTATATTTTATGAAAGAACTCTCTAAAAGGTCTTCAATGTCTGATCTTCTCTAGTGATTTGTTTACAGTGCTTAGAAAGGAAACAAAATATATGGCCTCGACTCCAGCAAAGTTCATTTTTGCATGCAATTATTGATTCGCTTTGTTGCCGAGCTTGAAAGCCAAACGTCTGCGTCCTATTTATTCCATCGACATGTTGTCTCCAAGTTTATATGACAGTCTATTATGTTGTTGCCTTTCATGTGATGTCCCTCTGTGCCGCCACTCTTTGTTTGGTTTGGTAAGCGCATGTGTGAACCACAGGCACTTGCTCTCAGCAGTCTTCACAATCACCGCCAGATCCGCCATCATTCTCTCCTCCTGTGCATCCTTCCCGAGCTTCTATCACTGTCTGTTCCCTCTCACTATCAAACATATATATCATTTTGTACGTGCAAAGACAGTCTGGTGGGCTCGCTCTCGCCATGCCACCATCACTTCTGTCACTGCTTGGCTGCCACATGCACAGCACACACACTTTTTCATGTAACGACATCATTAGTGTGTACACTAGTGTGTACATTAGTAATCTTACTCTTCATTTAAAAAAATATTCAATCATTTATATCTAATTTCGATTATTATTAGGTTAGATCAGTGGTCCCCAAACTACAGCCCGCGGGCCAGATACGGCCCGCCAGCGTCCAAAACCCGGCCCACAGGTAGTCCCGGGTAAAAAAAATAAATATATCAATGTTTTAAATTTAAAATACATTTTTTATCTGTCTTTCCTAGCCCATCCATCAATCCATTTTCTACCGCTTGTTATTCTCGCGCTTTTTCAGTCAATTAGTGCAGGAGGGAAAAAAATGGCGAAATCATTGGGGAAACGTATAATAGACTCCGAGTGTAGAGTTTTTAAACATCAGTGGACATATGACTTATTTTTGTTTAGTGTAAGGAAAAGGAAAAGGCAGTTTGTCTAATCTGCAATGAGACAGATTATATATATATATATATATATATATATATATATATATATATATATATATATATATATATATATATATATATATATATATATATATATATATATATATATATATATATATATATATGTGTATATATATGTATATGTGTATACATATATATATATATATATATGTGTGTGTATATATATGTATATGTGTATATATATATATATATATGTATATGTGTATATATATATATATATATATATATATATATATATATATATATATATATATATATATATATATATATATATACCTATCCTATATATATATATATGTGTATATATATATATATATATATATATATATATATATATATATATATATATATATATATATATATATATATATATACTCTACCGTTCAAAAGTTTGGGGTCACCCAAACAATTTTGTGGAATAGCTTTCATTTCTAAGAACAAGAATAGACTGTCGAGTTTCAGATGAAAGTTCTCTTTTTCTGGCCATTTTGAGCGTTTAATTGACCCCACAAATGTGATGCTCCAGAAACTTAATCTGCTCAAAGGAAGGTAAGTTTTGTAGCTTCTGTAACGAGCTAAACTGTTTTCAGATGTGTGAACATGATTGCACAAGGGTTTACTAATCATCAATTAGCCTTCTGAGCCAATGAGCAAACACATTGTACCATTAGAACACTGGAGTGATAGTTGCTGGAAATGGGCCTCTATACACCTATGTAGATATTGCACTTAAAACCAGAAATTTGCAGCTAGAATAGTCATTTACCACATTAGCAATGTATAGAGTGTATTTCTTTAAAGTTAAGACTAGTTTAAAGTTATCTTCATTGAAAAGTACAATGCTTTTCCTTCAAAAATAAGGACATTTCAATGTGACGCCAAACTTTTGAACGGTAGTATATATATATATATATATATATATATATATATATATATATATATATATATATATATATATATATATATATATATATATATATATATATATATATATATACCAGCGCAGACTACTCGATGATGCAAATATCGGCACACAGGAATCGATTACGTCGCCACTATAAATAGTTTGTCTGTGTTAGCACTTATAATAACAATAACAGCTTGGTTAATATTCCAGTCACAAAATGTAAATGGAGTATTCTTGGCGCTTTTCGAATGGTTATTTATTGGATTTTACGGGCGGAATAGTGAAGCTCCCCTTGACTCTCCTGTAAGCAGTTCCCCTTTAAGGACTGGTATTGTCTTGGCCCCTGAATTCCCACTGCATCCTTTGGAAAGACTCACTCCCATCATCGTGAGGACCCTAACCTATCTTAACTTCACCTAACCTAACCTAACCTAACCTAAACTTAACCCTTACCTGCATAAATAAATAATGAGATGTAAACTAGGAAGTCAGGATGCCATTGTGTTTCTAAATGTTTGTATATTACATTACCCAGAAGGCTTATTTATTTGTGCTGAATGAACAATAAATACTTGATGAATTGTTACACGTTCCTGACCTGGTTATTCTACACAAGAAACAAACATGCGTTTTGATTAGACAGTTGACGTGCGTGTTTGGCTTGCGATAATGATGCTAATTAGCTAAAATATGCGGGGGAGTTGCGGGCATTGAAAAAAGCTGCGCATAATTAGCGGGGACTGGTTGAATTTGCGTGGGACTGATGTGAGTATAAAATACTAAACGGTCGAGCTCCATCCTATCTTGCTGATTGTATTGTACCATATGTCCCGGCCAGAAATCTGCGTTCAAAGAACTCCAGTTTATTAGTGATTCCCAGAGCCCCCCAAAAGTCTGCGGGCTTTAGACCCTTTTCTAATCGGGCTCCAGCACTCTGGAATGCCTTACAGGTAACAGTTAGAGATTCTACCTCAGTAGAAGCATTTTAAGTCCCATCTTACTAGCCTTTAAATAGACCCCTTTTTATACCAATTGATCTCCTGCGTGGAGAGGTTATCAGGTGGCCACGGAATCAGTTTCCAGGGAGGACGTGCTAGCTGTTCCAAGTCGGGACCTCGGATGGACCACCTGTGTACAAATTGGTGAAGTCTCTGTGCTGCTGACTTGGCTACAAACAAGAGGATCCTCTGCTGGCCTCACTATGGACTGGACTCTCTCGTTATCAACCGTATTAACTCGCCATCCATTGCCCCGGTCACCCGGTCACATCTGCGGTCCCTACCAAGGTTTTTG
>NC_084736.1:58559023-58646523 GCF_033978785.1 Entelurus aequoreus
CTTGCCGTTTTGTAAATCTGTAACAAAAACGGCCATACTGATATTAAAAGGATTTCCGTGATAAAGATTATGAGTTGAGCCATACTAAAAAAAAAACACAAAGCCCAGAGACTGAGTCTGCAACGAAGACAAAGTTAACAATGGAGATCACAGACAGAATATCTTTTTTTGTCAACACATCATAAGCCAACGCCGACCTTGCACCACACGTCTGCAAGAACAAGAGGCAAAAAAAAAAGTGAGGTTGGTGCACATAACGACCAAACGCTAGATGTGTAATAATGCTGAAAACTGGGTTTGTTTGAATATTCTTGCAAAAGAAAAGTTATATGTTACACTGTGACACCCCCTACTCCTGGAAAAAAAAAAAAAAAAAAAAACCTTTCTCAACAGCAGCAATACTTTGCCATTGCTCTGAGCTGAATTTCTTCCCTTTGAAGGGAGAAGAAAAGTGAAGCCTGCATGGCTGAAGAAACCCTGGAGGGGGGCGCTAACTGTCACTTATGTTTACAGCCCTCCCAGACACCTTGGGGGCTCTCATCCAGGTGGCCTCTGCCAAAGCTCTGGGAAGAGCTCACACCTTAGTTATAGCGTCAATAGGCAGTGCTGTACTTTGATTCAGCCACACAGCTTGTGAGTCATGAGCTTTTTAGGCCTGTAAAAAACAGGTTGGGTTGATGCTGCAACTTGAATGCCCTCGGGAATTGAACGCATTATGAGGATTCTGGAACGCTTACGTGAAATATGCTACTTAATGGCTGAAGTCACCTATATTTGAAACAACACACAAGTACACTGCAAAAACTGAAATCTAAGTAAGATGAAATACCTCAAATAAGGGTGATATTTGCTTATTTTCTGTTTGATAAGATAATTCTTCTCACTAAGCAGATTTTATGTTAGAGTGTTTTACTTGTTTTAAGGGTTTTGGTCCTAAATGATCTCAGTAAGACATTACAGCTTGTTGCTGAGATTTGATGATCTATATTGAGTAAAACATGCTTGAAACTAGAATATCAACTGATGCAAGGCTGTGTCATCGACACTCACAAGTATAAAACAACTTTTTTTAAGTAATAATTTCATGAAAAAAAAAATCATGCGCATATCATTATGTCAAGATAATGGCACTAGCATTTACTTAATTTAAGAATATTTTTCAACATATTGAGCAAAAAGGTCTCATTTTTTTTCTACCAAGAAAAATGCACTTGTTATTAGTGAGAATATACTTATTTGAAGGTATTTTTGGGTTCATTGAGGTTAGCTAATTTGACTTGTTTTGGAAATTCTTGACAAGTTGGATTTTCTTGTTATATTGGCAGATAATTTTGCTTAGTTTAAATAAAATACCCCTAATTTTTGTATTTTTTTTTCTTGTTTTTGAACACTGAATTTTTGCAGTGTAGTTTTGTTCAAAAAAAAAAAAAAAGGTTTGTTCCTTAATTTTAGATGTAACAATTTTACCATTCAAATTTGAAGCCTATAATCAACATGTCCTATTTAGGTGCAACATTGATGCAAAATGCCTAAAATAAACACACAAAAGTTCAGAACTGTTGTGTGTTTTTTTTTATACTATGCTGTTCTGCACTGCAAAAAGTCAGTGTTCAAAAACAAGAAAAAAAATACAAAAATTAGTTTTTTTTTAATTTGAACTAAGCAAAATTATCTGCCAATAAAACAAGAAAATTTGGCTTGTCAAGACTTTCCAAAACAAGTAAAATTAGCTAACCTCAATAAACCCAAAAATACCTTAAAATAAGTATATTCTCACTAATAACAAGTGCACTTTTCTTGGTAGCAAAAAAAATTAGACATTTTTGCTAAATATGTTGAAAAATATTCTTAAATTAAGTAAATGCTAGTG
This sequence comes from Entelurus aequoreus, assembly GCF_033978785.1. Classification (NCBI taxonomy): domain Eukaryota; kingdom Metazoa; phylum Chordata; class Actinopteri; order Syngnathiformes; family Syngnathidae; genus Entelurus; species Entelurus aequoreus. The sequence goes on from NC_084736.1 coordinate 58,560,894, forward strand.
CCATTATCTTGACATCATGATTTTTTTTTTTCATGCTTGAAGTAAGAAATTATTACTTTAAAAAAGTAGTTTCATACTTGTGAGTGTTGATGACACAGCTTTGCAACAATTGATATTCTAGTTTCAAGCATGTTTTACTCACTATTGGTCATCAAATCTCAGCAACAAGCTGTAATATCTTACTGAGATCATTTAGGACCAAAACCCTTAAAACAAGTAAAACACTCTAACATAAAATCTGCTTGGTGAGAAGAATGATCTTATCAGACAGAAAATAAGCAAATATCACCCTCATTTGAGATATTTCATCTTACTTAGATTTCAGTTTTTGCAGTGTGATAAAGAAATAATTACATATATTTTGTATTTGGGGTGTGCAGCAATCCTCTGAACGCCTTCGAAGTGTCTAATACTGTCCTAAATGAGAGCTGGATTATCGAACAAACCCCTCTATTGGTCGGCGCCGACACATGCGAGGGAGAGAAAAGCAGATGTCCGTCCATGTGCTGCATTTTAAAAATGGGGAACTCGTATCATAAAATGTTCATTATTGTCCTAAGAAAACTTAACCGTTGACTAATGGTGGCCATAAAGACAGTTATTTAAACCTCAGGGAACAAAGGCTAAATTTGTTGTCCTTTTAATAAATTTTGTATGTATTTTTGTTGTGTTACTCCATTATACATAATAATAATATAATAATAAATAATAATAATAATAAATAAATATTTTTTACTTTATATCGACAGATAGATCTGAAGTATATCAAGAGCAGGGGTGTCAAACGTAAGGATGAGTTTGCCAAGTATATATAAATGAGCCAAAATTTTGGAATTAAATAGTCTGCTGTTCTAAATGTGTCCACTGGATGTCGCAATAGCAATTCTTTGTATATGTGTAGATGTTGCTACATATTTTTAAAAAAAAATAAGTACATCAGTCAAGGAAAATGAGCAAACTACATAAATAACATCCTGTATTTTTATTTTTTATCTTGATAGATTGAAAATTAACACAAATTAGTTGACTGATGAACATTATCACATAATTTATTCAGAAAGTATAAATAACGACAATTAAAGGTAGAAGACTATTAACCGCAACATGTAAGCGTAAAAAAACCCCAACAACTTTATGATTTGTACATTTTCAGAATGTGCTTGATCTACTTTTTAACATAGAAAACAATCTGGAGTTGTCTTTATTTTTAAGTTATCGTGCCGTGATTTTACCAGTCCGGCCCACTTGGGAGTGGATTTTTCTCCATGTGGCCCCCAAAATAAAATGAGTTTGACACCCCTGATATAGAGATTAGGTGTTTGATAATAAAACTAAGTAATGTATGATATATTTAAAAAACAATGTATGACTGAGGCCTTACAGGGTCCCTGGGACCAAACTAGAGGGGAACCCTAAAGGTAAAAAAAAATCTATTTATTGTATTGGTTTTTAAGATGAAAAAAATTAATTTTTCAGTGTACGGCCCTCAGTGGAAAAAGTATGGACACCCCTGGTATAACCCAAATAAAATACTCCTAACTTGAAAAAACCCAAACAAGCTGATAAGTGGACACATATAAGTCACAGGGTGTATTAGACCCAATGCCAAAATGTCAAATGAAATCCACATTTTTGCAATGAAAAACATAACAAAGCGTAGGTATTCCTCACTGATCACTTCCTGTTTTACTAGTTTGCACTTTCAGTAAGTCGGCCTGGTCAGTAAGGAGTGCAAACTGGTCACAACTTACAAGGCCTTCACAAAAAAATGGAAATTGTGTCTTATCAACGCCAAAGATGAGCCTGTTTTGACGCCATGATAAATGTCATGTTGTGATGTTGTATTTTATTGTTTATTATCCCGTATATGTATTGTGTACTTTTTTTTCTCTCTCTCTGTCTTTCTTTCTTTGAAATTGTAATTTTACTGCCTTTTTTTTGTACATCATGGCCAGGGGGGCCACAGATGAAAACTAACCTTCTGGCTAATTCTGCCTTTTTTAACCATGTGTAGTCATGTGTTTTTTTTTAAATGAAATTGCATTGTCCCCTTTGAAATAAACACATCTTAACCACCAGAAGTGTTTCCTTATGTAGCCAAATAAAGCAACCAGATGTAACACAATGCAGGTCAACACTGCAGGAAGCGACAACCCCTGTAATACACCTTATTTTGTATTGGATCTAGTGTTGGAACGATACCAATATTTCGGTACCGGTACTAAAATTATTTCGTTACTTTTCTAAATAAAGGGAACCACAAAAAAATTGCATTATTGGCTTTATTTTAACAAAAAATATTAGGGTACATTAAACATATGTTTCTTAGTGAACATACTAGACAACTTGTCTTTTAGTAGTAAGTAAACAAACATTTATCATTCTATTATTTTGTCAACATTATTAAGGACAAGAGGTAGAAAATGAATAATTAATCTACTTGTTCATTTACTGTTAATATATACTTATTTTCTCTTTTAACATGTTCTGTCTACACTTCTGTTAAAATGGAATAATCACGTATTCTTCTGTTGTTTGATACTTTACATTAGATTTGAATGATACCACAAATTTGGGTATCAATCCGATACCAAGTAGTTACAGGATCATACATTTGGTCATATTCAAAGTCCTCATGTGTCCAGGGACATATTTCCTGACTTTATAAACATAATATACATTTGAAAAAAACCAAAGATGTTGTGATGCCAAAAAATATTGACGTAATCATAGTAGTATCGACTAGATACGTGCCTGTACTTGATATCATTACAGTGGATTTCAGGTGTCGATCCACCAATGGCGTCGTCCTGCTGGGATGATACTAGTAAGAAACGTACTTAAATTGTCGCCATGGAGACCAGTATTAGTGATTTAGAAGTAGCAAAAACACTGCAGACGGCGGATGGACGTTAGCCGCTAGCTAGCTAGCCATGTCTTAAAGTACCTCTTCCTGAGGGCGTTTCAGTGTTATAACTTCACCTTTATCTATAGTTTTTAAGCCAAAATGCGTCCGTTCTCCCTTTTCTGTCTACACACTGTGTCTGCTCGTAAGTACTCTGTGATTGTGCGCTGCCGAACATGCTCCTCTGCTCGTAAACCAGCAATGTTACGACTTTTCAGAGGCGGTATAGTACCGAAAATGATTCATTAGTATCGCGGTACTGTACTAATACCGGTATACCGTACAACCCTAATTGGATCTAATAAGCATATGGCAACAACATTATTGTACAAAAATATATTTTTAAGCTTTTTATAAACTCTTTCTTTGACATAGCGGCATGGATTTTTCTGATGTGGGTCAATGGAGGCCGGGAATACCAAAAACAAGCTTGGCGCTGCTATGTAAGATACAACAACAACCGCAACACAATCCCCAGCTTGACCACCATTTAAAACTATAACTTTTTTAAAACATTTTTTTATTAATTGTTCTATAAAAATCTGCAGTTTTAGAAACACATACAAACATTTCCCGGCGCTGTAAAACAGCAACTGAAGGTGTGTAAAAAAAAATGAAAAATTGTCAATACTGAACGCTTGATTCATTTACAGCAGTGGTCCCCAACCACTGGTACCGGTCTGTGACGCATTGCAGAGAAACATTAAATAATTGCATTTTCTCCAACTTAACTTTCTCCTGTCCCACTAGACTCACTAATACGCTTGTTTATAGGGTTAAACCTAACCCTAACCCCAACAAAACTCCTCATAGGAAGTTGCCATTTGTTATATTTGTTCTAACTGTGTGACATGACACAATGCACATTAATGAACATCCATCCATACATTTTTCTACCGCTTGTCCCTTTTTGGGGTGGCGGTGGGGGGTGCTGGAGCCTATCCCAGCTGCATTCGGGCGTAAGGCGGGGTACACCCTGGACAAGTCGCCACCACATCACAGGGCCAACACAGACAGACAGACAACATTCACACTCACATTCACACACTAGGGCCAATTTTAGTGTTGCCAATCAACCTATCCCCAGGTGCATGTCTTTGGAGGTGGGAGGGGCCTATCCCCAGGTGCATGTCTTTACAGGTGGGAGGGGCCTATCCCCAGGTGCATGTCTTTACAGGTGGGAGGAAGCCGGAGTACCCAGAGGGAGAACATGCAAACTCCACACACAAAGATCCCGAGCCCGGGATTGAACTCAGGACTACTCAGGACTTTGGTATTGTGACGCACATGCACTAACCCCTGTTCCACCGTGCTGCACCACATTAATGAACATACACAATATAAATGTGACAAGATTGTAGCCAAAGGCCGATTTCCACCTGCATCTCATTGCAAAGAAACAAGCCTGTTGTGATCCGCTGCCTGGATCATGTTCTGTTTGGGTTTTTTCGAGTCACTTGGGCTTTTCTGTTAGTTTTGGACTCCTTCAGTTCCTGTTTGTGCACCTCTGAGTTGGTTTCCATGGCTACTTATTATTTTCACCTGCCGCTTGTGTTCCGGACGCGCACCTGTTTGCAATCACTGACATTATTTAAGTCGGTCGGTCTGGCTTCTTTATTTGCGTCACGCGACTCTAAGGTGAGTTTTTGCTCGTCTCCTAGCCCCTGCTAGTGATCTTAGTCTGTGGAGGACAGAGTAAAACAACTTGCACTGAGCCTGGTCTATAAAATCTGCTACACCTCCCTGATACCGTAGTACATGTCAAACTACTTCCTTAACGTAAATGACCGCCATAACCACAACACCAAAGGGAGCTCCACAAACCACGTTAAACCCAGATTCCGATCTAACAAAGGTCTTAACTCATTCTCTTTCTATGCCACATCAATATGGAATGCACTCCCAACAGGTGTAAAAGAAAGGGCATCTCTATCCTCCTTCAAAACCACACTAAAAGAACACCTCCAGGCAACTTCAACCATAAACTAACACACCCCCCTCCACATCCCACACCCCGGATTGTAAATAATGTAAATAATTCAATGTATATACTCTGATGATTATCTTGTGTGATGACTGTATTATGGTGATAGTATATATCTGTATCATGAATCAACCCGACTTAAACAAGTTGAAAAACGTATTCGGGTGTTACCATTTAGTGGTCAATTGTACGGAATATGTACTGTACTGTGTAATCTACTAATAAAAGTGTCAATCAATCAATAAATGCTAAGTTGTAGCCTTAGCTTCCGGTGCGCTCGGCACCTTATCTAGTCGGTTTGTTTTCTGTTTTGTACCTGTTTCGTGTTGTTTTACTATTAAATCTAGTCCTTACCTGCAAAAGTCCTGTCCGGATTCGTCCTTTGCATGCTGGGAGAACAAACCCCGCATCACCATGCGACCTGATCGTAACAGAAAGAAGCCAGCCCGACTGACTGGAAAAGGCAGTCTTAAATGATGAGAGTACGGAAATACGACCACATCACACCAATTCTCAAATCCCTTCACCGGCTACCTGTTCCGCTCAGGATTGAATACAAAGTCTCCCTACTAACACACCAGTGCCTCCATGGAAATGCCCCCCCTCTACCTCAAAGAACTACTCACCCCCAAATCTTCCACATGACACCACAGCTCCGGACATGCTAACCTCCTCCAACCTCCGAGGACAAAGCTACGAACTATGGGAGACCGGGCTTTTTCTGCTCCGCCGCTCCCAGTCTGTGGAATGCTCTCCCTGACCACCTGAGGGCACCACAGACTGTGGATGCTTTTAAAAAAGGCTTAAAAACCCTTCTTTAAAAAAAAAAGCCTTTTTATAGATACTCCCAACCCCACCAGTTTCATATGCGCATTCACCGAACCCTTCTTTAGTGAAAAATAAAATGTTTTATATGTTTTTGGTAACACTTTAGTATGGGGAACATATTCTAATATCAAAGACTTAATTTAGAGTTTTTTAGACACTAGGGGAACATATTCTAAGTAACAAAGACTTACTTTAGAGTTATTTGGTTAGGGTTAGGGCCAGGGTTAGAGGGTTAGGGTTATAATAAGGCCATGCCAAATAAGGCATTAATAAGTACTTAATAATGACTAGTTAAGACCCAATATGTTACTAATTTGCATGATAATAAGCAACTAATTAATGGTGAATATGTTCCCCATACTAAAGTGTTACCATGTTTTATTACTGGTGCACAAAATGAACCGTGCTTGAACATCACCTTGTTCAAACAACAAAACCAACACAGTGCATAAACTCACAACAAATTACACACCTGCAAATCAGTCAGCTGTTGCCGTATCCGTAATACGCCGATAAGGAGAAGTTTGTTGATGTGTCGGGTGTGCTTTGACCTCCGCCGAACCCCTGAGCCCGACTCACCGAACCCCTAGGGTTCGATCGAACCCAGGTTAAGAACCATTGTTCTAGCTATTAGGCTGTTCTAGTTTTTATTTATTTTTTTATTATCTTTTTATTATTGTTTTTTTTTTCTTCAATACACTGTAGCACTTTGAGGTTGTTTGCTCAATGTAAAGTGCTTTTTTACAAATAAAATCTATTATTATTTATTATTAGAGACGTCCGATAATATCGGTCTGCCGATATTATCGGCCGATAAATGCGTTAAAATTTAATATCGGAAATTATCGGTATCTTTTTTTAATTATCGGTATCAGTAATTTTTTTTTTTTTTTAATTAAATCAACATAAAAACCACAAGATACACTTACAATTAGTGCACCAACCCAAAAAACCTCCCTCCCTCATTTACACTCATTCACACAAAAGGGTTGTTTCTTTCTGTTATTAATATTCTGGTTCCTACATTATACATCAATATATATCAATACAGTCTGCAAGGGATACAGTCCGTAAGCACACATGATTGTGCGTGCTGTTGGTCCACTAATAATACTAACCTTTAACAGTTAATTTTACTCATTTTCATTAATTACTAGTTTGTATGTAACTGTTTTTATATTGTTTTACTTTCTTCTTTTATTCAAGAAAATATTTTTAATTTATTTATCTTATTTTATTAATTTTTTTTTAAAGTACCTTATCTTCACCATACCTGGTTGTCCAAATTAGGCATAATAATGTGTTAATTCCACGACTGCATATATCGGTATCGGTAATTAAAGAGTTGGACAATATCGGAATATCGGATATCGGCAAATAGCCATTATCGGACATCCCTATTTATTATTATTAAATAATGTCAGTGATTGCAAACAGGCGCGCATCCGGAACACAAGCGGCAGGTGAAAATAATAAGTAGCTCTGGAAACCAACTCAGAGGTGCACAAACAGGAACTAACAGAAAAGCCCAAGTGACTCGGAAAAAACCCAAACAGAACATGATCACAACAAAGCATTTGTCATGCACTTATTTTTGCTGTATTTATCTGGCACATGTGGAAAATTATTTCCCTACAATAAAACCGGGGCGCGGTGCAAAAAAAAAAAAAGGTCGGGGACCACCGATTTTACAGCAAGGGGTTGGCCTCACAGAAGGTCCGCTTTCTCAACAGCTGTTCCCGCTCCAGTTCAAACATATATGACACCGCCTGTCGCCATTTCCATGAAAAAAAAAAAAAAAGAGGCTCCAAAGGCAAACACTCGTCTCTCTTGGCCATTTGCCGGCATGTTCTTTGGGGGTGGGGGGGGGGTCTTTTTGTCTGTAGTCTGCCACTAGTGCCTTTTGTCGCCTGGAAGCGAAACATCTATTGCACGTTATTCAAGTAACCGGTTGTTGTTGTTTTTTTTGCACCTAATTGAAGCAAGTTTCCCTCCGTGGGGGGAAAACTCAATCCAGATTTGTTTTGGAACAAAAGGCAGCTCTTGTTGCACGAGATAAAAAAAAAAAGGAAACATGTCGCATAAATAAACGGCGATGAATAAAAAAAAAAAACGTAAGGGCTTCGTAAGTGTTCATACGCACGTGGGAGGGGGCCGTGTGGGTTCGTACTTGCTGGCGTGCCCTTTGAGGGACAGGTGAGGTTTGATGTAGGCCTGGCTGCTGGTGAACACGCTGCTCGCCTTCCTCCTCGTCCTCTTCTTCAGCTTCCTGCTGAACACGTTCTGCCACGACTGCAAGGTCTTGGAGGTCCAGATCCACATGCCGCTGGTGATGCCCACCACCAGCAGCATGAAGATCTTCACCATGAAGACCTCCACGGCGGGGATGGACGCGTCCATGAGGCACTCGGACTCGCCGCCGCCGCCGCCGCCCTTGCACGTGGCCTTCCCCGCCAGCGTGCGCCAGTGGTCCATGTTGAGGCGCTCGTAGAAATAGCAGGCGATGACGCAGGTGGCGGGGACGGTGTAGAGCACGGAGAAGACCCCGATGCGCACCATCAGCTTCTCCAGCTTGTCCGTGTTCTCCCCTTCGGTTTTCATGATCTTCCTGATGTTGAAGAGGGCCACGAAGCCCGAGAGGAGGAAGGAGGTGCCGGCGACCAGGTAGCAGGAGAGCGGGATGAGCACGAAGCCGGTGAGGGCTTTCACGTCCATGCTGCCCACGTAGCAGACGCCCGTCAGCTCGTCCCCCGCCACCTTCCTCATCACCAGGATCATGATGGTCTTCACCGCCGGGACGGCCCACGCCGCCAGGTGGAAGTAGCTGCTGTTGGCCTCGATGGCCTCGTGGCCCCACTTCTTCCCCGCCGCCAGGAACCATGTGAGGGTGAGCACGACCCACCAAAGGGAGCTGGCCATGCCGAAATAATACAGGATGAGGAACACGATGGTGCAGCCGGTGCTCTCCAGGCCCTCCTGGATGACGTACTGGACGCCGTCGTCCCGGTCGCAGGCGATGCTGTCGGCGCCCACGAAGAGACGGACGAGGTAGCCCACCGAGTAGACGCAGTAGGACATGGAGAGGAAGATGATGGGCCTCTCCGGGTATTTGAAGCGCTGGGGGTCGACGAGGAAGGTGAGCACGGTGAAGGCGCTGGAGACGAAGCACAGGATGGACCAGACGGCGATCCACACCAGGGAGAAGCGCTTGTCCCCCTGGCTCCAGTACACGTCCACTCTGGGGTGACACTTGGGGGCGCACGACTGGCTTTTCTCCACGTGGTGGAACTTGCCGGGGTTGTCGCACTTGGGCTTGACGTCCGGGTCCCGCGAGTGCAGCTCCTGCCCGCTCAGCGGGGGTTGCAGCCTGAAGTCCGGCGGCCGGGTGTGGGACACCTTGGGGGGCTCGTCCGAGCCGTTGTTGGGCGCCTCCATGCACAGGTTGTTGGGGTCGTTTTTGGTGGGCAGCCGGGCGCAGTCCAGGGAGTCGGGCCAGGGGAAGTTGAACTGCTCCAGAATGGGCAGGCACTTGGCTTTGACCTGCTCGCACATGACCCTGCATGCCGGGATGGGGTTGGACACCTGCTCGGTGCACATGGGGGCGTAGAGGGAACAAAGGAAGAACTTCAGGTGGCCGTGGCATCCGAACTGGATCAGCGTGGCGAACTCCTGCAGCTTCATGGCGGCTTCTTTCTGGCTGTCGTGGCCCATCAAGTTGGGCATGCGAGTCATGTTGTAGCCGATGTCCTTGCACAGGGGGATGCTGACGTGTTGACATTTGCCCTCGCCCGGCCAGTCCGGGTCCATGGAGCTGATGGCCCAGCCTTGTCCGCCGCACAGCAGCACCGCCAGCAGCACGGGTAGCACGGCGCTTGAACACATCCTCGCTTCTTTACTTTAAAAAGAAAAAGTGTCTTTCATAAGAGCAAATGATGGTTCAACTTACAGACCTCCACACTTTTACTAATCCCACAGTTTTGCAAGAAGAGTGCATGCTTTCAAGAGTGTGCAAAAAAATAAATCCAAAATGGTAAATTCCACATCCAGTGAGTCGTCATGCGGCGTCTCCTCTCACTCCATGGTGCAGCGTCCCGGTGCAAGAAGTTGGAGGAATTGCTACCTCATTAAAAAAAGGAAAAAAAAAAAAAAAAAAAAAAAAGACGCCTTCACGCTCCCTCGCGATTAAATCCCGATTGAGCCATAATAATAATAATAATAATAATAATAATAATAAGTCCACGCCACAACAAGTATTGCGTAATGCTTGCGCTCCTGCACGGCGAGTTGTTGATGCGTTTGGTGGCAGCGCGCGTCTGAGCTGCTCGCTGCAGCTCCGGTCCTGCATGGTCCAACCTGCCAAGAGATCCGCCTTCAAAGACACCTACTTAGCATAAGAAAGATGACACTGACACGCCGATTATTTTCTAATCGTGCGGAACAGCTTGTTCATTGCTGCATTCTCAAGGCGCCCCCCCACTAAAGCCCGCAACTTCCCTCGCAGCACACATACACTTTAAATGTTTTTTATTTTATTTGATTGCACAATATGAATCACACCAAAACTTCTCCTGGGAATATGTTAAGATGAGGCAGGGTGCGATTTTGGTGGTTTGAAGTTCATTTGAAGTAAATAAAGACAGATCAGGGGTGTCAAACTCATTTTTAGATGGGGGGGGGGGGCCACATGGAGAAAAATCCACTCCCAAGTGGGCCGGACTGGGGAAAATCACGGTGCGATAACTTAAAAATAAAGACAACTTCAGATTGTTTTTCTTTGTTTGAAAAAAGAACAAGCACATTCTGAAAATGTACAAATCATTAATGTTTATTTTTTCTTTTTACACTTACATGTTGCCATACTTGCCAACCTTGAGACCTCATAATTCGGGAGATGGGGGGATTGGGCCGGGGGCGGGGTTAAGGGGGGAGGAGTATATTTATAACTAGAATTCACTGAAATTCAAATATTTGTTTTATATATATATATATATATATATATATATATATATATATATATATAAATATATATATATATATATATATATATATATATATATATATACATATATATATATATATATATATATATATATATATATATATATATATATATATATATACATATATATATATATATATATATATATATATATATATATATATATACATACATATATATATATATATATATATATATATATATACATATATATATTTACATATATATATATATAAATATATATATATATATATATATATATATATATATACATATATATATATACATATATATATATATATAAAACAAATACTTGACTTTCAGTGAATTCTAGCTATATATATATATATATATATATATATATATATATATATATATATATATATATATATATATATATATATATATATATATATATATATATATATATATATATATAATTATATATATATGTATGTATAAATAAAAGAAATACTTTTAGAATTAGAATTTCAGTGTGTGGGGTGGATTGGGCCGGGGGCGGAGTTAAGTGGGGAGGAGTATAATTATAGCTAGAATTCACTGAAATTCAAGTATTTCTTATATCCATCCATCATCCATCCATTTTCTATATATATATAAATATATATATATATATATATATATATATATATATATATATATATATATATATATATATATATATATATATATATATAAATATATATATATATACATAAATATATATATATGTATATATATATATATATATATATATATATATATATATATATATATATATATATATATACATAAATATATATATATGTATATATATATATATATATATATAAATATATATATATATATATATATATATATATATATATAAATATATATATATATATATATATACATATATATTTATATATATACATATATAAATGAAAGAAATACATGACTTTCAGTGAATTCTAGCTATATATATATTTATTTCATTATATATATATATATATATAAATAAAATATATACTTGAATTTCAGTGTTCATTTATTTACACATATTTATTTACGCATATACACACACATACAATTATTTATTTACACATATTTATTTACACATATTTACACATATTTATTTACACATATACACACATATTTATTTACACATATTTACACATATTTACACGTATACACACATTTATTTACACATATTTACACATATTTATTTACACATATACACACATATTTATTTACACATATACATACACATAAAATTATTTACACATATACACACACATAAAAGTCTGATCTACAAAATGTGCAGGCAGCATACCCCTTCCCCTTCCAGCTGTCCTGGATTAACTGAATTTTTTTTTTTCCAATCATTTTGGAACTTGCAAGCGTACTTCTTCTTCTTACTCGTCGTCGCCATGTCTCTTCTTCGTTCTTCTGCTTTGTCTCTGTTATGTTTTTGGACATTACTACTTGCCGTAGTTTTGAAGCAATGCATGATGGGAATCCGGATGTTGTGTGTCAGTGTATTAAACACACGCTGAGAAATAGCTCCGTGCCTGCCTACTTTATGGGTTATAGATAAACCTATGGATAACGGAGACATATATAATAGTCTCCTTTTCAGGTGAGAGAGGACGCTAAAGGCAGTGCTTTTAAGGTACGCCCCCAATATTGTTGTCTGGGTGGAAATCGGGAGAAATCCGGGAGAATGGTTGCCCTGGGAGATTTTCGGGAGGGGCACTGAAATTCGGGAGTCTCCTGGGAAAATCGTGAGGGTTGGCAAGTATACATGTTGCGGTTAATAGTATTCTATCTTTATTTTTTGTGTGTATGCTTCACTAATGAGAGTATTTGGTGAACATCGTTTTGTCCTACTAATTTTGGCGGTTCTTGAACTCGCCATAGTGTGGACTGTGAGGCAACAGTTTGTTTACGTGTAAAATGTTCCACTCCTTCTTTGTTTCATTTTGTCCACCAATAGTTTTATGCTGTGCGTGAATGCACAAAAGTGCGCTTTTTTAATGTTATTGACTTGTATATTTGTCAGTGCATGACTGCAAACTAATCAATGCTAACATGCTATTTAGGCTAGCTGTATGTACATATTGCATCATTATGCCTCATTTGTAGCTATATTTGAGCTCATTTAATATCCTTTACTTTTTGGGGACGACGACGTGGCTGATGAGAGTATTTGGTGAACATCGTTTTGTCCTACTAATTTTGGCGGTGCTTGAACTCGCCATAGTGTGGACTGTGACGCAACAGTTTGTTTACATGTAATATGTTCCACTCCTTCTTTGTCTCATTTTGTCCATCAAAAGTTTTATGCTGTGCGTGAATGCACAAAAGTGCGCTTTTTTAATGTTATTGACTTGTATATTTTTCAGTGCATGACTGCAAACTAATCAATGCTAACATGCTATTTAGGCTAGCTGTATGTACATATTGCATCATTATGCCTCATTTGTAGCTATATTTGAGCTAATTTAATATCCTTTACTTTTTTGGGGGACGGCGTGGCGGATGAGAATACTTGGTGAACATCGTTTTGTCCTTCTAATTTTGGTGGTTCGTGAACTCGCCATAGTGTGGACTGTGTTTGTTTACATGTAATATGTTCCACTCCTTCTTTGTCTCATTTTGTCCATCAAAAGTTTTATGCTGTGCGTGAATGCACAAAAGTGCGCTTTTTTAATGTTATTGACTTGTATATTTGTCAGTGCATGACTGCAAACTAATCAATGCTAACATGCTATTTAGGCTAACTGTATGTACATATTGCATCATTATGCCTCATTTGTAGCTATATTTGAGCTCATTTAATATCCTTTACTTTTTGGGGGGACGACGTGGCTTATGAGAGTATTTGGTGAACATCGTTTTGTCCTACTAATTTTGGCGGTTCTTGAACTCGCCATAGTGTGGACTGTGACGCAACAGTTTGTTTACGTGTAAAATGTTCCACTCCTTCTTTGTCTCATTTTGTCCATCAAAAGTTTTATGCTGTGCGTGAATGCACAAAAGTGCGCTTTTTTAATGTTATTGACTTGTATATTTGTCAGTGCATGACTGCAAACTAATCAATGCTAACATGCTATTTAGGCTAGCTGTATGTACATATTGCATCATTATGCCTCATTTGTAGCTATATTTGAGCTAATTTAATATCCTTTACTTTTTTGGGGGACGGCGTGGCGGATGAGAGTACTTGGTGAACATCGTTTTGTCCTTCTAATTTTGGTGGTTCTTGAACTCGCCATAGTGTGGACTGTGTTTGTTTACGTGTAAGATGTTCCACTCCTTCTTTGTTTCATTTTGTCCATCAAAAGTTTTATGCTGTGCATGAATGCACAAAGGTGCGCTTTTTTGATGTTATTGACTTGTATATTGGTCAGGGCATGACTGCAAACTAATCAATGCTAACATGCTATTTAGACTAACTGTATGCACATATGGCATCATTATGCCTCATTTGTAGCTATATTTGAGCTAATTTAATATCCTTTACTTTTTTGAGGGACGGCGTGGCGCTGTTGGGTGGCCGTGCCAGCAACCTGAAGGTTCCCTGGTTCAATCCCCAGCTTCTACCAACCTAGTCACGTCCGTTGTGTCCTTGAGCAAGACACTTCACCTTTGCTCCTGATGGGTTGTGGTTAGCACCTTGCATGGCAGCTCCCGCCATCAGTGTGTGAATGTTTGTGTGAATGGGTGAATGTGGAAATAGTGTCAAAGCGCTTTGAGTACCTTAAAGGTAGAAAAGCGCTATATAAGTATAACCCATATATACACGAATAACCCATTTATTTGTCGTTAATTATACTTTCTGAATAAATTATGTAATCATGTTCATTATTTGTGTTAATTTTCAATCCATCAAGATAAAAAAATAATATCAAAATCAAATTACAGGATGTTATTTATGTAGTTTGATCATTTTCCTCGACTGGTGCTCTAACATGTGTTTTTTTATTTTATTTTTTACATATGTAGCATAATCTACAAAGATACAAAGAATTGCTATTGCGACATCTAGTGGACACATTTAGAAAAGCAGTTTCTTTCATTCAAAAATGTCAGCTAATTTTTATACTTCCACTAGATGTACACCTCTATCAACACATCCGCTCTTACAGAGATAATCATACTTTTTAATGCTATAGCTGTGGTTCTCAAAGTTTTTTCACCAAGAACAACACCACCTCAGGAAAAAAAAGGCTCTCCAAGTACCACCATAATAATACAGTAGCATAGTAGGCCTAAGTCGGGCATCAGCAACCCGCGGCTCTCAAACCGCATGCGGCTCTTTGGTGCCGCTCTACTGGCTCCCTGGAGCATTGAAAATGGAAAAAGATGGGGAAAAAAATCATATTTTTGTTTTAGTATGTGTTTTAGTATGACAAACATGACACAAACCTTCCCAATTGTTATAAAGCCCACTGTTTAATATGTTTGTGTGTATGCTTCACAGATGAGAGTATTTGGTGAACATCGTTTTGTCCTACTAACTTTGGCGGTTCTTGAACTCACCATAGTGTGGACTGTGGCGCAACAGTTTGTTTACATGTAAAATCTTCCACTCCTTCTTTGTCTCATTTTGTCCACCAAACGTCTTATGCTGTGCGTGAATGCACAAAGGTGCGCTTTGTTGATGTTATTGACTTGTTGGAGTGCTAATCAGGAATATTTGGTCAGTGCTTGACTGCAAGCTAATCGATGCTAACATGCTATTTAGGCTAGCTGTATGTATTGCATCAATATGCCTCGTTTGTAGGTATATTTGAGCTCATTTAATATCCTTTACTTTTATCCTCTGTGTATTTAATTTATATTTGCATATCTCATGACACATTATCTGTATGTAATATTGGCTGCATTTCTCATAGTTGTTTGTTTGCCATGTTGTTCCAGACCACAGCAAACATTACACAGCTTGCCAAAGATCATAATAAATCTTTTAAAATAAGACAGTCTGCCGTTTCCTTTAACTTGGACACACACATCTATACCTTTGGCCATTAAAAGCCAGACATTTCCAGGAGTTATCTCACCCTCGGAGAAGCCTCTGATTTACTAATGTTTTCTAGTGTTGTAAAAATGTGTAGAATAAATATAACATTTCAACATTTCTGTCAACGAAGATTTGCTTCAGCCTGTGACACATAGTCATTTTGATAGTAGGCTAATATAGCTAACATAGACACTTACGTTGTCTGTTGCCTTCATTATAAGACTTATATTCGGCTTTTCATTTTTTGCGGCTCCAGACAGATTAGTTTTTTGTATTTTTGGTCCAATATGACTCTTTCAACATTTCGGGTTGCCGACCCCTGGCCTAAGTATTCATTATAAACAAGGCCAAGGTTTTATTTAACAACCATATTTATTATTTTGGCCATTGTAACATCACACACAGTTCAAACAGTAACACTGTGTTTAAAATATAGGAAAATAAAACACTGTACTTTGAACAAGTGATTTTTTGGCGTACCCATTGTGGTACACATACCACAGTGTGAAAATCACTGCTATAGGAGATGAAAAAAAACATCTTAACATTTACGCCATTTTTTTTTTAAATAACTTACACATTTAAGCCCCGGTATAACGCTCCTGATATTATATTATGCATAAGTACCTAATGTTGTGGCTTTTAGTGTGAGTTTTTGTACATTTGGGAAATTTCCCCACCTAATTTAGTTGGGTATCCAAAGTCTGGCATGCACTTATTTTTTATTGAACCCCGGCATAGGCCGACAAATTAAATACATTATTTATTGATCGGATATATTATTATATATCACAATATCGGTTTGCTTTGTCATCATATAACACAACATAGAATGTATCAATATCTGTTCCTCAAATAGTTTAGCATATCTAGACCATTGGTCATTGCATCGATTTTTATTTTGTACAAAATGTATCAAAGCGGTACGGAGCCCCTAAAAGGACATGGGGGAATTTTTTTTTTTTAGACGTGTATCTCTTGAGATACACGTCTAAAAAAAAAAAAAAAAAAAAAATTTTTTTTTTTTTAAATGTATTTAAAAAAAAAACAATTTATAAAAAGTTTCGCACAAGATAGTTTCTTGTGCGCAAGAGATACATGTCTAAAAAAATTACAAAATAAAATGAAATTATTTTTTAAAAAAAATCCCCCATGTCCCTTTAGGCCAGTGGTGTTCTGCATCCTGAATTTTTTTTCTGGGTGAAATGTTGGATGGAAAATGTTCAGACACCCCTGACCTAAACATTTTGGTTTATTTATTTGTTATTTATTTTTTTCTTCAGATATGCTTTACAAGTTGTATTAAGGCACGTCACACAATTCAACGTGTCAGAGAAAGAGTAGGAACAAACAAAACGTATCTAATTCTATCCCTATCCATTCATTTTCTAAATAAAGAAAAAACATGTATGGCTCTTATCCAGGGATTCTGATAATAAATATTTTAATATCTCTTATAAGGCACATTTAAAATTAAATAATACATGGATTAATGGTCATGCATAATATACACGTCATATGCATTTAAAGGAGTTCCTACTGTACATGTGTCTCTTAGGAATTTTAAAGTGGAGATCTGAAGGTTTATGGCACTGTTTTGCAGAGCTTTAAATCAACTTTGTGCAGTCTTAAACTCCCTAAACAATCCAAGAACTCTAAAGAAAAAAAAAGGACACAAAGTGCACATAGTATAAATGACATTTGATGTAAAACGACGGGTTCAAAATGTGACATTTACATACATTTTTTATGAATTAACAAAAAAGGAGCTTCTTTAAAAATGTAGTTGTTATAGGGTCAGTTTGATGTGGCTAATTCTTTTACAACTAAGTAACACCTTCCAGTAATTTCCTGTCTTTGTCAATAAAGGAAGTAAGACAACAATAGACACAAATGACTTGTTTGTTTTTATTCTCTCGACCTGAAGGGCAAACATTGTTCTATTGTGGAATCCAGACATCTAAAAGTTTTCAGTAAATCAGTTTCTGAATTAACCACCATTAACCAAAAAAACCCCGAAAATTTTGTCCTACTGATATTTGAGACCAATGAAAACTATTATGCGTAAGTATTTTTTTAAAGGATGCTATAAGAATAATGGAGATTGCTCTAGTCAGACAATACAATAAATCATGAGTTTAAATTGATTTAGCCTCAACTATTTTTAAGTTTGTTAGTGTGACTGCGGTATGCACATAATGACAGAGTTCATGGACTTGAACGTGGAATGTAATTATGGTTGAAAAGAGAAATTTCTGGAATTGTGTGAACTGTGAGAAAGTGGCTTCCGAGATGTGACTTCTTATATTAAGCTACATTACAATATTATACATTTTTATACATTTCTTCACCACTAAAACCTAAAAAAAAAAACCACAATAACAAATATGCAATTGTACCTTGGTTTCTGTAGCCCCGCTTTTTCGTATATGATTCAGTTTTCTCTAAAATGTTTGACAAAATCTTGTCCGGGTTTTCATATACCAACTAAATATTGGAGATTACAAACCCGCATAGCATTCTGTGGAATCGAGTGCAAAAACAAAGCATCTCAGGTGTTGGTAATTCAGTCTCTGTGGTGTTTTTTTTAAATAGAGCACTGCAAAATAACCTTTGTTCCAAAGAAAGTTGTGAGTGCCAGCACTTTGTCCTTTTCTACAAACTTTTCCTGGAGTTCAATAGCATTTTTCACCTTCTTTCTCAAAGGTGGCGTCTGAGATACTCTCACCTCCACCCTCTCTCTCTGCTCATTGCAATCTTTGCATACAAGTGTCGTTAGTAAAATGTTAAAATTAGGGACGTCCCAATCAAGATTCTTGGCCTCCAACCCTTACCCAATTTTTGTGGCCTCAGATCCGATTTAGAGTCCCGATTTGACACTTTGACAATAAATTATAGAAGTGAAAATGTTCTCAAGCAATAAATACAATAACACAATTGGGTATAAAAGCAGCTTCCATGAAATACTCAGTCATTCACAAACAAGGATGGGGTGAGGGTCACCACTTTGTGAAAAAATGCGTGAGCAAATTGTCCAACAGTTAAATCATTTCACAACATTTCTCAACCAGCTATTGCAAGGAATTTAGGGATTTCACCATCTACGGTCTGTAATATCATCAAAAGGTTCGGAAAATCTGGAGAAATCACTGCGCGTAAGCGATGATATTATGGACCTTCGATCCCTCAGACGGTACTGCATCAAAAAGCGACATCAGTGTGTAAAGGATATCACCACATGGGCTCAGGAACACTTCAGAAAACCACTGTCAGTAACTACAGTTTGTCGCTACATCTGTAAGTGACAGTTAAAACTCTACTATGCAAAGCCATTTACAAACCCCGTTTCCATATGTGTTGGGAAATTGTGTTAGATGTAAATATAAACGGAATACAATGATTTGCAAATCATTTTCAACCCATATTCAGTTGAATATGCTACAAAGACAACATATTTGATGTCCAAACTGATAAACAAATAATCATTAACTTTAGAATTTGATGCCAGCAACACGTGACAAAGAAGTTGGGAAAGGTGGCAATAAATACTGATAAAGTTGAGGAATGCTCATCAAACACTTATTTGGAACATCCCACAGGTGAACAGGCAAATTGGGAACAGGTGGGTGCCATGATTGGGTATAAAAGCAGCTTCCGTGAAATGCTCAGTCATTCACAAACAAGGATGGGGCGAGGGTCGCCACTTTGTGAACAAATGCGTGAGCAAATTGTCCAACAGTTAAAGAACAACATTTCTCAACCAGCTATTGCAAGGAATTTAGGGATTTCACCATCTACGGGGTGTAATTTCATCAAAAGGTTCAGAGAATCTGGAGAAATCACTCCAAGTAAGCGATTATATTATGGACCTTCGATCCCTCAGACGGTACTGCATCAAAAAGCCATATCAGTGTGTAAAGGATATCACCACATGGGCTCAGGAACACTTCATAGAACCACTGTCAGTAACCACAGTTTGTCGCTACATCTGTAAGTGCAAGTTAAAACTCTACTATGCAAAGCCAAAGCCATTTGATCAACAACACCCAGAGACGCCACTAGCTTCGCTGGGCCCAAGCTCATCTAAGATGGACTGATGCAAAGTGTGAAAGTGTTCTGTGGTCTGAACTTAAGAATGGGAAATAATTCCACCTGAAAAGCTTCAAAAATTGGTCTCCTCAGTTCCCAAACTTTTACTGAGTGTTGTTAAAAGGAAAGGCCATGTAACACAATGGTAAAAATGCCCCTGTGCCCACTTTTTTGCAATGTGTTGCTGCCATTAAATTCTAAGTTAATGATTATTTACAAAAAAAAAAACGTTTTTCAGTTCGAACATTAAATATCTTGTCTATGCAGTCTATTCAATTGAATATACACTACCGTTCAAAAATTTGGGGTCACATTGAAATGTCCTTATTTTTGAAGGAAAAGCACTGTACTTTTCAATGAAGATAACTTTAAACTAGTCTTAACTTTAAAGAAATACACTCTATACATTGCTAATGTGGTAAATGACTATTCTAGCTGCAAATGTCTGGTTTTTGGTGCAATATCTACATAGGTGTATAGAGGCCCATTTCCAGCAACTATCACTCCAGTGTTCTAATGGTACAATGTGTTTGCTCATTGGCTCAGAAGGCTAATTGATGATTAGAAAACCCTTGTGCAATCATGTTCACACATCTGAAAACAGTTTAGCTCGTTACAGAAGCTACAAAACTGACCTTCCTTTGAGCAGATTGAGTTTCTGGAGCATCACATTTGTGGGGTCAATTAAACGCTCAAAATGGCCAGAAAAAGAGAACTTTCATCTGAAACTCGACAGTCTATTCTTGTTCTTAGAAATGAAGGCTATTCCACAAAATTGTTTGGGTGACCCCAAACTTTTGAACGGTAGTGTAAGTTGAAAAGGATTTGCAAATCATTGTATTCTGTTTTTATTTATTATTGCCAACTGGTTTTGTGTTTTGAACTATTCAATTTTGAATGTCCGACTAATGTTGCAATTCAGATGAAATTTGTGGTACTGAATGTGCAATACAACTCTTTTTTTTTTCAACAAAACAATGTGGCTAGTGCACAATAACTAAACAAAAGCAAAAATGACTTTTGGTTCCCAATTAAGTCGTTTGGATTTAATTTTCAAAGCCTTCCTGCATCCAGATATGTACTTTCTGAATTTGTAAACAACAAAAACGACCAGAAAAAAGATTTGTAATAACAATAACAAGAAAAACAAAAAATAGCGATTCATCACTTTAGTATCATTTATATACTGACGGTATTGATATCATCTGGCTCGATCACACCTGTTTTACATTGAAAATGTATCAGTCAGCTTCTTAGCCACTCCTTCTCCTCTAGTTCTCCAGTGGTAATGAAACTTGGAAGACATTGATGAATGGATGGGGGTGTGGGGGATTAGAATCAAAATAGTTTTTATTGCCATTGTTTGAGAACGGGTTCACAAACTAGGAATTTTTCTTGGTGCAATTGTGCAACATAAAACACATATAACACAGATTTGGTAATAAAAAGAGCTCTACCTGAGCTATCAGATATTGTTATAGACTTAGTATCTTAGAATCAGCTTCGCACTGTGGATAGACGACCTGTTAGTTTCAACTTGTTCTAAAATTAGAGCCTCTGTTCTGCCAAGACACACACCCTCCTGTCCTGGAATTCATGCAACTCCTGCATGTGTGTAACAAGGAATCAGGAAATGTAATCGTGTCTCCCTGAGCGTGCATACCCTTTCATGTGAGTACAAATCTTTGGTCATGTAGCCACAGCTGCAATAAATGTTTGCTCGGATCAGTTAAAAAAAAAGCAAATATCAGGCCTGATCCAATTTCAAAGTCCGGATTGGGACGTCTCTAGTAAAAATGATGTTCGTTCATCCATTTCATCCCTCATTTACAGGCGTTGTCAAAAGTTTACATAGACTTGTAAAGAACATAATGTCATGGCTGTCTTGAGTTTCCAATCATTTCTACAACTCTTATTTTTTTGTGATAGAGTGATTGGAGCACATACTTGTTGGTCACAAAAAACATTGATGAAGTTTGGTTCTTTTATGAATGTATTATGGGTAGGGATGTCCAATAATGGCTTTTTGCCAATATCCGATTTTGTCCAACTCTTTAATTACCGATACCGATGTCAACCGATACCGATATCAACCGATACCGATATATACAGTCGTGGAATTAACACATTATTATGCCTAATTTGGACAACCAGGTATGGTGAAGATAAGGTACTTTAAAAAAAAAATTATAAAATAAAATAAGATAAATAAATTAAAAAAAAATTCTTGAATAAAAAAGAAAGTAAAACAATATAAAAACAGTTACATAGAAATGAGTAAAATTAACTGTTAAAGGTTAGTACAATTAGTGGACCAGCACAATCATGTGTGCTTACGGACTGTATCCCTTGCAGACTGTATTGATATATATTGATATATAATGTAGGAACCAGAATATTAATAACAAAAAGAAACAACCCTTTTGTGTGAATGAGTGTAAATGGGGGAGGAAGGTTTTTTGGGTTGGTGCACTAATTGTAAGTGTATCTTGTGTTTTTTATGTTGATGTAATTAAAAACAAACAAAAAAAAAGAAAAAAAAAAGAAAGAAACGATACCGATAATAAAAAAAACGATACCGATCATTTCCGATATTACATTTTTCACGCATTTATCGGCCGATATTATCGGCAGGCCGATATTATCAGACATCTCTAATTATGGGTCTACTGAAAATGTGACCAAATCTGCCGGGCAGTGGCATCTTTCTGTGGCAGCATCAGAGAAAGTTGTACTTGTAAACAAACTACACTGCAAAAACTGAAATCTAAGTAAGATTAAACACCTCAAATAAGGGTGATATTTGCTTCTTATCTGTCTGATAAGATCATTCTTCTCACTAAGCAGATTTTTATGTTGGAGTGTTTTACTTGTTTTAAGGGGTTTGGTCCTAAATTGTTTTAAGGGGTTTGGTCCTAAATGATCTCAGTAAGATATTACATCTTGTTGCTGAGATTTGATGACCTATATTGAGTAAAACATGCTTGAAACTAGAATATCAACTGTTGCAAAGCTGTGTCATCAACACTCACAAGTATAAAATTGCTTTTTTTAAAGTAATCATTTCTTATTTCAAGCATGAAAAAAAAATCATGACTTTGACACAATTGTGTCTCTTATTAAAAACAGATGACAGCCAAATGAACTTTGCTGTTTTATTTTCAATGAAAGAAGAGAAAACACATACTCATATAGTAGTACAGTTGTTATTAGTGAGAATATACTTATTTGAAGGTATTTTTGGGTTCATTGAGGTTAGCTAATTTGACTTGTTTTGGAAAGTCTTGACAAGCCAAATTTTCTTGTTCTATTGGCAGATCATTTTGCTTAGTTCAAATAAAATACCCCTCATTTTTGTATTTTTTCCCCTTGTTTTTGCACACTGACTTTTTGCAGTGTACAGTGAGTTCAAGGACCGCCAAAATGAGTAGGACAAAACGGCGCTCGCCAACTACTCTCATCAGTGACGCATGTTTAACATAAACAGTGGGATTGCTAACAATTACGAAGGTTTGTGTCATGCTTGTCCTCCTAAAGAAACCATATTAAAACAAAAAATATATTTTTCCCTAAAAATGCCGCATGTGGCTCTGGAGCCGCGGGTTGCAGACCCCTGGGGGTAAGGCTTTAGCACACTGCGACCAACAGTACAAGTGTTGATTTGTAGAATGAAATAATTGCTGGCTTTTATTGGCCCAATAACACAAAATAATTCATACCGGAATGTGCAACTTCATAGTAACATCAGTCCCAATTCTTACACACTGCAAAAACTGAAATCTAAGTAAGATTAAATATCTCAAATAAGGGTGATATTTGCTTATTTTCTGTCTGATAAGATAATTCTTCTCACTAAGCAGATTTTTATGTTAGAGTGTTTTACTTGTTTTAAGGGGTTTGGTCCTAAATGATCTCAGTAAGATATTACAGCTTGTTGCTGAGATTTGATGACCTATATTGAGTAAAACATGCTTGAAACTAGAATATCAATTGTTGCAAAGCTGTGTCATCAACACTCACAAGTATAACATTGCTTTTTTTAAAGTAATCATTTCTTTTTTAAAGCATTACAAACAATCATGACTTTGACACAATTGTGTCTCATATTAAAAACAGATGACAGCTGTTTTATTTTCAATGAAACAAGAGAAAACACGTACTCATATAGTAGTGAACTTGTTATTAGTGAGAATATACTTATTTTAAGGTATTTTTGGGTTCATTGAGGTTAGCTAATTTGACTTGTTTTGGAAAGTCTTGACAAGCCAAATGTTCTTGTTCTATTGGCAGATAATTTTGCTTAGTTCAAATAAAAAAACAACTAATTTTTGTATTTTTTTCCCTTGTCTTTGAACACTGACTTTTTGCAGTGTACAGTGAGTTCAAGGACCGCCAAAATGAGTAGGACAAAACGGCGCTCGCCAACTACTCTCATCAGTGACGCATGTTTAACATAAACAGTGGGATTGCTAACATTTACGAAGGTTTGTGTCATGTTTGTCCTCCTAAAGAAACCATATTAAAACAACAAATATATTTTTCCCTAAAAATGCCGCATGTGGCTCTGGAGCCGCGGGTTGCAGACCCCCGGGGTAAGGCTTTAGCACAGTGGTCCCCAACCTTTTTGTAGCTGCGGACCGGTCAACGCTTGAAAATTTGTCCCATGGACATGCACAAGAAATTAAAAAAAAAAAAAAAAAAAAAAAAAAAAAAAGTTCATAAAGAAATACAATCATGTGTGCTTACGGACTGTATACCTGCAGACTGTATTGATTTTTATTGATATATAATGTATATATTGTGTTTTTTATGTTGATTTAATAAAAAATAAAAAATAAAAATAAAAATATATATTATTATAATTTTTTTTTACATTTCTTGTGCTGCCCGCTACCAACCGGTCCGCAGACCGGTGGTTGGGGAGCACTGCTTTAGCACCCCGCGACCAACAGTACAAGTGTTGATTTGTAGAATGAAATCATTGCTGGCTTTTATTGGCCCAATAACACAAAACAATTCATACTGTAATGTGCAACTTCATAGTAACATCAGTCCCAATTCCTACAACTGTTAGAAATGAAATAGTGCGTATCGTTGCTTTGACTATCTCCATTAAGAGGTGCTTTTTTTTGTCAGTCGGACCAGCCTGGCGTGTCACATGAACACGCCTTGTGCTTTGTGTGTGTGTGTTTATGAGAGATCCTCCAGACCTTGTAAAAAAAGTTTGCAACCTAAAGATTTATCCTCTGGTCTTCGTCGGCTATGAAATCCTCATCACATGGAGCAGCAAACGTCTTAAGTGCATTTTTATAAGAGTACCTAAAGTGCTCGAAGAGGCATCTCAGCAATGTGTACGTGCTCATTGAGAAACCTGGCACCAGTGGGCCTGGATGGTTTAAGCAACGGTGTGTCTTAATGCTTGCATTTCAGCTGTTGAGGGGCTCAGAATGAACATGTGGTCATTGTACACGACGTAATACTCACTCCTATGCAGAGCGCAACATGTGCCGCACAGACCTCTCTCATCCAGCTGCTGGCGCTTTAAGAGGGTCGGTCTCAACTTGAGTTACGGCGGTCACCACATGCAGAATCTAATAAGATGCAAGACAAGAATTGGAGAACAAAAATAATTACACTGCCAGAGAGGTTTTCATTAAGGCTATCCAAGGTAAATCCCACCTAACCTTATCCTTGTCCACACACACACAATGGTCGTTTAAGACCCCCCTCCCGCCCCTCCGTCCGCCGGCGCAAAGCGACCTAGTACGCATGCGTGGAACATGCGCACGTCATAGTCACCTCCAGTGTTGCTTTGTGTGCATTTTCTTAAATGTAACTTATCTGAACAATATCCAGTGTTGTGGTATTTTAATTAACTGGAATCCAGTTTGCTGTGGGGCCCTATTGTAGTGAATCACACCTGAGACATCATAAATTAATCAAATCTTTAATGGACACGTGAAAGTAAACCATGTGATAAAGATAATCGATCTAGGGATCTAGATATCTGGTCAGGACACTCCTCACTCTTTTACCTTCGCCTTCATTGTCTATTCGTTTTTGGTGACTTTATACACTCTGGACCTAGACGTTGAGTCCGCGACATACATGGCGGACAATAACTGATACAGTCTGCTTTGCCGGTCCAAAAGAATTCGCCGTTTTCCATAGTCTTCCCTCGACGGCCAGGTAATACAAAGCACACGCTACTTTTTCATCACATCCACGGGAGCTCACATTCTTGTTGTCTCTCCTTCGACGAATGGACTAAGTTTTTCGGTAAGTAGAATCACAGCTGACCCGGACATTCAAAAGTTCTCTTGCCGTCTGAGATGGGTTGTATCCCAAATAGCTGCAATCGCGCGTTTTATTCTCTTAAGGCAGTGGTTCTTAACCCGGGTTCGAGCGTACCCTAGGGGTTCGGCGGAGCCTCCGCCGTGGAGGTCAAGACACCCCCGACTCATCGTGTAAATAAAAACTTCTCCCTCTCGGCGTATTGTGGGATATTTGAGTCCTGGGCATGATTTAAAGTGCATCCGGCAGTGGAGGCTCCTCTATGGGGTCTTGGGGCGCTAGGAGCGTAACCCCTTTCCTACTATTACCCCAGGTGGCCCTTGGAAAAGGCCTAGTACCTGACTGCCCCCTAGCCAGGGATACGGTGAAAACCTCAACGGCAGAGCAGGCGGAAGACGGTTGATTTAAGAACTACTACAACAGCTGCGATGGCGGAAGAGGCTGCAGCAGAAAAGGGTCCCCAGTCGTCTTGGACTCCATGCCACTGGACCCTGACCCGTTAAACTAAGTCACGCACAGGCATCCTCCATAAAGGGATACCCCCCTACCAGGAGGCTCGTCATACTCGTTCGAGTGACCACCGATGATATTATGGATACCCCCAAAGAATGTTCCCTCTAATTTTCCATCTGATTTGCAGATGTGTAATTTCTTGTGAGTTCATTCACTGTGTTGGTTTTGTTCTTTGAAAAAGGTGATGTTCATGCACGTTTCATTTTGTGCTCCAGTAAAAAAACATATAACTTTGTATTGAATTTGAAAAAAACTAACATTTTGTTTTTCACTAAAGAAGGGTTTGGTGAATGCGCATATGAAACTGGTGGGGTTCGGTACTTCCAACAAGGTTAAGAACCACTGTCTTAAGGTATTCATGTGTGATTTCCACAAGCGTCTGTACAGACGGAAGGAGAAACACGGGCATGTCTGGATGACTCGCCTCCATATTTCCAGTGGTTAGCTCTGAGTCACGAAACCGCTTAATTATGAAGCTGGCTGTGGCGCGTTCTTTCTGACGTTACTTCCTGTGTGGGGCGCGGTCTTTTTAGCGTCCCTTCCTCTCCGAACTCAGTTTGTAAACGATCAATGAGTCCATACAAAGCTAAGAGCCGTAGATTTTAGAAATAGACGGCGCACTTACCTGTGTAAAAAGTTATCCAAGGGAGGGGACCTTAAACGATCAATCAATCAATCAATGTTTATTTATATAGCCCTAAATCATAAGTGTCTCAAAGGGCTACGATGAATTAGTGTGGCCGAAACGAGGCTTTGGCTAAATAATTATTTGTTTAAGGGGTTATCCGGTTTAGTGTAGACATAGCCTAAGATACAGTCTACGTCTACCATTTCAAAAGTCACTTTCAATCATAAGCATTTCGTAAAAAGTTAACATTTTTCGGAAAGTTCGTCAAAGCCCAACACTTTATGCTCGATTCAACGTAAGAGTGCCTCGACTTTTGAGTGTGTTGAGATAAGAGCTGTCTCAGCTATTTGTTATTCTTTAAGTTGCTAGCAAGCATTATAGTTGAAAACATCCCCGCCATTAGCTGGCGTAGAAAATGTCACAAGAAACCCCGTAAGGTCCGCTCAAAACATCTTTGCTTACTACACTGCAAAAAGTCAGTGTTCAAAAACAAGAAAAAAAAATACAAAAATGAGGGGTATTTTACTTGAATTAAGGAAAATTATCTGCCAATAGAACAAAAAAATTTGGCTTGTCAAGACTTTCCAAAACAAGTAAAGTTAGCTAACCTCAATGAACCCAAAAAATACCTTAAAATAAGTATATTCTCACTAATAACAAGTGCACTTTTCTTGGTAGAAAAAAAACATGAGACCTTTTTGCTCAATATGTGGAAAAATATTCTTAAATTAAGTAAATGCTTGTGCCATTATCTTGACATAGTGATATGCGCTTGGCATCATGATTTTTTTTTTCATGTTTGAAGTAAGAAATTATTACTTTAAAAAAGTAGTTTTATACTTGTGAGTGTTGATGACACAGCTTTGCAACAGTTGATATTCTAGTTTCAAGCATGTTTTACTCAATATAGGTCATCAAATCTCAGCAACAAGCTGTAATATCTTACTGAGATCATTTAGGACCAAAACCCTTAAAACAAGTAAAACACTCTAACATAAAATCTGCTTAGTGAGAAAAATTATCTTATCAGACAGAAAATAAGCAAATATCACCCTTATTTGAGATATTTCATCTTACTTAGATTTCAGTTTTTGCAGTGTAGCTTATTAGCTTATAGTCGGAGATCGACATAACTTTGTTTTCCAATCTTGGTCATGGAAGTGAGCGCGTGTGAATGACAATGTTGAGAAGAAGACATGGATGATGTTCATTGAATTAAAGTCAGAAAGAAAGAAAGAATATGACCGAGTGTGTCGCCCTTTTGGCGAAGCAATTCGAGTAAATCACTGCCAGTCTGCAGTGATTTTGTCCTTTTAACTTTGGCGGTTCTTGAACTCATCATAGTGTGGACTGTGACGCAACAGTATGTTTTCATGTAAAATCTTCCACTCCTTCTTTGTCTCATTTTGTCCACCAAAAGTTGTATACTGTGCGTGAATGCACAAAGGTGCGCTTTGTTGAAGTTATTGACTTGTTGAAGTGCTAATCAGGCATATTTGGTCAGTGCATGACTGCAAGCTAATCAATGCTAACATGCTATTTAGGCTAGCTGTATGTACATATTGCATGATTATGCCTCATTTGTAGGTATATTTGAGCTCATTTAATATCCTTTACTCGTATCCTCTTAGTACAGTGGTTCTTAACCTGGGTTCGATCGAACCCTAGGGGTTCGGTGAGTCGGGCTCAGGGGTTCGGCGGAGGTCAAGACACACCCGACTCATCGTGTAAATGAAAACTTCTCCTTATCATCGTATTATGGATACGGCAACAGCTGACGTATTTGCAGGTGTGTAATTTGTTGTGAGTTTATGCACCGTGTTGGTTTTGTTGTTTGAACAAGGTGATGTTCATGCACAGTTCATTTTGTGCACCAGTAATAAAACATGGTAACACTTTAGTATGGGGAACATTTTCATCATTAATTAGTTGCTTATTAACATGCAAATTAGTAACATATTGGCTCTTAACTAGTAATTATTAAGTACTTATTAATGCCTTATTCGGCATGGCCTTATTATAACCCTAACCCTCTAACCCTGGCCCTAACCCTAACCCTAACCCTAACCAAATAACTCTAAATTAAGTCTTTGTTACTTAGAATATGTTTCCCATACTAAAGTGTTACCAAAAACATATAACTTTGTCTTGAATTTGAAAAAAAACAGCATTTTATTTTTCACAAAAGAAGGGTTCGGTGAATGCGCATATGAAACTGGTGGGGTTCGGTACCTCCAGCAAGGCTAAGAACCACTGTCTTAGTATACAAGTCTCATGACACATTATCTGTACGTAATATTGGCTGCATTTCTGGTAGTTGTTTGTGTGCCATGTTGTTCCAGACCACAGCAAACATTACCTAGCTTGCCAAAGTTTGTAATAAATATATTAAAAGAAGACAGCCTGGTGTTTCCTTTAACTTGGACACACACATCTATACCTTTGGCCATTAAAAGCCAGTCATTTCCAGGAGTTATCTCACCTTCTGAGTAGCCTCTGATTTACTAATGCAGGGGTCACCAACGCGGTGCCCGCGGGCACCAGGTAGCCCGTAAGGACCAGATGAGTAGCCCGCTGGCCTGTTCTAAAAATAGCTCAAATAGCAGCACTTACCAGTGAGCTGCCTCTATTTATTAAATGTTATTTATTTACTTGCATGTTGGTCTCGCTTTGCCCGACATTTTTAATTCTAAGAGAGACAAAACTCAAATAGAATTTGAATATCCAAGAAAATATTTTAAAGACTTGGTCTTCTCTTGTTTAAATAAATTCATTAATTTTTTTACTTTGCTCCTTATAACTTTCAGAAAGACAATTTTAGAGAAAAAATACAACCTTAAAAATGATTTTAGGATTTTTAAACACATATACCTTTTTACTTTTTAAATTCCTTCCTCTTCTTTCCTGACAATTTAAATCAATGTTCAAGTAAATTTTTTTATTTTTATTGTAAAGAATAATAAATACATTTTAATTTAATTCTTCATTTTAGCTTCTGTTTTTTCGACGAAGAATATTTGTGAAATATTTCTTCAAACTTATTATGATTAAAATTCAAAAAAATTATTCTGGGAAATGTAGAAAATCTATAGAATCAAATTTAAATCTTATTCCAAAGTCTTTTGAATTTCTTTTAAAATTTTTGTTCTGGAAAATCTAGAAGAAATAATGATTTGTCTTTGTTAGAAATATAGCTCGGTCCAATTTGTTATATATTCTAACAAAGTGCAGATTTGATTTTAACCTATTTAAAACATGTCATCAAAATTCTAATATTAAATTACTAATGATGTTCCATAAATTATTTTTTTAGTTTTTTAAAAAAGATTCGAATTAGCTAGTTTTACTCTTCTTTTTTTGGTTGAATTTTGAATTTTAAAGAGTTGAAATTGAAGATAAACTATGTTTCAAAATTTAATTGTCATTTTTTTCGTGTTTTCTCCTCTTTTAAACCGTTCAATTAAGTGTAAATATCATTAATTATTAATAATAACATAGAGTTAAAGGTAAATTGAGCAAATTGGCTATTCCTGGCAATTTATTTAAGTGTGTATCAAACTGGTAGCCCTTCGCATTAATCAGTACCCAAAAAGTAGCTCTTGGTTTCAAAAAGGTTGGTGACCCCTGTACTAATGGTTTCTAATGTTGTAAAAATGTGTAGAATAAATAATACATTTCAACATTTCTGTCAACGAATATTTGCTTCAGCCTGTGACACACAGTCATTTTGATAGTAGGCTATTATAGCTAATATAGACACTTACATCATGTGTTGCCTTCATTATAAGACTTATATATGGCTTTTCTTTTTTGCGCCTCCAGATTTGTTTTTTATATTGTTGGTCCAATATGGCTCTTTCGACATTTTGGGTCGCCGACCCCTCTAACGTGTTGTACTGTGTGATGCTGGCGACCCCGCATCTCCGCAAATAGACAAAGACACTTCATGACTGACAAAAGGATTCAATTCCCCTGTGACACAAAGACCAATAAAACCGATTCAAAGTGAAAGCTCTTGAAGCCCGTAAACGCTCAAGTACAGTACATGGCCTCGTTTTATCTCCCAAATTTAATTTAATAAAATACTTTTTGTTATACACCTGCCTCCCACTTTTGCATCTGGAGTCCGTCATACAAAGCCGTAACACATTTATTAAAATCGAGTGCCCACACAAAGAATCCGTTACGTCGGTGACTCAATTTATGTGCTTTTTTTTTTTTTTTGATGACTGCAAAAAAAGCCATCATGAAGCCAAATAAAGTTGCAAGTGTGATGAACTTTGATTTAAAAAAAACAAAAAAACGGTGTGATTAACTACTGGATTAAAAAAAGAACATTTAGCAAAGTATGACGCTCATTGCTGAACAGTCTTCCATAAAGACTGTGACGATCTGTCACTTCATTTCTGTTTGTGCTTCCTTGTTTCGCGTTTATTTCCTATCAGTGCTCTTATTTTGGTTACAGTTCCCGCTTGTCTCCCTGAGCGCGGTTTCCCCCTCACCTGCTGCTGATTAGGCAGCCTTGCCACACCTGGTGGTAATAATCAGGCGGCTATTTATGCCTGCCTCGCATGCTCCTCAGGGCTCGAGGATTGCTTATGTCAATGAACCTTCTCTGTGTTACGGTTTTAAGGTGGGCAGGGTTAGGGGGGCGAGGTTTTGTGGTAGCGGGGGTGTATATTGTAGCCTCCCGGAAGAGTTAGGGCTCCAAGGGATTCTGGGTATTTGTTCTGTTGTGTTTATGTTGTGTTACGGTGCAGATGTTCTCCCGAAATGTGTTTGTTATTCTTATTTGGTGTGGGTTCACAGTGTGGCGCATTTTTTTTAACAGTGTTAAAGTTGTTTATACGGCCACCCTCAGTGTGACCTGTATGGCTGTTGATCAAGTATGCCTTGCATTCACATATGTGTGTGTAAAAGCCGCATATATTAAGTTACCAGGGCCGGCACGCTATTTGTATGGAGGAAAAGCGGACGCGACGACAGGTTGTAGAGGACGCTAAAGGCAGTGCCATCAGGGCACGCCATCAATATTGTTGTCCGGATGAAAATCGGGAGAAATTCGGGAGAATGGTTGTCCCGGGAGATTTTCGGGGGGGGAACTGAAATTCGGGAGTCTTCCGGAAAAATCGGGAGGGTTGGCAAGTACGGTGTCCGCCCTGAGATCGGTAGGTTGTGAGTTCAAACCCCGCCGAGTCATACTAAAGACTATAAAAACGGGACCCATTACCTCCCTGCTTGGCACTCAGCTTCAAGGGTTGGAATTGAGGGTTAAATCACCAAAAAATAATTCCCGGGCGCGGCCACCGCTGCTGCTCACTGCTCCCCTCACCTCCCAGGGGGTGATCAAGGGTGATGGGTCAAATGCAGAGAATCATTTCGCCACACCTAGTGTGTGTGTGACAATCATTGGCACTTTAATTTTAACTTTAACTTTATATTAAAATCCTTTTACCTGATCCTCGCTCTCCTAGTTCCTGCATCTTGAGTCACTACAACTGCAGCCATGCGAGTTCCTGACAAGTTGTGTCCATTTGAATCCTCATTCATACGTGTTACACATTGTTTTCTGCATGTAAAACTGTAATCATGGTCTGTGACATGTGTTTTGTGTTAATATTTTGGGGTATCTGGACCAAATTAACTGGATTTACATTATTTCCTTGGAAAAAATTGCTTCGTTTTTTTTATTTTTTATAATTCGACTCTTAAGTCTGACTTTTTAGAATGGATCACTAAAAACTTAAACGGTATCGGCCATAGGCAACAGCATTAACATCTGTCAAGGACAATAGCTGGCACGCATGCCTTTGTCCTAATTCTCTGCCAGGCTTTTATTATACGGCCAGCTGTAGAAGTACAACAAACCGAAATGACGGCTTTAATGTGCAAAAACAGTCAGTGATATTACAAACCCCGTTTCCATATGAGTTGGGAAATTGTGTTTTTTTTTTTTTTGTGTTAGATGTAAATATAAACGGAATACAATGATTTGCAAATCCTTTTTAACCCATATTCAATTGAATGCACTACAAAGACAACATAATTGATGTTCAAACTCATAAACTTTTTTTTTTTTTGCAAACAATAATTAACTTAGAATTTCATGGCTGCAACACGTGCCAAAGTAGTTGGGAAAGGGCACGTTCACCACTGTGTTACATGGCCTTTCCTTTTAACAGCACTCAGTAAACGTTTGGGAACTGAGGAGACACATTTTTGAAGCTTCTCAGGTGGAATTCTTTCCCATTCTTGCTTGATGTACAGCTTAAGTTGTTCAACAGTCCGGGGGTCTCCGTTGTGCTATTTTAGGCTTCATAATGCGCCACACATTTTCAATGGGAGACAGGTCTGGACTACAGGCAGGCCAGTCTAGTACCCGCACTCTTTTACTACGAAGCCACGTTGATGTAACTAGTGGCTTGGCATTGTCTTGCTGAAATAAGCAGGGGCGTCCATGATAACATTAGTTGGATGGCAACATATGTTGCTCCAAAACCTGTATGTACCTTTCAGCGTTAATGGCGCCTTCACAGATGTGTAAGTTACCCATGTCTTGGGCACTAATACACCCCCATACCATCACAGATGCTGGCATTTCCACTTTGCGCCTATAACAATCCGGATGGTTCTTTTCCTCTTTGGTCCGGAGGACACGACGTCCACAGTTTCCAAAAACAATTTGAAATGTGGACTCGTCAGACCACAGAACACTTTTCCACTTTGTATCAGCCCATCTTAGATGAGCTCAGGCCCAGCGAAGGCGACGGCGTTTCTGGGTGTTGTTGATAAACGGTTTTCGCCTTGCATAGGAGAGTTTTAACTTGAGTTTTAACAGATGTAGCCACCAACTGTAGTTACTGACAGTGGGTTTCTGAAGTGTTCCTGAGCCCATGTGGTGATATCCTTTACACACTGATGTCGCTTGTTGATGCAGTACAGCCTGAGGGATCAAAGGTCACAGGCTTAGCTGCTTACGTGCAGTGATTTCTCCAGATTCTCTGAACCCTTTGATGATATTACGGACCGTAGATGGTGAAATCCCTAAATTCCTTGCAATAGCTGGTTGAGAAAGGTTTTTCTTAAACTGTTCAACAATTTGCTCACGCATTTGTTGACAAAGTGGTGACCATCGCCCCATCCTTGTTTGTGAATGACTGAGCATTTCGTGGAATCTACTTTTATACCCAATCATGGCACCCACCTGTTCCCAATTTGCCTGTTCACCTGTGGGATGTTCCAAATAAGTGTTTGATGAGCATTCCTCAACTTTATCAGTATTTATTGCCACCTTTCCCAACTTCTTTGCCACGTGTTGCTGGCATCAAATTCTAAAGTTAATGATTATTTGCAAAAAAAAAAAAAAAAATGTTTATCAGTTTGAACATCAAATATGTTGTCTTTGTAGCATATTCAATTGAATATGGGTTGAAAATGATTTGCAAATCATTGTATTCCGTTTATATTTACATCTAACACAATTTCCCAACTCATATGGAAACAGGGTTTGTACATTATTTCCTTAGAAAAATTGCTTTGTTTTTTGTTTTTTTTAAATAATTCGACTCTTCAGTCTGACTTTGTAGAATGGATTACTAAGAACTAAAACCGTATCGGCCGTAGGCAACAGCAGCGTATGTCATACGCCGATTAACATCTGTCAAGGACAACAGCTGGCACGCATGCCTTTGTCCTTATTCTCTGCCAGGCTTTTTTATTATACGGCCGGCTGTAAGAAGTAGAACAAAACCGAAATGACGGCTTTAATGTGCAAAAACAGTCAGTGATATTAATACGTTCTCAGCGGCAAGGAAGTCCATTTACTTATCATCTGTCTCTCAGGCAAGTGCATGTGGCACATGGCGCAATACTCTCATCACGGCATTGCCAAGCGCACTAATAAGACTCTTGTTTGTTCTAATGCAGGGATGTCCAAAGTGCGGCCCGGGGGCCATTTGCGGTCCGCAGCTAATTTTGGCAAGCGCCACACATTCTGCAAAAATTGCAAAATTGATAATATTGCAATAATTAAAAAAAACATTTAAAGGCCTACTGAAACCCACTACTACCGACCACGCAGTCTGATAGTTTATATATCAATGATGAAATCTTAACATTATAACACATGCCAATACGGCCGGGTTAACTTATAAAGTGACATTTTAAATTTGCCGCTAAACTTCCGGTTCGAAACGCCTCTGAGGATGACGTATGCGCGTGACGTAGCCCGGCGAACACGGGTATGCCTTCCACATTGAAGCCAATACGAAAAAGCTCTGTTTTCATTTCATAATTCCACAGTATTCTGGACATCTGTGTTCGTGAATCTGTTTCAATCATGTTCATTGCATTATGGAGAAGGAAGCCGAGCAAGCAAAGAAGAAAGTTGTCGGTGCGAAATGGACGTATTTTTCGAACGTAGTCAGCCACAACAGTACACAGCCGGCGCTTCTTTGTTTACATTCCCAAAAGATGCAGTCAAGATGGAAGAACTCGGATAACAGAGACTCTAACCAGGAGGACTTTTGACTTGGATACACAGACGCCTGTAGAGAACTGGGACAACACAGACTCTTACCAGGATTACTTTGATTTGGATGACAAAGACGCAGACGTGCTACTGTGAGTATGCAGCTTTGGCTTTTTTTTGCGTATGTACGTAACTTTTTTTAAATATATAAGCTTTATGAACCTTGGGTTAGGTGAACGGTCTTTTGGGCTGAGTGATTGTGTGTGTTGATCAGGTGTTTGAATTGTATTGGCGTGTTCTATGGAGCTAGGAGCTAGCAGAGGAGCTAGGAGCTAGCATAACAAACACGCAGGTGTTTTTATGCAGGATTAATTTGTGGCATATTAAATATAAGCCTGGTTGTGTTGTGGCTAATAGAGTATATATATGTCTTGTGTTTATTTACTGTTGTAGTCATTCCCAGCTGAATATCAGGTCACCCCCGGCTCTCACAGCATCTTCCCTATCTGAATAGCTTCAACTCCCCACTAGTCCTTCACTTGCACTTTACTCATCCACAAATCTTTCATCCTCGCTCAAATTAATGGGGAAATTGTCGCTTTCTCGGTCCGAATCTCTCTCACTTCATGCGGCCATCATTGTAAACAATAGGGAACTTTGCGTATATGTTCAACTGACTACGTCACGCTACTTCTGGTAGGTGCAAGCCTTTTTTTTTATCAGATACCAAAAGTTGCAATCTTTATCGTCGTTGTTCTATACTAAATCCTTTCAGCAAAAATATGGCAATATCGCGAAAAGATCAAGTATGACACATAGAATAGATCTGCTATCCCCGTTTAAAATAAAAAAAAATCATTTCAGTAGGCCTTTAAACAAGTGGAATGAGGTGAAATCTAACGAGAAAAAGTTGCAATGTTGACACAAAGCTGCCATGCAGGCTGTTTTTTTTATTTTGTCTTTCTTTATATTTCTTTTTTTTTGCCATTGCTCCAAAAAAAAAGACAAAAAAATCTATGTTATAATGAATTATTGACCTATTCAAGGCTCCGATTACTTCAAAAATGTCACTTTAAAATGTTTCATGTGGAAAAAATATTGCATACTGTATTTCCTTGAATAGACGCAGGGGCGCTAATTAATTTAAAACCTCCTGTCACTCCGGCGCTTACCAGAAGCCTGCGAGATGGCCATGCATGCGCTAATTATTTTAAAACCTCTTCTCACTCCGGCGCTTACTTTATCATGAAAAGCACATTTAATTAAAAAAACGTTATTATGGTCTTACCTTTAGGTATAAATGAGCCCATGCCAGCTCCTTTTGAAGAAAAGCATCGATATAGAAGTCTTTCTTCAGTTTTAAAAGTCTCTCTGTCTCGATGGAGATCTTCCTTTTAAGTATTACCTCCTGCTTCGATTGAAAGTCCAGTTTAGAAAACTGTTTTATTTTAGATATGTAATCCTCCATGGTAAAACAATGGCTGCGCACTCTTGCTGGTGAGGTCTTCTTCTGCAGCACAGGTATTCTGCAGTACCAGCAGTCGCAAGAAGGATCACTAGCGCCCTCTACCACCAGGAGGCGGGAGTCATTTAATGACTCATATTTGACCCGGCGGAAGTGCCAAGCATGCGCTAATTATTTTGCGAAACGAGTTTGACCCGGCTGTAATTCTAGGCATGCGAACACCATATTTCCGGCGCCAATTCAAGGAAATACGGTATATTGTGTGGTTGCCATATAAAACATCTACGTTTTTTTTTGTGACAAAAGAGCATGAAAACAAACAAAATAATAGTTCATACGTAATATCGAGAGATATATCTGAAGTTGATCTCGTAACTTAAGTGTTGAAAGTTAAAAAAAAAAACTAATAAAAATGTATCACTTTATGAGTGGGGGACCTTTTGGATCCCAAATATATTTAGTGGGATTTTATTAATATTTTCACTGTTTCTGCATATGTTATATTATTCTTTTATTTTTCCATATTTAACATATTGTGTTGAAGTTTGGGGAAATGTTTACAAACAAACGTAGACCCAATAATTAAACTTCAAAAAAGGGTCATTAGAATAATACACAAAGCGTGCTACTATGAACATACCAATCCATTATTTATAAGTTCTAATGTGTTAACATTTTCAGATATTGTGTTTTTAAAAACAATGGAAATTATGTTTCGAGTAAAGAACAACAGCCTTCCAACTTGTATTCTTAGGTTATTTCAATTAAGAGGAGAAAACTATAATTTACGGGGGATATTGATTTTTGAAATAGGTGAAGGAAGAGCGAATATAAAATACAGATGTATTTCAGTTTTAGGAGTTAAATGGTGGAACAAGCTCAGTGATGAGCTGAAGACATGTACTTCTTTGTTAAGGTTTAAGAAAACATTGAAAGGTAAAAGAATTGAAACTTATAAAATATAGCAACGATTACTTTCATCCCATTGATTTTTTTTTCCTTCTTTTTAACGTTGATGTTCCAGGTAATCTTATTTTCAGTGAAGGTATAGGATAGGCAAATATAAGCCTTGGCTTCAGCCTATTCCTTTTTCGGTCATGCTTTTTCTTTTCTTTTCCTTTTGTGTGTAAATGTGTATGATTGTTATATATGTATAATTTGTACTCTTAAACTGGTCACACAAAATGGTTAATGGTTGATGGTTGATTTTATGACCGAAATAAACTTATTTCATTCATTCATTCATTCACTGTGATTACTCAAAAATATTAAAGAATTAAAATCAATGGTGACCTGCATTATTGATCTTTTAGAGCTCTAATTACTAAACACTGCATATTTCCAGTTTTGCTATAAAAAACAAAGTTGTCTTTGACAGAAAATCAACCTGAAGTTGATGTAGAGATTTACTGTAAGCGTTAATTAAATAAAACATAATAATAATAATTTGACTTATTTTTAACATTTTAATGACTGAGACCCTTTATGGTCCCCGGGAGCCCTAAAGGTTAAAAAATAAAAAAAATCCATATATTTTGTTATGGTTTGAAAATGGAAAATATCAAAATGGCCCCCGCATGCTTCAATTTTTCCGTGTGCGGCCCTCAGTGGGAAAAAGTTTGCTCTAATGAGTCGTCTTAGTCGTGATGGTCATGACGCTTTCGCTTTGAAAACGTAGCAGGAACCAGCGGGAATCAAGGCTGCCTGTTCAGAGTTTAGCATGCGTGGCATTCACAGCTACAACTGTCACTTTCATCATTTTTTTTACACACAACCCCCTCATCCTACAGACCAGGGGTCACCAACCTTTTTGAAAGCAAGAGCTACTTCTTGGGTACTGATTAATGCGAAGGCTACCAGTTTGATACACACTTAAATAAATTGCCAGAAATAGCCAATTTGCTCAATTTACCTTTAACTCTATGTTGTTATTAATAATTAATGATATTTACACTTAATTGAACGGTTTAAAAGAGGAGAAAACACGAAAAAAAATGACAATTAAATTTTGAAACAAAGTGTATCTTCAATTTCAACTCTTTAAAATTCAAAATTTAACCGAAAAAAAGAGAGAAAAACTTAAAAAAAGAATTCATGGAACATCATTAGTAATTTTTCCTGATTAAGATTAATTTTGGAATTTTGATGACATGTTTTAAATAGGTTAAAATCCAATCTACACTTTGTTAGAAATTGGACCAAGCTATATTTCTAACAAAGACAAATCATTATTTCTTCTAGATTTTCCAGAACAACATTTTTAAAAGAAATTCAAAAGACTTTGAAATAAGATTTAAATTTGATTCTACAGATTTTCTAGATTTGCCAGAATATTTTTTTTTAATTTTAATCATAATAAGTTTAAAGAAATATTTCACAAATATTCTTCGTCGAAAAAACAGAAGCTAAAATGAAGAATTAAATTAAAATGTATTTATTATTCTTTACAATAAAAAAAATCAATTTACTTGAACATTGATTTAAATTGTCAGGAAAGAAGAGGAAGGAATTCAAAAGGTAAACATTTATATGTGTTTAAAAATCCTAAAATAATTTTTAAGGTTGTATTTTTTCTCTAAAATTGTCTTTCTGACAGTTATAAGAAGCAAAGTAAAAAAAATAATGCATTTATTTAAACAAGTGAAGACCAAGTCTTTAAAATATTTTCTTGGATTTTCAAATTCTATTTGAGTTTTGTCTCTCTTAGAATTAAAATGTCGGGCAAAGCGAGACCAGCTTGCTAGTAAATAAATACCATTTAAAAAATAGAGGCAGCTCACTGGTAAGTGCTGCTATTTGAGCTACTTTTAGAACAGGCCAGCGGGCTACTCATCTGGTCCTTACGGGCTACCTGGTGCCCGCGGGCACCGCGTTGGTGACCCCTGCTACAGACCATGCTACCTCATACATGTGCAACACAATCGGAAACCTGAGCCGATCCGTGGAACCGCGACAGCGTGTGGAAGGGAAGGGAATTAAAGCCGCTCCATCTCTAAGAAATCGGCAACTGTGAGATAATTCTGTAACTAATAAAGTGAAAAAGGGGGGCAGGACTTTGATGGCTGAAGCTGAAAAGATATATATTTTTTTGTCTGTGTGGGATTTGAGATCTGTGATTCTATGGAGCTCGCTGGCTCCCCTGCTGCTAGGCTCCGGCTGGAAGCTGCCCCCCCCCCCCCCCCCCCCCCCCTCTGGCTAATGTTATGGAGAATCGAGGAATTTTATGCTGTCTTTTCCCTTAGACCCCCTTTTTTTTCTTTTGTTCCCCCTTTGAAGAATGACTTTAGACATTTTATTTACATATTTAACCACGGATGAAAGAGAGGGAAGAGAGAGGAAGCAAAGCTCCTCGGGTTTTGAAGGGAATTTTGATCAATAAAATGAGCGGAACCTGATACATTTTTGCTTTGAGTTAGATTGATATCAGAGATGACACCTGGCAAATACCCTTTTGAAGATACTAATTTGCCATTCTTGCATCTACTTGTTTAATGGCTCCGACATGTGAGGTATGCCATGGGAGAGATGAGGGACGCTTTGGACATGTTTGCTATTGTTGGCGGCATTGAAAGGGCATGTTGATTAAACGTACGGGTGGGGTAGGGCTCTAATCTTCTTAACCAAGGCCCTCCTCTTCTCTTTCAGAAAGCACAATGAGAAGAAACAACACACTCAGCTGGAGGTGAGACTATTTGTTCATATGTCCCGCACATTGTCCGAGGATCCTGTTCTCCCCTCCTGATTGCACACATTCAGCATTTAGCCGGGGATGATCCTCTTTTATCAATGTAATCTGTTATTTTCGCCCTTAGAACCACTCAGACTAAAAAAAAAAAAAAAAGTGTTTATTTTGCAATCATGACAGATTTGCGATCACAGAAAATGACGGTTCTCAATCGCACACGTCAGGTCTTTGGCGTTCTGTGGTCCGAAAAAACATAGCACTTAAAAAAACGTATTTAGAAAGTCACAAAAAGTTTCACAGCTACCGTATTTTTCGGACTATACACTACCGTTCAAAAGTTTGGGGTCACCCAAACAATTTTGTGGAATAGCCTTCATTTCTAAGAACAAGAATAGACTGTCGAGTTTCAGATGAAAGTTCTCTTTTTCTGGCCATTTTGAGCGTTTAATTGACCCCACAAATGTGATGCTCCAGAAACTCAATCTGCTCAAAGGAAGGTCAGTTTTGTAGCTTCTGTAACGAGCTAAACTGTTTTCAGATGTGTGAACATGATTGCACAAGGCTTTTCTAATCATCAATTAGCCTTCTGAGCCAATGAGCAAACACATTGTACCATTAGAACACTGGAGTGATAGTTGCTGGAAATGGGCCTCTATACACCTATGTAGATATTGCACCAAAAACCAGACATTTGCAGCTAGAATAGTCATTTACCACATTAGCAATGTATATAGTGTATTTCTTTAAAGTTAAGACTAGTTTAAAGTTATCTTCATTGAAAAGTACAGTGCTTTTCCTTCAAAAATAAGGACATTTCAATGTGACCCCAAACTTTTGAACGGTAGTGTAAGTCTCAGGTTTTTTTTCATAGTTTGGCCGGGGGTGCGACTTATACTCAGGAGCGACTTATGTGTGAAATTATTAACACATTACCGTAAAATATCAAATAACATAATTTAGCTCATTCACGTAAGAGACTAGACCAGGGATGTCCAAAGTGCGGCCCGGGGGCCATTTGCGGCCCGCGGGTCATTTTTTTAACGGCCCCGCGGCCCATTTTAAAATACGATTAAAAAAATTAAAAACATAAAAATGTGGTATGAAAGACCAAACAGGTGAAATGTAACAAGAAAATGTTGCAATGTTCACTCTAATAACACAAAGCTGCCATGCAGGCTGTTTCTTTCTTTAAAAAGTAATAATGAATCAAAATCAATGTTATTAGGAATTATTGACCTACCTAAAGCTCCAATTACGTCACATTAAATATTGCACTTTGAGATATTTTTTCTGGAAAATGTTGCATATTTTGTGTTAACCATATAAAAAAATGTAGCTGTTTTGATGTTTTTTTTAAAAGAAGGGCCTAGAACAAACAAACAAAAAACTTAAACAACAATGCAACGTATAATTGACGGATAGATCTGAAGTTGATCTTGAGTAAACAGTAAAAAAAAAATATATATATATTTTTTAACACTTTAATGAGTAGGACCCCTTTGGTTCCCCAATAATTTTTGTGTGATTTGTTTTTAAGTGTCATCGCTCCAAAAATAATAATGAATTAAAATCCATGGTGTCATGAGTTATTGACCTTTTTAAGGCTCCAATTATTATATAATCTGAAATATTCCACTTAGAAATTTTATTGGGTGAAAATAATGCATATTTTGTGTTTTTTCCATTAAAAAAAAACAGGGTTTTATTTGACAAAAAGAGCATACGACTTAAATCTTTAAAAACGTATATCGAGAGATAGACCTAATGTTGATCTATGGATTTAAAACTTGAATAATAATAAAAATGATAATACTGAATAATGACACATTTTTAATATTTTTTTGACCAAAACCCTTTTGGGTCCCCGGGATCAAGCCTGAGTGGAGGCCTAAATGTATATTTTTAATACATATATTGTATTGGTTTTTAAAATAAAAAAATATCAAAATGGCCCCCGCTTGCTTTGATTTTTCAGTGTGGTTCTCAGTGGAAAAAGTTTGGACACCCCTGGACTAGACGTATAAGATTTCATGGGATTTAGCGATTAGGAGTGACAGATTGTTTGGTAAACGTATAGCATGTTCTATATGTTATAGTTATTTGAATGACTCTTACCATAATATGTTACGTTAACATACCAGGCACGTTCTCAGTTGGTTATTTATGCCTCATATAACGTACACTTATTCAGCCTGTTGTTCACTATTCTTTATTTATTTTAAATTGCCTTTCAAATGTCTATTCTTGGTGTTGGGTTATATCAAATGAATTTCCCCAAAAAATGCGACTTATACTCCAGTGCGACTTATATATGTTTTTTTCCTTTTTTATTATGCTTTTTTGCCCGGTGCGACTTATACTCCGAAAAATACGGTATAACTTTTTTTAAAAAAATGTATAATAATAATAATAATAATAATATATTTTATTTGTAAAAAACACTTTACATTGAGTAAACAACCTCAAAGCGCTACAGTGTATTAAAAAAATAAAATAAAAAGATGATAAAAAATAAATAAAAATCAAAACTAGAACAGCCAAATAGCTAGAACTAGAATGCATATATCTAAAAAAAAATGATTTTTTAAAAGAAGGGTTTTTAAGTGTAACAGGCTTGTAAATAATGTATTTTACAATGCTTTATTATTGTTATAATTACACAAAATGTGTAAGTGACATGAAAATACCTGAATATTGTCTAGATGTTTTGTCAATGTGGAACCATTGTCTCGTTGTCCCTCCTACTGCAATAACTACCGTGACACCTGTCTTTTTATATGCGTTGGCCACACCTTCCAACTTCCCTTTTGTCTACGATAACGGGAGAGGCAGGCGTCCATGCGGCGACAGAAAATGTATTGTCTTGTTGAGAACTTAAGTTCACTTTCTTGTTCATTATTATATTTGTGTAGGGGGCTCGACGATGGCAAAAAGTTATTGACGACAATTGTATTCTGTGTATTATCGGGTATGTTTATTTCACTGTTGTACGTAACTCCCTTTTGTCTACGATAACGGGAGAGGGCTCGACGATGGCAAAAAGTTATTGACGACAATTGTATTCTGTGTATTATCAGTAAAGTGCAGCTGATTCCATAAATCCACACA
The DNA here is from genome assembly GCF_033978785.1 of Entelurus aequoreus. NCBI lineage: Eukaryota > Metazoa > Chordata > Actinopteri > Syngnathiformes > Syngnathidae > Entelurus > Entelurus aequoreus. Next base: position 58,604,870 of record NC_084736.1, read on the forward strand.
ACGCAGAGAAAAGACCACCGGTTACATAAGCCTTTTTTAAAAGCATCCACAGTCTGTGGTGCCCTCAGGTGGTCAGGGAGAGCGTTCCACAGACTGGGAGCGGCGGAGCAGAAAGCCCGGTCCCCCATTGTTCGTAGCTTTGTCCTCGGAGGTTGGAGGAAGTTAGCCTGTCCGGAGCGGAGGTGTCGTGTGGAGGATTTGGGGGGTTAGTTAGGGGTCAATTAGTTTATTATTTCTTCGGTCAGTTATCAACAAACCAAACAAACAGTTTTACATTCATAAATTGACAATTTTACAGACCAAAAGGGTAAAAACAATCTCAAATACAAGATGTGGTAAAACCAGGAGACATCGGGCTCTGCTTCATAGAAATATGACATTTCCTTTACACAAACATATTATGAATACAACTTGTACACATTTTTCATTTCATTTTCATTTTCATGTTTATTTCGAATATGTAGACAAAACAAAAACAACAAATTTTGAAAAAAAACAACAAAAAAGCCATTCAAGAATGAATAACAAAAACAACAATAATAATAATAATAATAATAGTAATAATAAAAAGCAAAAGAAACAAGAAATGAAAATAAACATTTAATGTAAACATATCCGAAAAGGAGTGAGAAGAAGTAAAAACTTATGTACTCCCACCCCTCTTATTACTTACTGTATGTTTAATAATAATAATAATAATATATAAAAATGTTATGTCATATAAATACATATACACATGTAAGTACGTACACATATATACATACATACACACATACATATATACATATATATATATATACATATACATACACATACATGTACATCCACAACACACATTTAACAAGTAACTATGGATGTGACACAACAGCGTGTATACATAGTATACATATACATACACATACAAACCCACTGACTCTTAGTGCAGTTCACTATATCCTGTGAACAATATATTTTTGTACATTCTTTTAAAAACATTGATGCTTGGACTTTGCTTATGTACTTCGCTCAGATTGTTCCACAACTTGACACCTGTGATGGAAATGCGAAAACTTTTCACGGTGGAATTTCTCATCTGAATTTTAAAATTGAGTTCTCTCCTCAAACTATGCCCCCCCCTCACGTTCACTAAACATGTTTTGAATGTTCAGTGGTAACAAATGTTTCCTAGCCCTGTACATAGTTATTGCTGTTTGATATGAGACAATGTCGGTGAATTTGAATAATTTAGACTGTAGAAATAGTGCATTGGTGTGTTCCAGATAGCCGACCTTGTGAATGGTCCTTACTGCTCTTTTTTGTAAAATGATTAGTGACTGTAACGAACTTTTGTAATTGTTACCCCAACATAACACTGTTGAAATATATACACAGTATGGTTGTTTTGTATATCCTTGTGGAAGTCTTGCTCCCCAGGGTTCCTTGGACCACCACAGATGGACGTGACAGCTTCGGTCATATTTGCACACAATGATTTATTTTGCACTACATAGTTCTTTATGCTTTTCAGCAAATGTCTGTCACTCTCAGTGAGCACTCAAATGGTTTCTCTGCAGTCTTTCGTTCGTGCTCCGCTGCCAACTCGCCCCCCTCAACGACCATCCACCACCTTCTCCGTCCCGACTGCTCCCTTTAACAGGGCGACAGGTGATCAGACAAACACTCTCAGCTGTGTCATCTACGCACCTGTCACTAATCTCGAAGCCGGTCCCGCCTTGCTGCAGATCCGCAGACCACGCCCCTCACAATCCTATTTATCTATCTATGTATCCATATATTACATCTGTCACGATGACATTTGCTGCTACACCGAACTAAAACTAATACAGATAACATGACTCACCGCTGTATAAAAGTTTAGCAGAAACAAAGTACGATCGTATCCACGACGATGACGATCAGCTACTGAAGTGATCGGTTGCCACCATAGTCTCTTCTCGGCGTTTTGGCCCCAAACAACCAGACTGTGTTTATGCCAAAGGCCAGCCCAGCCAAACATTGCATTTTCCTGTCCTGTCTCAAAGGCTGGGGCTGCACTTTTAGTAGACAGTCTGATATTTTTTGAGGAAACGCATATGAATCGAGTGATTAAATATTAAGAGGCCTCAGAGCCTCATCAAAGCCCACAGTATTCATGCTCATATGTTTTAAATATTCCAATAAAATAATTAATGAGGGCTAATTTGTCCTGCTCGCTTGTTTTTGCCTCGCTTGGTCAATCCGCTTTGTTTCAGTCAGTTACATCACGGCCATCAATGGAGGGTTGCGATCTCTGACCTCATTCTGTGTGCCATGTGCTTATTAAGTGGAAGTGGCAGAGTTATTGTAACATTAGAAGTGTTTAAAGAGTAGATTTGTGTAATTGTGGGGACCATGATAGCACCGAGTGGCTGTCTGCCAATAAAGCCTTTTTCAATGACTTTTTGTTTGCTATGACGCCTAATGATGTCTCGAAGTTTAGGTTGCTATTACTGTATTTACATTTAAAAGCCAAAAAGGAATAGAGGAAAACCCCATCCATCCATCCATCTTCTTCCGCTTAACCGAGGTCGGGTCGCGGGGGCAGCAGCCTAAGCAGGGAAGCCCAGACTTCCCTCTCCCCAGCCACTTCGTCCAGCTCTTTGCAGGGGATCCCGAGGCGTTCCCAGGCCAGCCGGGAGACATAGTCTTCCCAACGTGTCCTGGGTCTTCCCCGTGGCCTCCTACCGGTTGGCCGTGCCCTAAACACCTCCCTAGGGAGGCGTTCGGGTGGCATCCTGACCAGATGCCCGAACCACCTCATCTGGCTCCTCTCGATGTGGAGGAGCAGCGGCTTTACTTTGAGCTCCTCCCGGATGGCAGAGCTTCTCACCCTATCTCTAAGGGAGAGACCCGCCACCTGGCGGAGGAAACTCATTTCGGCCGCTTGTACCCGTGATCTTGTCCTTTCGGTCATAAACCAAAGCTCATGACCATAGGTGAGGATGGGAACGTAGATCGACCGGTAAATTGAGAGCTTTGCCTTCCGGCTCAGCTCCTTTTTCACCACAACGGATCGATACAGCGTCCGCATTGCTAAAGACGCCGCACCGATCCGCCTGTCGATCTCACGATCCACTCTTCCCTCACTCGTGAACAAGACTCCTCCATGAATTGATTAACGTGGACCCCGACTTAAACAAGTTGAAAACGTATTCAGGTGTTACCATTTAGTGGTCAATTGTACAGAATATGTACTGTACTGTGCAATCTACTAATACAAGTTTCAATCAATCAATCAATCAATCCACTTGGGGCATAGAGGAAGACATTCTGGAATAGGGTAGGAATTAATTTAAGGAATCTAAAGCTATGCCTACTCTAAGCCGGATAACTCCTTAAACAAATAATTATTTAGCCTAAGCCCCGTGTCAGCCACGCCAAACTATCGTTTCAGGTAACCCTCCTTGGATAATTTTTAACGGGTAAGTGCGCCCTTATTTCTTGAATCTCCGGCTCTTAGCTTTGTATGGACTCATCGATCGTTTACAAACTGAGTTCAGAGAGGAAGTGACATCAGAAAGAACGCGCCACAGCCAGCTTCATAACAACCAGAGCTAACCACTGGAAATATGGAGGCGAGTCATCCAGACATGCCCGTGTTTCTCATTCTTCTACATGTACAGACGCTCGTGGAAATCACACATGAATACCTTAAGAGAAGGAAAACGTGCGGTCGCAGCTATTTGAGATACAACACTTCTCAGACGGCAAGAGAACTTTCGAATGTCCGGGTCAGCTGTTATTCTACTTACCGAAAAACTTTGTCCATTTGTCGGAGGGGAGACAAGGAGAATGCGGGCTCCCGTGGATGTGATTAAAAAAAAAGGGGAGCGTTTGCTTTGTATTACCTGGCCGTCGAGGGAAGACTACGGAAAACAGCGAATGCATTTGGACTGGCAAAGCAGACTGTGTCAGTTATTGTCCGCCATGTATGTTGGCAGACTAAATGTCTAGGTCCAGAGTATATAAAGCAGTGGTTCTTAACCTTGTTGGAGGTACCGAACCCCACCAATTTCATATGCGCATTCACCGAACCCTTCTTTAGTGAAAAATAAAAAACTTTTTTTTTTTCAAATTCAAGACAAAGTTACTGTACGTTTTTGGTAACACTTTAGTATGGGGAACATATTCTAAGTAACAAATACTTAATTTAGAGTTATTTGGTTCGGGTTAGGGTTAGAGGGTTAGGGCCAGGGTTAGAGGGTTAGGGTTATAATAAGGCCATGCCGAATAAAGCATTAATAAGTACTTAATAATGACTAGTTAAGAGCCAATATGTTACTAATTTGCATGTTAATAAGCAACTAATTAATGGTGAATATGTTCCCCATACTAAAGTGTTACCATGTTTTTTTACTGGTGCTCAAAATGAACCGTGCATGACATGAACATCACCTTGTTCAAAGAACGAAACCAACACAGTGCATAAACTCACAACAAATGACACACCTGCAAATCAGTGTGACTTCTGCTGTTGCCATATCCGTAATACGCCGATAGGGAGAAGTTTTTATTTACACGATGAGTCGGGTGTGTCTTGACTTCCGCCGAACCCCTGAGCCCGACTTACCGAACCCCTAGGGTTTGATCGAACCCAGGTTAAGAACCACTGTTATAAAGTCACCAAAATCGATTGGAAAATGAAGGTGAAGGCAAAAGAGTGAGGAGTGTCCTGACCAGATATCTAGATGCCTAGATTGATTGATGTAAAATGTTCTTTATCACATTGTTTACGTGTCCTAATAAAGATTTGATTAATTTATGATGGCTCAGGTGTGATTCACTACAATAGGGCCCCACAGCCCACTGGATTCCAGTTAATTGAAATACCACAACACTGGATATCGTTCAGATAAGTTAAATTTAAGAACTTGCACACAAAGCAACAATAGAGGTGACTATGACGCACCCATTTTGCATGGTGGCATTGTTGTGTGATTAACCCTGGATAACCTTATCCGGTTTAGTGTAAACGGGGCCTTAGACTGAATATTTTTTTCTCACCTTAAACCTTTTTTTTGAGATCGTGAGATCGACAGGCGGATCGGTGCGGCGTCTTCAGTAATGCGGACGCTGTATTGATCCGTTGTGGTGAAGAAGGAGCTGAGCCGCAAGGCAAAGCTCTCGATTTACCGGTCGATCTACGTTCCCATCCTCACCTATGGTCATGAGCTTTGGGTTATGACTGAAAGGACAAGATCACGGGTACAAGCGGCCGGCATGAGCTTCCTCTGCCAGGTGGCGGGGCTCTCCCTTAGAGATAGTGTAGTGGCATTTCTGACCAAATCAGAAAGTGGTCAGACCAACTTTCTTTCTGACATCTGTACCATTTCTATTTTGTTTGTTGAGCGAGGTCGGAATGCATTAGGGAGGACAGGACATGACATGACATGGCAGAGCTGGTCGCCCTGACGTTGTACATGCTATCTTGGTTGTTATGCTGGCCTTTTGAACCACCAGGAACTAACCGCGTTGGACCAAGTCTGGTGTGTGTGCGCTCTGTCTTTGATTTCTGCTCGAGACCGCAGCTACCAACGTCTCCGGAGACATTGTCTGTATTCATGGGAACCCGATTCAACCTTGTACCATCTGATTTTGAGTAAATAAAATTGTTGTAACAAATTCTCTTTTGTTCCTGTTTAAGATTCGGACAATGGACCAAGTCTGGTGTGTGTGCGCTCTGTCTTTGATTTCTGCTCGAGACCGCAGCTACCAACGTCTCCGGAGACATTGTCTGTATTCATGGAAACCCGATTCAACCTTGTACCATCTGATTTTGAGTAAATAAAATTGTTGTAACAAATTCTCTTTTGTTCCTGTTTAAGATTCGGACATTTCCACCACAATAGGGTGAGAAGCTCTGTCATCTGGGAGGAGCTCCTCCACATCGAGAGGAGCCAGATGAGGTGGTTCGGGCATCTGGTCAGGATGCCACCCGAACGTTTAGGGCACGTCCGACCGGTAGGAGGCCACGGGGAAGACCCAGGACACGTTGGGAAGACTATGTCTCCCGGCTGGCCTGGGAACGCCTCGGGATCCCCCTGTAAGAGCTGGACAAAGTGGCTGGGGACAGGGAAGTCTGGGATAAACCTTTACCTGTTTCTCACCATTTGTTGTAAGGGGCACCGGAAGTTGGCAGACCCGTCAGCGATCCTGTTCTGTCTCCCTGTAATGTTTGTCTGATCTTGAATGGGATTGTGCTGAAAATCTTAATTTCCCCTCAGGGATTACTAAACTATTTCATATTCTGATTCTGATTCTGAAGTTTAGGCTGCTATTAACCGTATTCACATTTAAAAGCCAAACATGAATAGAGGAAGGCATTCTGGAAAGGGCTAGGGATTGATTTAAGCAATCCGAGATGAAACGATCCTCGAGTGTCGGTCGACTCTTTCGCAGAGTTATGAGAGTGATTAGTGGCCCTTTTTTTGCACACGAGCGGGAACAAAGTCGCATGGGATGAAAAGATATAGTTCCTGCTCGAGTGAAGGACACTGATGGCAATATTATTACCAGAGGTCCTCGTGGGGGCACTTGACTGCGAATTGTTAATCAGGAAGGCCTTCGCCGGTCTAATCCTTCTTAGAGTGGCCGGGCCGGAATCAGCGCGTCAGGGGGAGACTCCCCACTGCTTCTGGCTCTGGAGGCGCCATTCAATAGCACGGCCATCCTGTCCCATTCCCACAGTCCCCTCACACTGTGCGGCACATCCATGCATGTGGCGCACACACACACATGTTCACACACACACACACACACACATACGCATATCCTGCTCAGTCCAAATTAGATTAGACCCTTCCCTTTCTCCCCCAGCAAGGCGCTGGTCTTTTCTCTGCCCGGTCATTTATCCTTTCCCTTTTGTCTGGGCCGTATAAAAGAGAAACAAATTCCCAAACACCTCCTCTTTTGAGAATTCGCCGGTTTGGAAAAAAAAAGGATGAAGCAAGGGCGTCTTTAGGTGATGCTATAATATCATCATCCCCTTTGGTGTGTCACCTCTAATGATGTGTGGATGAGAGAGGTGGTGTGTGGTGGGGGTGGGAGTGGGGGGGGGACACTGTGCCTGCTTTGAGAACAACGCCAGCTGTGCGTCATGTCAACCTGTTAGCACACGTCGCCACCGAGCCGCTTCTGACAGCAGCACTAAGGATCTCGGGCCAATTTTGGACTTTATCAAGCATATGCTTAAACAAGATTTTTGGCTCCATTTTAGTCTTTAATATTTTTCATTTAACTCGCTGGGGCAGGGGGTGTCAAACTCATTTTGGAGGAAAATCTGTGCACACGGGGGCCGGATTATTAAAATCACGGCACTAAAGGCCTTAGTGGCCACATGCGTGGACAGCACCTTTTAGCTCTTATTTCCAAAATTGTGTACACTACTGAATTGGGGTCTTATGCCGACATATGGACACTTATACTGCTATCTGGTGGTGTCAGAAGAGTATAACATACAATGGAATTTGGAAAAAAAAAAGTGTAAAAATAAAAATTAGCATGTCACTACATATGAAGTACACGTTTGTGTACTTATGGACTAAGTACGTCATATAAAAAGATGATTTTTATTTTTATTTTTTATTAGGGTCCACTAAGCCCAAATAGCAAAGAGAAATAAAAAAAAGCATGGAAACAAACAGCTTGGGCCTTAAGAGGTTAAAACAAAAAAAATAAAGACAACTTCAGATTTTCTTTGTCTTACTTTGGCCAAAAATAGAAAAAAGTTCAAGTTAAAGTTAAAGTACCAATGATTGTCACACACACACTAGGTGTGGCGAAATTATTCCCTGCATTTGACCCATCACCTTTGATCACCCCCTGGGAGGTGAGGGGAGCAGTGAGCAGCAGCGGTGGCCACGCCCAGGAATAATTTTTTGGTGATTTAACCCCCAATTCCAACCCTTGATGCTGAGTGCCAAGCAGGGAGGTAATGGGTCCCAGTTTTATAGTCTTTGGTATGACTCGGCCGAACAAACCCATTCTGAAAATATTACAATAAAAATATATTTAAAAAAAAATACTGGCAGCTAGAGATGTCTAAATGCTTTAAAATGTAATATCGGAAATTATCGGTATCGGTTTCATCCTCCCGATTTCAGTGCCCCTCCCGAAAATCTCCCGGGGCAACTACTGTCTCGATTTCCACCCGGACAACATTATTGGGGGCGTGCCTTAAAGGCGCTGCTTTTAAGCGTCCTCTACAACCTGTCGTCACGTCCGCTTTTCCTCCATACAAACAGCGTGCCGGCCCAGTCACATAATATACGCGGCTTTTAAACACACACAAGTGAATGCAACGCATACTTGATCAACAGCCATACAGGCCACACTGAGGGTGGCCGTATACACAACTTTAACACTGTTACAAATATGCGCCACACTGTGAACCCACACCAAACAAGAATGACAAACACATTTCGGGAGAACGTCTGCACCGTAACACAACATAAACACAACAGAACAAATACCCAGAACCCCTTGCAGCACTAACTCTTCCGGGGCGCTACAATATACATCCCCCGCTACCACCAAACACCACCCCCCGAACCCCGCCCACCTCAACAGAACCCCATCCAGCGGGGCATCACAACAAAATTAGGCATAATAATGTGTTAATTCCACGACTGTATATATCGGAATCGGTTGATATCGGAATTTGTAATTAAGAGTTGGACAATATCGGAATATCGGCAAAAAAGCCATTATCGGACATCTCTACTGGCAGCGGTAAAGTTTAGATTCGTGAAGGAAAGAAGAAAGTGAATGAATGTTTATAACTGAATACATTTACAAATGCATTAAAAATGTGTTTTCCTTTGTAGTATTATTTTTTTTATGAATTAAGTAACGTTTATGACAACCTTTTTCCAAAAAACAATATAGAATGTGAGATATAACAGGATAATGCATACATTTATAGTTTGTTTTCAAAACGAATACAAAAAAGCGGGACCCACATTTTTTTACTGTGGGTCCCAAAACAGCGCTCGCCAAATACACTCATCAGTGAAGCATGTTTAACATAAACAGTGGGATTGCTAAACAATTAGGAAGGTGTGGAGGGGGGGGGGGGGGGGGGGGCGTGGCCTGCGGGCCTGCAGCGGAACGGGGTGTGCCAGGACCGGCCTCGAAGACAGCGACAGGTGCGTAGATGGCCGAGGTGGGCCTTGTTATCTAATCACCTTTCGCCTTTATTAGCAGCAGCCGTGACGAGACGAGCAGTTGGAGTCGGAGGTGCTGCTGGGAGACACAGACGCAGAAAAAGACAATTTGCTGAAAAGCAAACAACTTTACACCATTTGAGGAAAATAAAACAGTGTTATACCCAGAATTCCAGGCTCTCCTGGAAGTGTCTGGTGGTCTGAAGAACCCACTACAGGGAAAACTTTACAGAAGGTTTGTCTCATGTTAAAGAAACCATATTAAAACAAAAAATATAATTTTCCCCCCATCTTTTTCTATTTTAATACATATTTGATAAAGCTCCAGGGAGCCACACTGCTAAAACTGAAATCTAAGTAAGATTAAATATCTCAAATAAGGGTGATATTTGCTTATTTTCTGTCTGAAAAGAAAATTCTTCTCACTATGCAGATTTTATGTTAGAGTGTTTTACTTGTTTTAAGTGTTTTGGTCCTAAATGATCTCAGTAAGATATTACAGCTTGTTGCTGAGATTTGATGACCTATATTGAGTAAAACATGCTTGAAACTAGAATATCAACTGTTGCAAAGCTGTGTCATCAACACTCACAAGTATAAAACTACTTTTTTTAAAGTAATATTTTTTCATTTCAAGAAGGAAATAAAAAATCATGACTTTGACACAATTGTGTCTCATAATTAAAACAGATGAAATAAAATGAAACAACAGAAAATGCATACTCATATAGTAGTACAGTTGGCACAGTACAGTAAACTGACAGTTAATATTTAAACATTTTAACATTTAACATTTCTAACAATTTTGAACAGAAATAGTTCATGCACATTCAGATAAATTCTTTAAAATTACAATTAAAACATTTTTGGCCGGGGGCCTGTATATATAATTGACTGAAAAAGCACGCACTTGGCGCGATGATGTCATGTTATCGATGGAAAAATGCATTTTTAGACAATATGATTTGCCTGAGCGGCTAGGAGACCCCGAGAGTAACAAGCGCTTGCCTTGTTGCCTTTCCATTAAGAACAATAAATGAGTTTTTAGTATAAGTTTGCTGGTTTCAAGAAATGTAATGCCGAGCGCATATCATTATGTCAAGATAATGGCACTAGCATTTACTTCATTTAAGAATATTTTTCAACATATTGAGCAAAAAGGTCTCATATTTGTTTTTTCTACCAAGAAAAGTGCACTTGTTATTAGTGAGAATATACTTATTTTAAGGTATTTTGGGGTTCATTGAGGTTAGCTAATTTGACTTGTTTTGGAAAGTCTTGGCAAGCCAAATTTTCTTGTTCTATTGGCAGATAATTTTGCTTAGTTCAAATAAAATACCCCTCATTTTTGTTATTTTGTTTCTTGTTTTTGAACACTGACTTTTTGCAGTGCATGCTGCTGATCATCCACTGGAGTGACTGGTTGCCATAAACATGTGACCCCCCCCCCCCCCAAATTAACGACCGCAGAGATCGGGATCAGGAGCCGACCCTGATCCCAAGTCCTGTACTATTAGTTATTTTGATTCCCCTCGACTTTATCACTTGCAAACCTGTAATGGACACTGACACATATGGACAAAATCAAGGCCTCAACTGAAAGGGCCTTTTGTACAAAAGCCCTGTTGGAAGATCACCCCCTCCCCCCCCCCCCCCCCCCCCCCCTTATGCTTCTATGTGCAGCCAAGCTATCCCAAAAGCAGGCAAATTGAGATCAAAGCAAAATTAAAGCTGACTCGTTCAAAGCAAGATACAAATGTGTGAGCCTGCAGCAATATTTTCTCTATTGATTTCCTCCTTTGCTTGTGCTCGGTGGGACCGTGTCGGCTGTGCCGTGCTCGGCGCCAGCACGGAGACTCGGATTGCTGCTGCGGGGAGAGAGGAAATTGTTATCGATCCGGACAGAAAAACATCGACGTATTGAACAGGAACAGATAGAGCAGTATTATGATGTGAATGAATGATGGGTTTTTTTTTTAACATGTAAAGCGACTTTGGGTACTTAGAAAAGCGCTATATAAATCCCAGGTATTATTATTATTATTATTATCCGAGATTTGGGTATTTCATTGCTAGTCTATTTTTGGGGGGAATGCAAATGCAGCTGGGATAGGCTCCAGCCCCCCGGCGACCTCGAGAGAGACAAGTGGTAAAAAAAAAAGGCCATTCCTGGTGTACACTATATTGCCAAAAGTATTTGGTCACCCGTCCAAATGATCAGAATCAGTTGTCCTAATCACTTCACTGCAACAAGTCAGTGTTCAAAAACAAAAATACAAAAATTAGGGGTATTTTATTTGAACTAAGCAAAATTATCTGCCAATAGAACAAGAAAATTCGGCTGGTCAAGACTTTCCAAAACAAGTAAAATTAGCTAACCTCAATGAACCCAAAAAATACCTTAAAATAAGTATATTCTCACTAATAACAAGTGCACTTTTGTTTGGTAGAAACATTTTTTTTACGTTTTTGCTCAATATGTCTGAAAATATTCTTAAATTAAAGGCCTACTGAAATGATTTTTTTATTATTTAAACAGGAATAGCAGATCCATTCTATGTGTCATACTTGATCATTTCGCGATATTGCCATATTTTTGCTGAAAGGATTTAATAGAGAAAATCGACGATAAAGTTCGCAACTTTTGCTCGCTGATAAAAAAAAAGCCTTGCCTGTACCGGAAGTAGCGTGACGTCACAGGAGCTAGGATTCCTCACAATTCCCCGTTGTTTACAATGGAGCGAGAGAGATTCGGACCGAGAAAGTGATGATTACCCCATTAATTTGAGCGAGGATGAAAGACTCGTAGATGAGGAACGTTACAGTGAAGGACTTGAGAGGCAGTGCAGGACGCATCTTTTTTCGCTCTGACCGTAACTTAGGTACAAGCTGGCTCATTGGATTCCACACTCTCCTTTTTCTATTGTGGATCACAGATTTGTATTTTAAACCACCTCGGATACTATATCCTCTTGAAAATGAGTCGAGAACGCAAAATGGACATTCAGTGCCTTTTATCTCCACGACAATACATCGGCGAAATGCTTTAACTACGAGCTAACGTGATAACATCGTGCTTTAACTGCATATAGAAACAAAAAAATAAAGGATAGAAGGAAGGATAGATAGAAAATCAACAATACTATTAAACCGTGGACATGTAAATACACGGTTAATGCTTTCCAGGCTGGCGAAGGTTAACAGTGCTGTGCTAACGACGCCATTGAAGCTAACTTAGCAACTTAGCAACGGGACCTCACAGAGCTATGCTAAAAACATTAGCTCTCCACCTACGCCAGCCAGCCCTCATCTACTCATCAACACCCGTGCTCACCTGCGTTCCAGCGATCGGCAGAAGGACGAAGGACTTCACCCGATGCGTTTGGCGGCCCGGAGACGTAGGAAGTCAAGGTGAGGTCGGCGGCTAGCACGGCTAGCGCGGCTAGCGCGGCTAGCGCGGCTAGCGCGGCTAGCACTCCAACAAAGTCCTCCTGGTTGTGTTGCTGTAGTCCGCTGCTAATACACCGATCCCACCTACAACTGTCTTCTTTGCAGCCTTCATTGTTCATTAAACAAATTGCAAAAGATGTCCAGAATACTGTGGAATTATGAAATGAAAACAGAGCTTTTTGTATAGGATTCTACGGGGTACCATAACTTCCGTTTAACTGACTTCGTCACGCGCATTACGTCATCATACCGCGACGTTTCAGCCGGATATTTCCCGGGAAGTTTTAAAAGTCACTTTATAAGTTAACCCGGCCGTATTGGCATGTGTTGCAATGTTAAGATTTCATCATTGATATATAAACTATCAGACTGCGTGGTCGGTAGTAGTAGGTTTCAGTAGGCCTTTAAGCAAATGCTAGTGCCATTATCTTGACATAATGATATGCGCTCGGCATTTTTTTTCATGCTTGAAGTAAGAAATTATTGCTTTAAAAAAGTAGTTTTATACTTGTGAGTGTTGATGACACAGCTTTGCAACAGTTGATATTCTAGTTTCAAGCATGTTTTACTCAATATATGTCATGAAATCTCAGCTACAAGCTGTAATATCTTACTGAGATCATTTAGGACCAAAACCCTTAAAACAAGTACCGTATTTTTCGGACGATAAGTCGCAGTTTTTTTCATAGTCTGGCCGGGGGGTGCGACTTATACTCAGGAGCGACTTATGTGTGAAATTATTAACACGTTACCGTAAAATATCAAATACTATTATTTAGCTCATTCACGTAAGAGACTAGACGTATAAGATTTCATGGGATTTAGCGATTAGGAGTGACAGATTGTTTGGTAAACGTATAGCATGTTCTATATGTTATTTGAATGACTCTTACCATAATATGTTACGTTAACATACCAGGCACGTTCTCAGTTGGTTATTTATGCCTCATATAACGTACACTTATTCAGCCTGTTGTTCACTATTCTTTATTTATTTTAAATTGCCTTTCAAATGTCTATTCTTGGTGTTGGATTTTATCAAATAAATTTCCCCCCAAAAATGTGACTTATACTCCAGTGCGACTTACATATGTTTTTTTCCTTCTTTATTATGCATTTTCGGCCGGTGCGACTTATACTCCGGAGCGACTTATAATACGAAAAATACGGTAATAAAAAACAAAAAAACAAAACAACTTCTTCTAGAAGGTAAATCATCACGCAATGACACAAAATATGTTGATTGTTCGCAGTCAGCTGTGTCTAAAATCTGGACCAAGTACAAACAACATGGGACGGTTGTAAAAGGCAAGCATACTGGAAGACCATTTAAGGGAAAGCATCAGGACAGAAAACCTAAAGCAATAAGTCATGAAAACAGAAAATGCGGAGCAAAACAAATGAAGAACAAATGGGCGGAAACTGGAATGACTGTCTGTGACCAAACTGTAAGAAACCGCCTAAAGGAAATGGGAAAGAAATACAGAAAAGCTAACCAGAAAGCTTAACAAACAAAACAATGAAGTTACAGTGGGCTAAGGAAGGGCAATTGTGGACTATGCATGGATGTTTTTGGATGAAAATCATGTTCAGTGATGAATCACGGATCTGCATTGGACGAGGTGATGATCCTGGAACTGGAACTTTTGTTTGGTGCCGTTCCAATGAGATTCATGAAGGCGACTGCTGAAGAAAACGTGCAAATTTGCTCAGTCATTGATGATATGCTGCATGTCAGGTAATGGCACTAGGGAGATGGCTGTCATTACATTTCAGCATCAAGGGTTGGAATTGGGGGTTAAATCACCAAAAATTATTCCCGGGCGTGGCTACGCTGCTGCCCACTGCTCCCCTCACCTCCCAGGGGGTGATCAAGGGGATGGGTCAAATGCAGAGGACAAATTTCACCACACCTAGTGTGTGTGTGACAATCATTGGTACTTTAACTTTAACTTCAATAAATGTGTCATGTCTTTTGATCATGTTTTGTTTGGCTATGTTCTGTTTGGTTTTTGGACTCCTTTAGTTTCTGTTTACGCTCCATTGTTTTGTCACCATGGCAACCCATTAGTTTTCACCTAATTCATTGGGACTCACGCACCTGATTTGTTTTGATTCACGCACCTGTTGTCAATCATGACATATTATTTAAGCTTGCAGTTGCCAGGCAGTCGGCCTGGCGACATTACCCTTGTTACCCATGCTTGTATTCCATGCCATTGTTCCATGCTCGCTTTTTCACGTCACAGTAAGTGTTTTCTAGGTTTTGTGTCCATAGTTCTGCCTTTGTGCTAGTTTTTGTTTATACGCTAAGTTTATACGCGCTTTTTGTTTGTTCCTTTTTGAGTAAAATTAAAGATGTCTTTACCTTCACGCCATGTCCGATCCAATTCCTTTGCATTCCGGGAAAACAAACCACACCGTAGTCCAAGTCTTGACAAAATGCACACGTTTACATTGACATTTTGGACATTTTTTTTTATTCTATAATTTGAAATTATGTTTAAGGATGATGACATCATTTTTCAAGATGATAATGCATCTTGCCATAAAACTGTAAAAAAAATAAAAAAAATGTAGTGAAAAAATATACATAAGGTCGATGTCATGGCCTGTAAAAAGATCTAAATCTATTTAAAAATCTGTGGTGGAAATGAAAGAAAATTGTACATGACAAGACTCCAACCTGCAAAGCTGATTGCTTTGTTGCTTTGTTGGGTCTGCTCCTGTCTCTGGCCATGCGCCCCCCCACCCAAGCAGACGATGGCGTGGAACACCGCAAAGGCCACCACTGTTCTGATCCGCTGTGCGGATCGTGTTCTGTTTGGGTTTTCGGGTCACTTATGTTTTTCTGTTAGTCTTGGTCTCATTCTAGTTCCGGTTTATTCACCTCTGTGTTTGTTACCATAGCAACTTATTATTTTCACCTGCCGCAGGGGTTCCTGACACGCACCTGTTGGTCATCACGGACATTATTATTTAAAGCCTGCCTCCCCAGCCAGTCGGTCTGGCTTCGTAGTTTGTGTTCACACAACAGTTGACGACTTTTGTTCCTGCTCTGGTAACCTTCTAGCTCCTACGCTAAAGGCTCTGTATGTTTAGTGTTTACCTTCTAGCTCCCACGCTAGCTCCTTTGGTTTCTGCTTTAAGTGCTATTAGCACGTTTTTGTTTGTTCCAGTATTAGTTGTTTCTTAAATAAATCATTTTTTGTACCTGCAAGCTGTGTCCGAAGCCCGATCTGCATCCCTGAGAGAACGAACACCCGCATCCATGCGACCAGGTCGTCACAACCACAGTGTATATGTTTTTTTTAATTTTTTATTCACAGCTCTATGTAGAAATGGCTGGTTGCATCAGTTCTGCTCTTTTAATGTCTTTAAGGTCCTTTGTGTTCTTTGATGTTTGATGTTTCTCTCTTAGGATGTGTGCTATGGCTATGAGTTTTTTTCCCTTGGCCTCAGTCTGGACCCCCTCTCCAGGGGCCCAGGCTTAGACCAAATTTTTTTTCTTCTCACCCCCCCATTGTTTACCTGTTTCTCACCTTTTTTGTAAGGGGCGCCGGAAGTTGGCAGACCCGTCACCGTCAGCAATCCTGATCTGTCTCCCTGTAATGTTTGTCTGCTCTTAAATGGGATTATGCTGAAAATTGTAATTTCCCCTCAGGGATTAATAACATATTTCTGATTCTGATTCTGATTCTGATTCTGATCTGACAACAGCAATTAGAGAAAGTTAAGAGTACTATTTGTCACTAGTTAAAGCCTCAGAAACTGCAAGCTGTTATAAAAGAACCAGCAGTGTTTTCTGTTTGTTTGCCACGATACCATATTTTATTTGTCAGAATTGAGCGATTCCATATTATTTTCACTCTGCTTTGTCAAAGAATTAAATTGTTACTATCACAATTTATTTTCTTAATTTATTTAAGTGTTTCCTAAAGCCAGAAAGTTGATTATTTGGAATGATTTTAATCCAATGCTGGCAAGGAGCAACTAATGAACCTTAATAGACTTGCTTAGAAATGGAAAACAGGTGTGCTGGCAAGAAGGTGTAACAAAACAAGAAGTTCAACAGGATCCACAACTTTATTTGTTTATTTTTCCCCCCCACTTTAAATCAAATTTTGCACAGGCAATATTTCGAGCTTGGAGGACTAGAGTCTGGCTCCGTCCATGCTGGGACAAAATCGTGTTGATATTATCGCAGCACGACACACACCTAAACTTAAGCATAAACACAAACACTGCCAAATGCCTGATTTCTAGTCGTTGTGTGTTTAGTTTAGTTTAGTTTAGTCTTTATTTGAAGGGACAATGCACAGAAACATTAAGCTCAAAGACAGATATGTTCTGTTTCAGATTATAGCTAAGTAGCTCATTTCCATCTGCAGTCCCTGGCTACCTAATTTATAGAGATACAAAAAACATGCAATAAAATTATAATAATAAAAATATACGATGCATGTAATCAAATTAAGAAAAGTCATAAAATGCCCTTTCATTGACACATACTTATTATACAACAGACAATGCATGCTCTTGTTCACATCTGTCATCATTTGTAAAAACAACCATGATTTTAACACACACACCTCACAGTTTACAGCAAAATGTTCTCATGCATTAATATAATACACATGAAGTTGATGTGTCAATCATAGTGCCCACCCTAGTGACCGTGTGAGCAGCTTTGATTGCTCCATAGCCACTTTTTTAACTTCAATTGTGAATGAAGAGTAACCTGCTAGACTTTTCAAGTTTGTTGTGATGTCGTTCCATTCCTTTATCGCTTTATATGAAAAGGTTGATTGTGCAAAATATGTTTTACATCTGGGTACGCTACACTGCCCCCTGGTGGAGGCTTGTGTGTTTCTAGTTGTCACAGCAGATGTAAACTGGACAAAGTGCTTAAGTGGCGCTGGTGCAGTGTTATTTACGATTCGATGGGCCATTTGTATTGATGCTAATCATTGAATGTTAGCAAAATTGAACAATCTATATTTTTGGAGAACTAAACAGTGATGGTGGTGTTGTGGTTTTCGGTCAAGGATTTTGAGCGATTGTTTGTGCATAGTTTCCAATGGCCTCAGTGTCATTTTGCTTGCCTGGGACCAACATGTTATACAACAACGAGACATAATCATTGCATTAAAGTAAGTTTGAGCTGCCTCCAGTGTTAACGAATTCCTGATACATTTGAACATTTTTATGTTGTACTTAAGTCTCTGGCACATCTGTTTTGTCTTTATGTGTGGGGCCTGTAACAGAATTTTAAAAAGTACCGTAAGTTCCGCACTATAAGGCGCACCGGATTATAAGGCGCGCTCTCAATGAATGGCCTATTTTAAAACTTTGTTCATATATAAGGCGCACCACATTATAAGGCGCACCGCATTATAAAGCGCATAGAATAGACGCCACAGTAGAGGCTGGGGTTACGTTATGCATCCCGTAGTTGCGAGATCTGTTGTGGCTCAATATTGGTCTATACATAAGGTGCACCGGATTATAAGGCGCACTGTCAGCTTTTGAGAAAATTGGAGGTTTTTAGGTGCGCCTTTTGGTGCGGAAAATACGGTATTTTAAGATTATTATTATTATTATTAAGTGTTTCCAAAATGGCGCCGCTGTAGTGGCTGCTGGTGGAAGGAGCTCTGTGCTCTTGTGTCATCCTGTTGTGTTCCTGATGTTTTCCTCTTGTTTTCATGCGGTTCTTTTTGCCTTTTGGTTCGGGACCCTTTGGGACCGTGTGACAAGGGGTGGCACTTTCGTGACTTCTGCTGTGCTTTTTTTGTGAACTTCTGGATCTGCCTCCCGGGGGAGCCTTTTGGCCATGGAGACCAGCTTCTGGGTCTCTGCCACACCAGAGTCAGTTTGGAGAGACCGGAGGAGATGCGGATGAAGAGACATGGCTGCGGAGCTGGCACCGAGCGCCGGGACGGACAAGCTTCACAGTGTCTTGGCTGAATGAGCAGGTATCGGACACCTCGGTCTCCTTGGACGTACCCTCGCTCATCCATGCGGACTGGACACTGGCCGAGAGTTTGTGGGCGGCCGAGGGTGGAGTCGGCGCTATTGGTTGCTTTGTTGGGTCTGCTCCTGTCTCTGGCTATGCTTCCCCCACCCCAGCAGACGATGGCGTGGAACACCGCAGAGGCCACCACAGTGTATATGTTTTTTTTGTTTTGTTGTTGTTTTACTTTTGTGGCTGTGTGTAGAAGTGGCTGGTTGCATCATCTCTGCTCTTTTAATGTCTTTAATGTCCTTTGTGTTCTTTGATGTTTCCCTCTTACACACATGTTTATGTGTGCTGTGGCTATGAGTTTTTTTCCCCCTTGGCCTCAGTCAGGACCCCCCTATCCAGGGGCCCAGGCTTAGACTGATTTTTTTTTTCTCACCCCCCCCTCCCCAGCGTTTACCTGTTTCTCACCTTTTTTGCCGGATGTTGGCAGACCCGCCAGCGATTCTGTTCTGTCTCCCTCTAATGTTTGTCTGCTCTTGAATGGGATTGTGCTGAAAATCTTAATTTCCCCTCAGGGATTATTAAAGTATTTCTGATTTCTGATTATAAAATATTTATGTGTGTACCAGTTTTAAAGGCCTACTGAAACACACTACTACCGACCACGCAGTCTGATAGTTTATATATCAATGATGAAATCTTAACATTGCAACACATGCCAATACGGCCGGGTTAATTTATAAAGTGCAATTTTAAATTTCCCGCTAAACTTCCGGTTGAAAACGTCTATGTATGATGACGTATGCGCGTGACGTCACTAGATAAACGGAAGTATTGGTACCCCATTGAATCCAATACAAAAAATCTCTGTTTTCATTTCCAAATTCCACAATATTCTGGACATCTGTGTTGGAAAATCTTTTGCAATTTGTTTAATGAACAATGGAGACTGCAAAGAACAAAGTTGTAGGTGGGATCGGTGTATTAGCGGCTGGCTGTAGCAACACAACCAGAAAGACTTACTTGGATAGCAGACGCGCTAGCCGACGCTAGCCGCCAACCGCACAGATGATCGGGTGAAGTCCTTCGTCGCGCCGTCGATCGCTGGAACGCAGGTGAGCACGGGTGTTGATGAGCAGATGAGGGCTGGCTGGCGTAGGTGGAGCGCTAATGTTTTTATCATAGCTCTTTGAGGTCCGGTTGCCAAGTTAGCTTCAATGGCGTCGTTAGCAACAGCATTGTTAAGCTTTGCCAGGCTGAGAATTATTAACTGTGTAGTCCATGTCCATGGTTTAATAGTATTGTTGATCTTCAGTCTATCCTTCCAGTCAGGGATTTATTTCTTTTGTTTCTACCTGCATTTGAGCCAGATGCTATCACGTTAGCTCAGTAGCTAAAGAGCTTCGCCGATGTATTGTCGTGGAGATAAAAGTCACTGTGAATGTCCATTTCGCGTTCTCGACTCTCATTTTCAAGAAGATATAGTATCCGAGCTGGTTTAAAATACAAATCCGTGATCCACAATAGAAAAAGGAGAGAGAGTGGAATCCAATGAACCCTTGTACCTAAGTTACGGTCAGAGCGAAAAAAGATACGTCCTGCACTGCCTCTCTAGTCCTTCACTCTCACTTTCCTCATCCACGAATCTTTCATCCTCGCTCAAATTAATGGGGTAATCGTCGCTTTCTCGGTCCGAATCTCTCTCGCTCCATTGAAAACAATGGTAGAATATGAGGAGTCCTTCCTCCGGTGACGTCACGCTACTTCCGGTACAGGCAAGGCTTTTTTTTTATCAGCGACCAAAAGTTGCGACCTTTATCGTCGTTGTTCTCTACTAAATCCTTTCATCAAAAATTTGGCAATATCGCGAAATGATCAAGTATGACACATAGAATGGATCTGCTATCTCCGTTTAAATAAAAATAATTCATTTCAGTAGGCCTTTAAGTTTGCATCAACTGGCATTGGAACGAGCTTGGACTGTAACAGCATTGTGATTCTTGTGCAGGTTTTTCATTGTCTTCTCAGGTGAACGGAGCTCGTTTTCAAGCAACCACATGGTTCCGTGAAGATTATTTGCATTATCCACGGGTATTTCTCTGGTCCCATTTTGATTCGCTTTCATGCTTTCACACAAAAGCCCAGGCGCAGATCTGTTTTCCCGCAGAACGCAGCGTATTGGAAATTTGTCAGCCTTAAAAAACGAGAACGCCCACTCGGATGTGTGTTTCTAACGATAAAATGGTCGTCTTTGGAGTTAAATTTAGACAGTTGTGGGTGATTTATGATCCTGCGTTCTCCAGCGTGTCAACAAGGTGTTAAAGGATGAGCAAGGGGTTGCAGGTGTGCAGGGTTCAGGTTTGACTCTCCTCACGGTGTAACCTGAACATGTGTAAAGAGACAAGAGTCTGTAGACTGCGCAGATCTTTCTGATGTCATTTCCCTCGCGCTGGTTCTTTGCACAGTCTTGCACGTCAATCTTTATCCACAGAAGAACATTGAAGCCGAGGTGTCAAGACAGCTGAACAGAAATCTCAAATGTCTGTCAGCCGACACTGGGGGCCACAACGACTGACAAAAATGAACTTCCTTTGTTTTCGGTGTCTGGAATACATTCCGGCGTGAAGGTGCACATCCATCCTGCTGTCTTTGTTGCGGCGTTATGAGGCGTAACACCTGGACGAGGTGAAAGGAACCCGAATGACGCCGAGGAAAAGGTCTTTTAATCTGGTTCAGATATTGTTTCATTGCTGTGAGCACTTTTTACCTCATCTGTGAGGCTTCCTCGTCAGACAGGGAGATCAGTGTATCTGCAGGCATTCCTTGGGCTCAAATATCAAAACAGCACTAAATAACATGTCATTCCGACTCCTCGGAACACAGACGTGACTGCAAGATCAAGTAGGTGTAGCATGTTTGAAAGAACCATTACTCCAAAATGATAAACCAGCTTAACTTTAAAGGATGTCCTATGGACAAAGAAAAAAGTATAAGGCGGTATGTCAGTTTTGGAACTATATATTTCTTCTCAAAGTGCCAGCGGTTGGTAACCTAGTTATAGAATATGCCAGTGGGCTTTATTCTGCTCACGCGTTTCATTGTAAGCGTGACAGTTGCCTGACTTCTTTGTGCGTGGTGATCAAGACAGCGATACCTAGTGATAATACTTTTGAGTCCTCGCACTTTCTGAGCAATCAAAATGAGGAACCTGAGACATGACAAAAAGGGAAAAAAACAGCTCAAACTTGTCTGGAAGTAAGTTGGTTGACTTCACTTGCATGCTGCGCGATACACTTGAATTAAATACCCAAAGCAGACTCCAAGGAATCGATGGGGAATGGTTTTTACTTCAATCCAAACAACTCCTGAAGAGCTCTGTCTTTGTCTCTGGCTTGCGACTCTGCAGAGTGCTAGGAGGATGCATAAGAATCCATGTGTCATTTGTTCATTCATTTCCCAAAGTAAAACCAAAATAATAACCGTATTTTTCGGACTATAAGTCGCAGTTTTTTTCATAGTTTGGCCGGGGGCGCGACTTATACTCAGGAGCGACTTGTGTGAAATTATTAACACATTATTAATTATTAATATTATTTAGCTCATTCACGTGAGAGACTAGACGTATAAGATTTCATGGGATTTAGCGATTAGTAGTGACAGATTGTTTGGTAAACGTATAGCCTGCTCTATATGTTATAGTTATTTGAATGACTCTTACCATAATATGTTACGTTAACATACCAGGCACGTTCTCAGTTGGTTATTTATGCCTCATATAACGCAGTGGTCCCTAACCAACGGGCCGCGGCCCGGTACCGGTCCGTGGATCGATTGGTACCGGGCCACACAAGAAATAAAAAAATAAAAAAATAAAAAATAAAAAAATAAAAACATTTTAATTTTTTAATTTTTTTATTAAATCAATATAAAAAACACAAGATACACTTACAATTAGTGCACCAACCCAAAAAACCTCCCTCCCTCATTTACACTCATTCGCACAAAAGGGTTGTTTCTTTCTGTTATTAATATTCTGGTTCTGTCATGATGTGGACTATGGTGGGTTTGTTTTTCCGAGATGCAATAAAAGTTGGAGCGGACGTGGCGTGAAGTTGGAGACATATTTAATTTTAACACTCAAAAGGAACAATAAACAAAAGGCGCTCACAGCTGAGGTAGAAAACTTGGCTATGAAAAACAAAACTACCACTTTGGCGTAAACTATGGACAGAAAACAAAACTTGCTAACTATGGCCTTAATAAACAATAATTTACTTGCGGATGAAAGGAGCATGAAACAGAGTGTCAGGAGTGTGATGTCGCCAGGCTGACTGCCTGGCAACTACAGGGTTAAATAGTGAAGACATGATTAAGGACAGGTGCGTGAGTCGTGAGGACAGGTGAAAACTAATGGGTTGCTATGGTGACAAACAAGCGTGCACAATGAGTCCAAACGTGGAACAGGTGAAACTAATGGGTAACCATGGAAACAAGACAAGGGAGTGAAAAGCAGGAACTAAAAAGAGTCCAAAACCAAGCAGAACATAACTTAAACAAAACATGATCACACAGACGTGACAGGTTCCTACATTATATATCAATAGTCTGCAGGGATACAGTCCGTAAGCACACATGATTGTATTTCTTTATGACCAAAAAAATAAATAAATAAAATAAAATGGGACAAATTTTTTTTTGTGATAGAGTGATTGGAGCACATACTTGTTGGTCACAAAAAACCTTCATGAAGTTTGGTTCTTTTATGAATTTATTATGGGTCTACTGAAAATGTGAGCAAATCTGCTGGGTCAAAAGTATACATACAGCAATGTTAATATTTGCTTACATGTCCCTTGGCAAGTTTCACTGCAATAAGGCGCTTTTGGTAGCCATCCACAAGCTTCTGGCAAGCTTCTGCTTGAATTTTTGATTGTCGATGTGTGTTTATTGATTTTTAAATGCGCCGAAAAAAAGACCGTTTTTTACACTGTTAAAGTGGTTCAATGCCCAGCAGTAAGCAAATCGGTTTATGTATAGTATTTCTCCAGCCATGGTCATGTAGTGACATACATTATGGTATTATGAGTCTAAGTATGACATCACTGCAGGCCTCACAACAAATAAAGTTAAATATCCGTTATCCAAATTGTCCAAATTGGGAAATTGGAAAAAAAAAAAAAAAGGTGACCACTTGTCCAGTGTAAAGCCCGCCTTCTTAGATAAGACCATCTGGAGAAAAGTTCTGTGGTCAGATGAAATAAAATATGAGCTGTTTGGCCACAATACCCAGCAATATGTTTGGAGGAGAAAAGGTGAGGCCTTTAATCTCAGGAACACCATGTCTACCGTCAAGCATGGTGGTGGTAGTATTATGCCCTGGGCCTGTTTTGCTGCCAATGGAACTGGTGCTTTACAGAGAGTAAATGGGACAATGAAAAAGGAGGATTACCTCCACTTTTTTCAGGACAACCTAAAATCATCAGCCCGGAGGTTGGGTCTTGGGCGCAGTTGGGTGTTCCAACAGGACAATGACCCCAAACACACGTCAAAAGTGGTAAAGGAATGGCTAAATCAGGCTAGAATTAAGGTTTTAGAATGGCCTTCCCAAAGTCCTGACTTAAACGTGTGGACAATGCTGAAGAAACAAGTCCATGTCTGAAAACCAACACATTTAGCTGAATTGCACCAATTTTGTCAAGAGGAGTGGTCAAAAATTCAACCAGAAGCTTGTGGATGGCTACCAAAAGCGCCTTATTGCAGTGAAACTTAACAAGGGACATGTAAGCAAATATTAACATTGCTGTATGTATACTTTTGACCCAGCAGATTTGCTCACATTTTCAGTAAACCCATAATAAATTCATAAAAGAACCAAACTTAATGAATGTTTTTTGTGACCAACAAGTATGTGCTCCAATCACTCTATCACAAAAAAATAAGATTTGTAGAAATGATTGGAAACTCAAGACAGCCATGACATTATGTTCTTTACAAGTGTATGTAAACTTTTGACCACGACTGTATATATATATATATATATATATATATATATATATATATATATATATATATATATATATATATATATATATATATATATATATATATATATATATATATATATATATATATATATATATATATATATATATATATATATATATATATATATATAAAAAGAGAGAGAGAGAGTACAGGCCAAAAGTTTGGACACACCTTCATTTTTGTGGCAAAAAATCAAACAATTAAAATGAGAGCTAATCATATTTTTGGCTTTTATTTTTTTTTACATTGAAGATTTAATGATGAGATCTAATACATGACAATCTTCCTTAACAAGAACCAAATTGTTCAGGCAATTTACACAGCATGGAAATGCAAACAATTGAAATAACCAGAACTGTTTATGAAACCTGTAAAACTATGCAGTGTTATAGACACGTTTCTTCTAAAACAACAATGTCATTAGCTATTTACTTTTGCATGAGCAATTGGTTCACATTTGCATAGTACAAGCCATTTTACAATGTTACCGTGTTCATGTTTTTTAATTAATTTTTTTATAGTTGTTCTAATAATTTTGCGCAAACGCAAATCTTTTTGACGACTTCATTGTCTGAAAATGAAAAATGCAGGTTTACTTGATTTAAACATTTGATACGGCCAATTAAGGTTGAGTACTAAAACCGACTACTAAAATGATGTTCCTTAATGGCACCAGAACAAAAAAAAAAGTACCTACACTACCGTTCAAAAGTTTGGGGTCACATTGAAATGTCCTTATTTTTGAAGGAAAAGCACTGTACTTTTCAATGAAGATAACTTTAAACTAGTCTTAACTTTAAAGAAATACACTCTATACATTGCTAATGTGGTAAATGACTATTCTAGCTGCAAATGTCTGGTTTTTGGTGCAATATCTACATAGGTGTATAGAGGCCCATTTCCAGCAACTATCACTCCAGTGTTCTAATGGTACAATGTGTTTGCTCATTGGCTCAGAAGGCTAATTGATGATTAGAAAACCCTTGTGCAATCATGTTCACACATCTGAAAACAGTTTAGCTCGTTACAAAAGCTACAAAACTGACCTTCCTTTGAGCAGATTGAGTTTCTGGAGCATCACATTTGTGGGGTCAATTAAACGCTCAAAATGGCCAGAAAAAGAGAACTTTCATCTGAGACTCGACAGTCTATTCTTGTTCTTAGAAATGAAGGCTATTCCACAAAATTGTTTGGGTGACCCCAAACTTTTGAACGGTAGTGTATCTGTGTCTCATTCAGGTGCTAAACAAATGCAGACTCAAGTCACCTGCAACAAATACTTGGCACACACAGTCTGACATTCTTTTTAAACGTTATTACTGAACTCCAGAACGCAGCAAAAAACAACAACACGACACCTCCTCATTAAAAATCTATCCCGGTCACGGCGAGCGAGGTGCATTCATGAACCCCGGAATATTAACAATACAACACAAGCCTTTTTTGGCACATTCTCTATGTTCTGTATTGCTGTTGGTTTTGCTGGTATCGTGAATGTATTTATTTATGACTGTTTAACCTGAATGTCACCAAATCTGACAGAATAAAAAGGTTTTATTTTTTATAAAAAATGTGAGATAGGCTCCAGCAACCCCAAAAATGGACAATCGGTAGAAAATGGATGGATGTATGGATGTTATTGTTTTACATAATGGTACTAATATCAGTTAAAATTTGAATGATACCCATCCCTATTAGACATGTGACTATAGCGGACAAACTGAGTATTTTGAACGGCTCTTTTAAATAAACAATAAGAACTAATTTTCAATTGTGAGCTGTTCGATTTAGAAGCTGTTTTTTATGCAATTACCCACCCAAAGCCAGCTATTATATTAGAAATGTTAGAAATGTTGCTTGGTTTACAGTACCTTTACGGCTGTGGTCAGATCAGAGCAGTTGTCACAGATGAAAGGGTTTCACCTCAAGGTGCTAAAGGAAACGGCCTGAACCTGAAATACCAGCTTTTATGCCGAAGCCACAGAGGGAGAAGTGGTGAAAGAGAACACTTAAAGCAGTGAAAAGATAGAGGGCCTTCATCTTTATGTCCAGACTAGAAGAATCCTGCACGGTTGTGACAGAACATCCTATTTCTAATAACAGCTCTGGGTCAGTTACAGATGGAGAGAGGGTCAGTGGTATGGGTGTTGACTTTCACTCCGACAAACCTGCTTGAACTACACAGAGACGTCGGATCACACCCTGTTCAGAGAGCTCAACACAGGCGCTAACAGCTTCTGACACCCAAAACAACAGTGATGACATCACGTCCCTTTGGTCTTCCACTACGGGACAATGGAAAATATACATGCATTTTCCTCACATCTCAGCGTCTGTAAGAAATGACTCAAGCTGCCATCCCTGACTGAACTTGTATCATCTCACCGCCCACACCATCATTCACCTTTAACTTTATGCTCTGTGATGACACAAAGTCCTTGAGTTTTAGTTTGAGCTGAAACTCAGACCCTGTCTACATTAAGCCGGATAACTCATTAAATGAATAATTATTTAGCCTAAGCCCCGTTTCGGCCAACCCTAAACCATTGTTTAAGGTTCCCCTCCTTGGATCATTTTTACACGGGTAATTGCGTCATCTATTTCTTGAATCTAAGGCTCTTAGCTTTGTATGGACTCATTGATCATTTACAAACTGAGTTCGGAGAGGAAGTGACGCCAGAAAGACCGCGCCCCACACAGGAAGTGACGTCAGAAAGAACGCGCCACAGCCAGCTTCATAATAAAGCGGTTTCGTAACTCGGGAGCTAACCACTGGAAATATGGAGGCAAGTCATCCAGACATGCCCGTGTTTGTCCTTCCGTCTGTACAGACGCTTGTGGAAATCACACATGAATACCTTAGGACAGTGGTTCTTAACCTGGGTTCGATCGAACCCTAGGGGTTCGGCGGAGGTCAAAACACACCCGACTCATCGTGTGAATAAAAACTTCTCCCTATCGGCGTATTACGGATATGGCAACAGCAGAAGTCACACTGATTTGCAGGTGTGTAATTTGTTGTGAGTTTATGTACTGTGTTGGTTTTGTTCTTTGAACAAGGTGATGTTCATGCACGGGTCATTTTGTGCACCAGTAAAAAAACATGGTAACACTTTAGTGTGGGGAACATATTCACCAATAATTAGTTGCCTATTAAAATGCAAATTAGTAACATATTGGCTCTTAACTAGTCATTACTAAGTACTTATTAATGCCTTATTCGGCATGGCCTTATTATAACCCTAACCCTCTAACCCTAACCCTAACCCTAACCAAATAACTCTAAATTAGATCTTTGTTACTTAAAATATGTTCCCCATACTAAAGTGTTACCAAAAACATATAACTTTGTCTTGAATTTGAAAATAAACAAATTATATTTTTCACTAAAGAAGGGTTCGGTGAATGTGCATATGAAACTGGTGGGGTTCGGTACCTCCAACAAGATTAAGAACCACTTCCTTAGGAGAAAGCGATTGCAGCTATTTGGGATACAACACATCTCAGACGGCAAGAGAAGTTTCGAACGTCCGGGTCAGCTGTGATTCTACTTACCGAATAACTTTGTCCATTTGTGGAAAGACAGACAACGAGAATGCGGGCTGCCGTGGATGTGATAAAAAAAAGTAGCGTGTGCTTTGTATTACCTGGCCATCGAGGGATCACTTCGGAAAACAGCGAATGCTTTTGGACTGGCAAGGCAGACTGTATCAGTTATTGTCCGCCGTCTAGGTCCAGAGTAGATAAAGTCACCAAAAACGAATGGACAATAAAGGTGAAGGCAAAAGAGTGAGGAGTGTCCTGACCAGATATCTAGATCCCTAGATTGATTGAGGTAAAATGTTCTTAATCACATTGTTTACTTCCACATGTCCATTAAAGATTTAATTAAATTATGATGGCTCAGGTGCAGGGTTGCAAAGGGGTGGAAAGTTTCCGGTAAATTTCCGGAAACTTTCCGGAAATTTACCACGGGAATTTAAGCTCGGGAAGTTTGGAAATATTGACCATTTTTTGATTATTCAAAGTTGGATACCGTCCATGGGAATTAATGGGAATATATGGGAATTAATGGGGAATTACTTTAATTATATATTATTGGGCAGTGGTCTATATGCTGCTGCATCTTTATGGCATTTTTGACGTAGCTCTTTGCACAGTATTTGCAAATGTACACGGCCTTTCCGCCTACATTGGTTGGGGTCAATTGTCTCCACACATCAGATGGTATACGTGGCATTATTCTGTTTGTATTTATTTATTCTTGTAAAACACTAATGCAATGCCACGCACAGATATAAATAGTCAGCTGAACAATTGGAGTAGTCTTTAAAAATATTTTACTGATGGACAAATGAATAGAAATAGGCTAGATGAATAAATGAACACTCAATCAGCATGCTAAATCAAACTACAACCTACATTCTTGTACGACAACGACCATTGTGTCTGTGTGGACGAGGATAAGGTTGGGTGGGATTTACCCTGGATAACCTTAGTGTAGAAGGGGCCTCAGTGCACTACACCGACTACATTTCCATGCACTAAATTAGTCTGTAAGTAAACAACCCTACAACCCATGGAAACACTTTCATATGATCATGTTTGGCTTTTGAAACACCTAGATTATGCAGTTCAAAACCAGTTCTCTCGACTGGGTGTGTCCTGCAGGAGGGAACCCTACGTATCACGCACGCGCCAGTCTGAATATTTGATGCTAAAAATATCAATGCAATTATAGTAGTATCGACTTGATACGCTCCTGTACTTGCTATCATTACAGTGGATGTCAGGGGTAGATCCACCAATGGCGTTTGTTTACATTTTGAGCTACGGTGTGTAGTGAAGCATATTTAGCTATTCCTCATTCTGCAAGGATGATACTTGGAAGAAACTTACTTTATTTGTTGCCTTGGAGGCGAGGATTTGTGATTTAGAAGTAGCTAAAACACTGCCGACTGCAGCTGGACTTTAGCCGCTAGCTAGCTCGCCATATCTTAAAGCACCTCTTCCTGAGGGCGTTTTAGTGTTATAACTTCACCTTGTATTGTTATTTTTTAAGCCAAAATGCGTCCGTTCTCCCTTTTCTGTCTACACACTGTGTCTGCTTGTAAGTACTCTGTGATCGTGCGCTGCCGAACATGCTCCTCTACTCGTAACGTGACGACAATGTTTGGTACCTCTTGGAACATGGAAAATTTGATTTGAACTATATTGGTTGATATCGTCCAATAATTGATAAATGCAACATTTTGGCCTCGTAATATGTACATATTTGTATGTATCAAATGAAATCCCAAAGTCTTGAGTCTAGAACTCTAAGAAAATAACCCTTAAAACATGGTAAAATGAGCATCTATGTAGAAAAAAAAGAATAGCTTGTATTTTGTTTGCAGGACAGAACATTGAAATTACACTTTACATAATCTACACTGGCATGCAAATTGGCTTCTATGGACATGCATGAGTCAGGATAACGATGTTTCACTAGGACACGCCCAAGCAAATTATGCTTCAGTGTCTTGCTCAGAGGTACTGAAAGTTTGTAATATTTCAGAGTCAGAAAAGACGAAGTTCGTCATACTGTAGGTCTCCTTTAAGCATACAATTAGCATTAACACACATTATTAATACATCGTAATAAAGCCACGACACAGTGATTCAACAAAAATATATATTTTAATAATAAACATCAATAACATGAACAATAGACTAATCCCAATCCCACTTTACACATTTCCATTTCAGCAGTCACTTAACAGTTATCTGCAGTTATACAGTGATCTTCTCTTCTTGTATGATCATTGTGGAGGGGGGCGTGGCCTGCGGGCCTGCCGCGGAGCGGGGTGTGTAAGGACCGGCCTCGAAGACAGCGGCAGGTGAGTAGATTGCCCAGCTGGGGCTTGTTATCTAATCACCTGTCGCCCTCATCAGCAGCAGCCGGAACGAGACATGTAGTTGGAGTTGGAGCCAGGGAGAGACACACGCCCAGAGACAAACGTATATTGCTGGAAAGCAAGCCACCCCCGGGTGTTTATGCAAAATAAAAATACTTTGTTCAAACTGTCTACCGGGCTCCCGAAGATCTGTCGGCCAGGAGAACCCACCACAGGAGGGAAACCTCACAGTCATGTTTTTTGATAATGTTTGATGTTGATATTCAGACATTTTCACTCTTATTTGTCAATCAATCATCAATCAAAGTGTATTTATAAAGCCCTTAATCACAAGGGTCTCAAAGGGCTGCGCAAGCCACAACGACATCCTCGGCTCAGATCCCACATCAGGGCAAGAAAAAACTCAACCCAATGGGATACAATGAGAAACCTTGGAGGAGACCGCAGATGTGGGGACCCCGCCACTGGGTGACCAATGCAATGGACGTCGAGTGGATCTAGTTAATAGTGTGAGAGTCCAGTCCATAGTGGGGGCCAGGTGGGGGTCATCTTGAGTGGAGACAAGTCAGCAGCGCAGAGACGTCCCCAACTGATGCACAGATGAGTGGTCCACCCCGGGTCCCGACTTTGAACAGCTAGCACATCATCTGTGGTCACCTAATAACCTCTCCACGCAGGAGAGGGGGGCAGAGCAGAAAAGAGAGGGCAGATCAACTGGTCTAAAAGTAGGATCTATTTAAAGGCTAGTGTATAGAGATGAGTTTTAAGATGGGACTTAAATGCTTCTACTGTCATGATCTGTGGTCCGGATCATGTTTTGTTATGTTCTGTTAGTTTTGGACTCTTTTAGTTCCTGTTTGACACCTGAGTTTGTTTTAGTTACCATGGCTACTTATGATTTTCACCTGCCTCTGGTGTTCGGGACGCGCACCTGCTTCTAATCAGAGGACTATTTAAGCCTGCCTTTGCCAGTCAGTCGTGCTGGCGTCATTATTGGTTTCATGCCACAGTTTCGTGTTTGTTCCATGCCATAGTTAATGCTATTGGTTTCATGCCACAGTTTCGTGTTTGTTCTATGCCAGTGGTTCTTAACCTTGTTGGAGGTACCGAACCCCACCAGTTTCATATGCGCATTCACCGAACCCTTCTTTAGTGAAAAATAAAAAAACATTTTTTTTTTAAATTCAAGGCAAAGTTATATGTTATTTTACTGGTGCACAAAATGAACCGTGCATGAACATCACCTTGTTCAAAGAACAAAACCAACACAATGCATGAACTCACAACAAATTACACACCTGCAAATCAGTGTGACTTCTGCTGTTGCCTTTGAGAGACCAGTTCAGATATGCGTGGCTTCACCTTGGCAAGTGCCACTCTCATGTCATTTTAAATGATAAATGACAAAATACAATTATTTATTTATTTTCACAGCAAAGTCTGTTCCTTTTCTTCGTTTTCCACCCAGACATACAATACTAGTACACAGCTCATGAAAAATAATATTTTTTGTTATTGTCATTGTAAGTGGGCCAAAACACTTATATTAGAAAACAATCTCATGGAAATGACAGCTGTCATTTAATAATAATAATAATAATAACTGGGATTTATATAGCGCTTTTCTAAGTACCCAAAGTCGCTTTACATGTTAAAAACCCATCATTTATTCACACCTGGTGGTGGTAAGCTACTTCCGTAGCTACAGCTGCCCTGGGGTAGACTGACTGTCATTTGATTATAATAATAAAACAAATTATTTGTTATTTAGTCAGGTTTGGGACAGGTGTGCTCACATGTGCTCCACTGAATGCTCAAGGAGTTTTTGCGTTTGCTCACACATATGGAAAATTATAGGGAACATTGTTCGAGGGTATCCATAATACGCAGATAGGGAGACGTTTTTATTTACACAATGAGTCGGGTGTGTCTTGACCTCCGTGGCGGAGGCTCCGCCGAACCCCAGAAGCCGACTCACCGAACCCCTAGGGTTCAAACGAACCCAGGTTAAGAACCACTGTTCTATGCCAAAGTTAATGCTAGTTGTTTCATGCCACAGTTTCGTGTTTGTTTCATGCCACAGTTTCGTGTTTGTTTCATGCCACAGTTTCATGTCCTAAGTTTTTGCCTTAGCTTCCGCGTGCGATAGGCACGCTTGCCTTCGGGTTGTTTTTTGTTTTGTACCTCGTTGATTGTTTCTTAAAATTAAATCATGTTCCTACCTGCAAGTCCTGTCCGGAGTGATCCGTTTACATCCCGGGGAAACAAACTTCGCAGCAAGCTGCCACCCTACTGAGGTAGCATCTCTAACCGGAGGGTATTCCAGAGTACTGGAGCCCGAATAGAAAACGCTCTGTAGGCATATAGAGCGTATATTTGTGACATTTTCCTCACAAAATATACACAAATGGTTATTTTGCTAGGCCGGGCCCGTAAACTTTATTTCATTTTAATCTAGTGCTTGGCTACATTCACACGTGAGAGGTTCTAAATCCCTGCGAGCCTAAGCATGGATGGATGAATATTCTTATGTGGTATGAATGGCCTTCTATTGTGAATGCGAAGCTTAAATTTGGAAATTGTGTGGTGCCAGATATTTCATCTCTCCCTACTGGCATGTAATAAGTCGAAACATTAAACTGATTAATCAAGATCTCACTGAATATCAAGGGACATACTTCAATTGGCGGGGCAAACAATAACTGGCATCCTGTTTATTTGAAGTGATTACACTGGGTTTGTTCCCATCTGCCTCGTGGGAGGAAGCGGCGTTCTCGATACAGATGCTGTTTGTCAGAAGCCTGAATAGTGCGGCAGCAACCAGTCAGCTTGCAACGGCGCTGATTCAAGCGAACTGAAATAGAACAATGGCTCCTTCTAGCCTGTGTGCTATTTCACAAAGCATACTGTTTGGTTTGCTCCATCTTTCCATAGGCATCATACTAAGGTTTGTGTAGTATAAAGCCCTGCATGCACATTGGTGATATTTTAGTTTCCTTTGAAGTCTATTGCACGAGGCCTCTGCGCCGCCTCAAATGCATTGAGGTTGGATGATGAGAACAACATTTTTCAGTTCCACACTGAATTTTAATCTACAGTACATTTATAATCAGTTGCTGCATCTCAGGTTGTGTTGTATGCCTTTTAAACCTAAAGAATTGTTATGGTTGTACTATAAAGATGATAGAATTCAGACACTGAACACTGGGGTCGGCAACCTAAAATGTTGAAAGAGCCATATTGGACCAAAAATACAAAAAACTGTCATGATCCGTGGTCCGGATCATGTTTTTAGTTATGTTCTGTTAGCTTTGGACTCTATAGTTCCTGTTTTTGTGCACACTTGTTTGTTTTAGTTTCCATGACGACTGATTAGTTTTCACCTGCCTGTCTTTGCCGGTTAGTCGTCCTGGCGACATTGCTCTTTTCATGCCATAGTTCATGCTGCTTGTTTTCATGCGTTACCATAGTTCTTGCTGCTCTTTTCTTGCCACAGTAAGTCTTGCTTATTTCATGTGATTCCAAAAGTAATGCTATTTGTTTCATGCCATAGTTTAGTGAGGTTTTCATGTCCATAGTTTCATGTTTCATGTCCTAAGTTTTTTGCCTTAGCTTCTGGTGTGAACGGCACACTTTCCTTTTGTTTTGGTTCCTTTCATTTCTGCTGTGTAGGATTAATTGATTATTAAATATGTTCCTACCTGCTACCCTTGTCCGGAAAAGTCTGTATGCATTCCCGGGAGAACAAACTTTGCAGTAAGTTGCGAAAACCCCCATGCCATGACAAAAACAAATCTGTCTGGAGCCGAAAAAATTAAAAGCCTTATATAAGTCTTATAATGAAGGCAACACATGATGTACGTACGTGTCTACATTAGCTATAATAGCCTACTATCAAAATGACTATGTGTCGCAGGCTGAAGCAAATCTTCGTTGACAGAAATGTCGAAATTTAATATTTATTCTACACATTTTTACAACATTAGAAACCATTAGTAAATCAGAGGCTACTCAGAAGGTGAGATAACTCCTGGAAATGACTGGCTTTTTAATGGCCAAAGGTATAGATGTATGTGTCCAAGTTAAAGGAAACGGCAGGCTGTATTCTTTTAATAGATTTATCATGATCTTTGGCAAGCTAGGTAATGTTTGCTGTGGTCTGGAACAACATGGCACACAAACAACTATCAGAAATGCAGCCAATATTACGTACTCCTTTGTCCCACACGCCATCAGAATGTACAACTCCTCTCTTACTAGGATGACAGGGGACGCAAAGCAATGATAATACTGAAATAAACTGCAACAAAAAACAGTGCAATTAACAGTGCAATAAACAGCAATAACAGTGCAATACATTTTAAAAGTGCAATATACACATCACATCTTTTCATAACATGGTCACTACTGCCTAGTTTCTCTTGTTATATTCTTATTTTTACTGTTTTTGTTTTTTTTCTTATTGTTATATTTCTATTTTATTTCCATTTATACCTGCATTATTTTACTTTTTAAATTATATCTCATTTCTGTACACTGCTGCTGGAATTTTAATTTTCCTGAGGGAACTCTCCTGAAGGAACCAATAAAGTACTATCTATCTATCTATCTATCTATCTATCTATCTATCTATCTATCTATCTATCTATCTATCTATCTATCTATCTATCTATCTATCCATCTATCTATCTATCTATCTATCTATCTATCTATCTATCTATCTATCTATCTATCTATCTATCTATCTATCTATCTATCTATCTATCTATACAGATAATGTGTCATGAGACATGCAAATATAAATTAAATACACAGAGGATACAAGTAAAGGATATTAAATGAGCTCAAATATACCTACAAATGAGGCATAATGATGCAATATGTACATACAGCTAGCCTAAATAGCATGTTAGCATCCATTAGCTTGCAGTCATGCACTGACCAAATATGCCTGATTAGCACTCCGACAAGTCAAAAACATCAACAAAGCGCACCTTTGTGCATTCACGCACAGCATAAAACGTTTGGTGGACAAAATGAGACAAAGAAGGAGTGGAAGACTTTACACGTAAACAAACTGTTGCGTCACGGTCCACACTATGGTGAGTTCAAGAACCGCCGAAATGAGTAGGACAAAACGATGTTCACCAAATACTCTCATCAGTGAAGCATACACACAAACATATTAAACAATGGGCTTTGGTTAGAATAATTATGTATATATTATCACACAACTCGTATGCTAAAGGGCCGTTGCTATAGTTATTATCAATTGTGCTGAAATTGTATTTTTCTTTGTCTGTGCAAAGCTGGCAATCCAAAAGATTGCAAGCCAGTCTGGTATCAGTGTCTGTGTCCAGGAACGGCCTGCTGACGCAGACACAGCCGTGACGCAGACATAGCAGAGACAGGGCGATATCACGACTGTCAGCACATTAGCATCATATATTGTGTCTAACTGGAGCTGTCCAGATTACCCCCTTCCCTCAACGACAGCTTCAGTGATGTAACCAGGGACCTCCCAAAAAAATAGAGGAAGCACGTGGGCTAGACTTTAGAGCGTATTTTGGATCTGTAACTAGAATACAGCCCAAATAACGTCTTTTCTCAATTGAGCAAAATGTAACTCTGTCTCTGCATGATTCCTTGCTTCTCGTCTGTTTTAATAGATGCCATCAGTGTTTGAACCTGACATCTTTCTAACAATTGGGAAGGTTTGTGTCATGTTTGTCCTCAAACAAAAAACATACCGTATTTTTCCGAGTATAAGTCGCTCCGGAGTATAAGTCGCACCGGCCGAAAATGCATGATAAAGAAGGAACAAAACATATATAAGTCGCACTGGAGTATAAGTCGCATTTTTGGGGGAAATTTATTTGATAAAACCCAACACCAAGAATAGACATTTGAAAGGCAATTTAAAATAAATAAAGAATAGTGAACAACAGGCTGAATAAGTGTACGTTATATGAGGCATAAATAACCAACTGAGAACGTGCCTGGTATGTTAACGTAACATATTATGATAAGAGTCATTCAAATAACTATTACATATAGAACATGCTATACGTTTACCAAACAATCTGTCACTCCTAATCGCTAAATCCCATGAAATCTTATACGTCTAGTCCAGTGGTTCTTAACCTGGGTTCGATCGAACCCTAGGCGTTCGGTGAGTCGGCTTCAGGGGTTCGGCGGACCCTCTGCCGCGGAGGTCGAGACACACCCGACTCATCGTGTAAATAAAAACTTCTCCCTATCGGCTTATTACGGATACGGCAACAGCAGAAGTCACACTGATTTGCAGGTGTGTAATTTGTTGTGAGTTCATGCACTGTGTTGGTTTTGTTCTTTGAACAAGGTGATGTTCATGCATGGTTCATGTTGTGCACCGGTAAAAAAAACGTATAACTTTGTCTTGAATTTGAAAAAATATATATATATAATTTTCACTAAAGAAGGGTTCGGTGAATGCGCATATGAAACTGGTGGGGTTCGGTACCTCCAACAAGGTTAAAGGCCTACTGAAATGAGATTTTCTTATTTAAACGGGGATAGCAGCTCCATTCTATGTGTCATATTTGATCATTTCGCGATATTGCCATATTTTTGCTGAAAAGATTTAGTAGAGAACATCGACGATAAAGTTCGCAACTTTTGGTCGCTGATAAAAAAGCCTTGCCTGTACCGGAAGTAGCGTGACGTCACAGGTTGTGGAGCTCCTCACATCTGCACATTGTTTACAATCATGGCCACCAGCAGCGAGAGCGATTTGGACCGAAAAAGCGACGATAACCCCATTAATTTGAGCGAGGATGAAAGATTCGTGGATGAGGAAAGTGAGAGTGAAGGATTAGAGGGCAGTGGAAGCGATTCAGATAGGGAAGATGCTGTGAGAGGTGGGTGGGACCTGATATTCAGCTGGGAATGACTAAAACAGTATATAAACACAAGACATATATACACTCTATTAGCCACAACACAACCAGGCTTATATTTAATATGCCACAAATGAATCCCGCATAAGAAACACCTCCCCCCTCCCGTCCATATAACCCGCCAATACAAATCAAACACCCGCACAACACACTCAATCCCACAGCCCAAAGCACCGTTCACCTCCGCAAAGTTCATACAGCACATATATTTCCCCAAAGTCACGTACGTGACATGCACATAGCGGCACGCACGTACGGGCAAGCGATCAAATGTTTGGAAGCCGCAGCTGCATACTCACGGTAGCGCGTATCCAACTCAAAGTCCTCCTGGTAAGAGTCTCTGTTGTCCCAGTTCTCTACGTGTTTGTGTTGCTGCAGCCGGCCGCTAATACACCGCTTCCCACCAACAGCTTTCTTCTTTGCTGTCTTCAGTGTTCATTAAACAAATTGCAAAAGATTCACCAACACAGACGTCCAGAATACTGTGGAATTTTGCGATGAAAACAGACGACTTAATAGCTGGCCACAATGGTGTCCCAAAATGTCCGATACAATCATCATACCGAGACGTTTTCAGCAGAATATTTCGCGGGAAATTTAAAATTGCACTTTACTAATCTAACCCGGCCGTATTGGCATGTGTTGCAATGTTAAGATTTCATCATTGATATATAAACTATCAGACTGCGTGGTCGGTAGTAGTGGGTTTCAGTAGGCCTTTAAGAACCACTGGCGTAGTCTCTTACGTGAATGAGCTAAATAATATTATTTGATATTTTAACGGTAATGTGTTAATAATTTCTTTCTTTTTTTCATTTTATTTTTATTGACATCCAGCATCAGACATTCCTATCCATTACATCATATTCACATACATCTTATATCTGTTGTCTGCCCTAAATGTCCAAATGTTTTTTGTTTATTGTTTATATCCCAACCATACCACCCACCACCCCCCCGAAAAGAAAGTAACAGCAAAAAACAACAACAACAAAGTAATATCTACAAATACAACAATTGAATAAACAAACGTGTTAATAATTTCACACATAAGTCGCTCCTGAGTATAAGTCGCTATGAAAAACTATGAAAAAAACTATGAACAAAACTGCGGCTTATAGACCGAAAAATACGGTACTAAAAAAAAAAAGGTTTTTAATGCTTTTTAAAAACTAGGACGGCACTAAAGAACGCTGCACTCATGTCTGTGCTCTGACTCCTTGGGCCACCCTGGTCTCTGCAGTGTGATATATGTGAATCAGCTCTATGCATGTCTGGGGAGGAAGCAGTATGTTGCCCCAACAGCTTTTTTCCCCCCCCTTACCACCAATCAGCGGTGACACAAAAAAAAAAAAAAAAAAAAAAAAAAAAAAAAAAAAAAAAAAAAAAAAAAAAAAAAAAGAGAGCAGAGTGCGAGCGGAGCTCCTCTGTAATTACAACATTGTCCTAAAAAGCAAATACCAAGCCATAGCAACCTCAGCCGGGAGACAGAGAGAAAAGGGGGTATAGTGCAGAGGAGGGGTAGAAAAAAGAAAAAAAAAATAGACAAGGAGAGTTAAGAAGCGCCACAGAGAGCGACCCTGAAATGACCCCGGCTCTCCAACAATCGTCCCCTGCCAGCTGGAGCCAGGGTTAGGGGGCGAGAGCGAGGGGCCGGGCGGGATCCCCTCCGATTTATGACTGACTATAAGGCCTCTGAAAGAAACCCAATCACCCAGGATTCCTGCGCAGCATGACTCTGGCTGGAGAGAATAGATAGCCCAGGAGAGTGTGGGACTGGGGGCTTCGACGGCCCAGCCAAGGCCCTCGAATACAGGCACTGACACAGAGGGAGACCACTGAGGGGGTGGGCCAGTGGGCATTGGCTCTATTATGTACAGCTCTCGCCATTGAGCATGATATCATTACACATCAGATGACTGCCCAAACTCGTCGTCTGAACTCCCTTTTGTCTCACATATTTCCCGACCTGGAATTACATGCACCCGGCTAATTGCCGTCTAATTAGTAGAAATGCGATGGTTATTGCATTTCAACCTGCTATCGGTGTGGAGTGGGAAAGAGAGAGCGGCGGGCTGAGAGCAGGGGCATGAAAAGAAAGGGAGAAGGCAGCTGTCTTTTTTCGAGCGGGGGTAAGCCGCGCTCCGAGCCACCCCGCTGATCTATTAGCATATCTGAATGATCCTGTTCCTGCGCAGCCACCGCCACCACGCTGCAAGGTGGCACATCTGAAGAAGGCGCCCTTTGAATGCGCTTGCAAGCTGGGGAAACTCTTATTTTTCAAGCCCGTTTGAAAAAAGCTGCAGACAACTTGATATTTGAGAAGCCAACAAAAATAAAAGTGTGGAGGAGGGGAGAGAAAGTTATCATATTTTGAGAAGGACTGAGTTTTTACAAGCTTTTTGAAGCTGGATACTTAATAATTCACTTGATGCTACACGCAGCAGTAAGGCGGTATATGGAAGCGTATACCCGTGCGGGACAAAAGCTTTCATCGCCTATGTATCGTCAAAGGAAAGTGTGTCACAACCCCTGGATCCTGTGGCAGAGTTCTCATTTTTAAAAATAACACAGCTTCACGAGTTCAGTCAAATAATGCATTAATTGCATGTCTGAAAGTTGGAGACATTGTATACAAACCCCGTTTCCATATGAAATGGGAAATTGTGTTAGATGTAAATATAAACGGAATACAATGATTTGCAAATCATTTCAACCCATATTCAGTTGAACATGCTATAAAGACAACATATTTGATGTTCAAACTGATAAACATTTTTTTTTTTGCAAATAAACATTAACTTTAGAATTTGATGCCAGCAACACGTGACAAAGAAGTTGGGAAAGGTGGCAATATATACTGATAAAGTTGAGGAACACTTATTCGGAACATCCCACAGGTGAACAGGCAAATTGGGAACAGGTGGGTACCATGATTGGGTATAAAAGTAGATTCCATGAAATGCTCAGTCATTCACAAACAAGGACGGGGCGAGGGTCACCACTTTGTCAACAAATGCGTGAGCAAATTGTTGAACAGTTTAAGAAAAACCTTTCTCAACCAGCTATTGCAAGGAATTTAGGGATTTCACCATCTACGGTCCGTAATATCATCAAAGTATTCAGAGAATCTGGAGAAATCACTGCACGTAAGCCGCTAAGCCCGTGACCTTCGATCCTGCAGGCTGTACTGCATCAACAAGCGACATCAGTGTGTAAAGGATATCACCACATGGGCTCAGGAACACTTCAGAAACCCACTGTCAGTAACTACAGTTGGTCGCTACATCTGTAAGTGCAAGTTAAAACTCTCCTATGCAAGGCGAAAACCGTTTATCAACAACACCCAGAAACGCCGTCGGCTTCGCTTGGCCCGAGCTCATCTAAGATGGACTGATACAAAGTGGAAAAGTGTTCTGTGGTCTGACGAGTCCACATTTCAAATTGTTTTTGGAAACTGTGGACATCGTGTCCTCCGGACCAAAGAGGAAAAGAACCATCTGGATTGTTATAGGCGCAAAGTTGAAAAGCCAACATCTGTGATGGTATGGGGGTGTAATAGTGCCCAAGACATGGGTAACTTACACATCTGTGAAGGCGCCATTAATGCTGAAAGGTACATACAGGTTTTGGAGCAACATATGTTGCCATCCAAGCAACGTTACCATGGACGCCCCTGCTTATTTCAGCAAGACAATGCCAAGCCACGTGTTACATCAATGTGGCTTCATAGTAAAAGAGTGCGGGTACTAGACTGGCCTGCCTGTAGTCCAGACCTGTCTCCCATTGAAAATGTGTGGCGCATCATGAAGCCTAAAATACCACAACGGAGACCCCCGGACTGTTGAACAACTTAAGCTGTACATCAAGCAAGAATGGGAAGAATTCCACCTGAGAAGCTTCAAAAATGTGTCTCCTCAGTTCCCAAATGTTTACTGAGTGTTGTTAAAAGGAAAGGCCATGTAACACAGTGGTTAACATGCCCTTTCCCAACTACTTTGGCACGTGTTGCAGCCATGAAATTCTAAGTTAATTATTATTTGCAAAAAAAAAAAAAGTTTATGAGTTTGAACATCAAATATCTTGTCTTTGTAGTGCATTCAACTGAATAT
Organism: Entelurus aequoreus; assembly: GCF_033978785.1. Classification (NCBI taxonomy): domain Eukaryota; kingdom Metazoa; phylum Chordata; class Actinopteri; order Syngnathiformes; family Syngnathidae; genus Entelurus; species Entelurus aequoreus. The sequence continues at coordinate 58,646,456 of NC_084736.1, forward strand.
GGATTGAAAAGGATTTGCAAATCATTGTATTCCGTTTATATTTACATCTAACATAATTTCCCAACTCA